>NC_092336.1:276207500-276525000 GCF_046630445.1 Rutidosis leptorrhynchoides
ATACTTTGATATATATGTACATATTTGTTATAGGTTCGTGAATCGACCAGTGGCCAAGTCTTACTTCCTGACGAAGTAAAAATCTGTGAAAGTGAGTTATAGTCCCACTTTTAAAATCTAATATTTTGGGATGAGAATACATGCAGTTTTATAAATGTTTTACAAAATAGACACAAGTAAATGAAACTACATTCTATGGCTGGATTATTAAACTGAATATGCCCCTTTTTAGTCTGGTAATCTAAGAATTAGGGAACAGACACCCTAATTGACTCGAATCCTAAAGATAGATCTATTGGGCCCAACGAGCCCCATCCAAAGTACCGGATGCTTTAGTACTTCGAATTCATCATGTCCGAAGGGAGTCCCGGAATAATAGGGGATATTCTATATGCATCTTGTTAAGGTCGGTTACCAGGTATTCACCATATGAATGATTTTTATCTCTATGTATGAGATATATATTGAAATATGAAATCCTGTGGTCTATTATTATGATTTGATAAATATAGTTTAAACCTATAACTCACCAAAAATTTTGTTGACATTTAAAGCATGTTTATTCTCAGGTGATTATTAAGAGCTTCCGCTGTTACATGTTATTATATGGATAAGATATGGTGTCAGCATGCTTGTATAATATTGTTTAAAACTGCATTCGAGATTTATTTTGTTGTAACATATTAATGTTTATAAACCAATATGTATTGGTAGTGTATAAGTGTGATATTTGTTAGATTATCATTTCTAGATAATCTAAGTGGTGTCTTTTTAACCTTGTTGATAAAATAAAGGTTATGGTTTGTTTTAAAAACGAATGCAGTCTTTGAAAAACGTCTCATATAGAGGTCAAAACCTCGCAACAAAATCAATTAATATGGAACGTTTATAATCAATATGAACGGGACATTTCAGTTGGTATCCGAGCGTTGGTCTTAGAGAACCAGAATTTTTGCATTAGTGTGTCTTACCGAGTTTGTTAGGATGCATTAGTGAGTCTGGACTTCGACTGTGTTTTTCTTCAAAAAATGATGGCTTAACTTTTTTGTTGGAAACTATATATTATTAACATGTAAATATTATGTCATATATTAATCTCTTAACGTGTTTGATATTGTGTGATAGATGTCTACCTCTAGTACAAATCCCATCGACTAACCTAATAATAATGAAGAGTCGAATATACTTTGGGAAGATTCACAAATTCCCGAAGAGGAACTGGAAGAAGAGGAACCGGAAGAAGAGGAACCGGAAGAGGAGGAATCGGAAGAAGAGGAACCGAAAGAGGAGGAACCGGAAGAGGAAGAACCGGAAGAAGAAGAGGTTCCGGAGAAAGAAATATTGATACCTACAGTAAATCGGTTAAATAAAAGAAAATCCTCAACCAACGGACCAAAGTCAATAATGGTCAATGGTGTTTCTGCCGAGGAAGCAAAATATTGGGAAGATTACCAATTTTCTGATGAATCGTTCTCGATGAGGATTCCGATGATGTTATAGAAATTACCTCGACCCAATTTAATAAAGTAAAAGAAAATAATAAGGGAAAAGGTATAAAAATAGAGAAACCTGATTCCAACCCTGATGAACTTTATATGTATCGGTAACGTTCGTATTTCCTAAAATGTAACAATAACCCGAGAACCTCTAAACCACCAGGTTTTTCTAAACCATTGTGGAAAACGATAGCTCGTATTAGGGGAGCATCATATATCCCTAGGAAATTAGCAAAACGAAACAAGTCCGAAGAAGAAGAAACGAGTGAGTCGGATTAAAGAGTTGTGATCATGTTGTGTGATATATGTAATATAGTGTGCTTGTGCTTTTTTGATAAATGTAAAATTTCTTGTATTGTTTGTTAATTATTTTTTTATGAATCTTACCCTCGTCTATTTTTACAGTATAAAAACACAAAATGGACGTTAAGGGTAAAGAACCGAATATTTTAGAAGACTTACCAGAGGATATGATTGATGAAATCTTGTCTAGAGTCAGTCAGATTTCATCAGCACAATTAGTTATGGCAAAATTAACTTGTCAAACATTTGAAAGACTTTCCAGAAACGCCTTAGTTTATAAAAGGCTTTCTTTTGATAGGTGGGGTATATCACATTGGGGAGACCGTAAGTTACGCCGTGTTTTCTTTAAAGCGTTAAATGCGGGGAACCCAAATGCAATTTTTCGCTACGGGTTAAGAAGCTATTTTGACTCAACATATCCCAATATAGGATTTCGTGAATTAGAAAGAGCTTCTAACATGCAACATAAAGAAGCATGTTATGCTTACGGGTTAGTGATGTTCGCTTCTCACCAAAGTGAGAAAAAGAACATCGGATTACAACTATTAAATGAAACATTCCCACAAGTGACGGACTCAGCAGTTGGGGTAAGAAACAAGGTTTTTAGATTGCTACGAGGCTGTTGGGCATTACGAAACCCTCGTCCTTTTGACGACATTACAACATGCTGCCTAGCCAATGGTCATAACGGTAACTTTCTACAAGATCAAGGATGGGAAGTCATTTTAGTAAAATCAGAATGCATGACCTGTTTCTGGACTTATGAATTACGTGTCTTTATTGCCTTTGCTGAACAACTTGCGTATTAATTAGAATTACCTTTATAGCTGCCGTGTAGCAAGTTATTATGTGCTATATTTCATCCTATATGTATAATAGTAGTATTGTATGTTTCATATAGAATTGTAGTAGTTGAATTGTATTATAGCTACTAAGTATGAACTTAACGGGTAGGTGAATTAAAACTATAAAATGCTAATATGAAGAAAAAGCTTTTATAAATAAGTTCATATTATGCTACGAAATACTATTGACTACTCTTAAATTCTATATGATTAACTCAATTCTTTTGGGCTATTTTTGAAGGAAATGGCACCGGCGACTCGTCAGAATTTGAACATGAGCGAGGAAGACTTCCGTGTTTTCCTTGCAGCAAACATAGCCGCAGTACAGGCTGCGATGCAAAATAACAATAACTCTAGATCTAGCAGTGGAACTAATTCCACAAGAAATCGTGTAGGATGCTCCTACAAAGAATTCACTGCCTGCAAACCTTTGGAATTTGATGGAACCGAAGGACCAATTGGATTGAAACGGTGGACAGAGAAGGTCGAATTGGTGTTTGCCATAAGTAAGTGTACTGAAGAGGACAAAGTTAAGTACGTTACGCATACCTTCACAGGTACTGCGTTAATGTGGTTGAACACCTATCTTGAACAGGTAGGACAAAATGCTGCTTACGCACTACCGTGGTCGGCATTCAAGCCATTGATGAACGAGCAATATTGTCCTAGAAATGAAGTCAATAAACTCAAGGTAGAACTTAGAGAGTTATGAACACAAGGATTCGACATTACCACATATGAACGACGATTCACAGAGTTGTGCCTATTGTGTCCGGGAGCGTTCGAAGATGAAGAAGAGAAGATTGACGCATTTGTAAAAGGGTTACCAGTAAGGATTCAAGAAGATGTGAGTTCACATGAGCCCGCTTCCATACAGATGGAAAATCGAATGGCTCATAAACTCATAAATCAAATTGAGGGGAGAATTAAAGAACATGCGGCCGAAGAAGCCAATACGAAACAACTCAAGAGGAAGTGGGAGGAAAACGGTGACAAGAGTCACCAGTACAACAACAATAACAATTACAACCACAACCGCAACAACAATCGCAACAATAACCGCAATCCTAACAATAACTACAACAAACGTCTCAACAACAACAACAACAACAAATACAACTACAACAACCGTTTCAACAACAATAACAATTCCGACAACAACCTCAATAACAACAAACAACAGAAACAACCATGCTTCAAGTGTCCAGAGTACCATCCTAATGTGTTTTGCACAACAGTTTGCACCAAGTGTAAGAGAAGTGGTCATGGCACGGCAAAATGTGAGATTTACGGACCAAAGAACAACAAAAATAAAGAAACAAATAAGGTCGGAACAAATAATGCCGACGTAGTTTGTTATAAATGTGGAAAACCGGGCCACATTATTAGAAATTGCCCAAACCAAGGGAATACTAATGGGCAAGGCCGCGGAAGAGTTTTCAATATTAATGCGGCAGAAGCGCAGGAAGACCCAGAGCTTGTTACGGGTACGTTTCTTATTGACAATACATCTGCTTATGTTTTATTTTATTCGGGTGCGGATAGAAGCTATATGAGTAGAGATTTTTGTGCTACATTAAGTTGCCCATTGACGCCTTTAGATAGTAAATTTTTACTCGAATTAGCAAACGGTAAATTAATTTCAGCAGATAATATATGTCGGGATAGAGAAATTAAACTGGGGGATGAAACGTTTAAGATTCATTTAATACCAGTCGAGTTAGGGAGTTTTGATGTAATAATTGGCATGGACTGGTTGAAAAAGGTGAGAGCAGAGGTCGTTTGTTAAAAAATGCGATTCGCATTATGCGTGAAAAGGGAAAACATTTAATGGTGTACGGAGAAAAGAACAATGCGAAATTAAATCTTATTAGTAGTTTGAAGGCTCAAAAACTAATAAGAAAAGGTTGTTACGTCATTCTAGCACACATTAAGGAAGTTAAACCTGAAGAAAAGAACATCAGTGATGTTCCCGTCGCAAAATAATTTCCCGATGTATTTCCGAAAGAATTATCGGGATTACCCCCACATCGATCCATTGAATTTCAAATAGATCTTGTACCAGGAGCTGCACCAATAGCTCATGCTCCATACAGACTAGCCCCCAGCGAAATGAAAGAATTACAAAGTGAGTTACAAGAACTTTTAGAGCGTGGTTTCATTCAACCAAGTACATCACCATGGGGAGCTCCTGTTTTATTTGTCAAGAAGAAGGATGGTACATTTAGGTTGTGTATCGACTACCGAGAGTTGAACAAACTTACCATCAAGAACTACTACCCACTACCGAGAATCGACGACTTATTTGATTAACTACAAGGCTCGTCGGTTTATTCAAAGATTGATTTACGTTCTGGGTATCATCAAATGCGGGTGAAGGAGGATGATATTCCAAAGACTGTTTTTAAGACGCGTTACGGTCATTATGAGTTTTTGGTTATGCCATTTAGGTTGACCAACGCACTAGCTGTGTTCATGGACCTCATGAACCGAGTGTGTGGACCATACCTTAACAAGTTTGTCATTGTTTTCATCGATGACATACTTATTTACTCAAAGAATGACCAAGAGCATGAAGAACATTTGAGAAAAGTGCTAGAGTTGTTAATGAAGGAAAAACTGTACGCTAAGTTTTCAAAGTGTGCATTTTGGTTGGAAGAAGTTCAATTTCTAGGTCACATAGTGAACAAAAAAGGTATTCAGGTGGATCCAACAAAGATTGAAACCGTTGAAAAGTGGGAAACCCCGAAAACTCCGAAGCATATAAGCCAATTTTTAGGACTGGCTGGTTACTACAGAAGGTTCATCCAAGACTTTTCCAGAATAGCAAAACCCTTGACTGCATTAACGCATAAAGGGAAGAAATTTGAATGGAAAGATGAACAAGAAAAATCGTTTCAATTGTTAAAGAAAAAGTTAACTACGGTACCTATATTATCATTACCTGAAGGGAATGATGTTTTTGTGATATATTATGACGCCTCAAAGCAAGGTCTCGGTTGTGTATTAATGCAACGAACGAAAGTAATTGCTTATGCATCTAGACAATTGAAGATTCATGAGCAGAATTATACGACGCATGATTTGGAATTAGGCGCAGTTGTTTTTGTATTAAAGACTTGGAGGCACTACTTATATGGGGTCAAAAGTATTATATATACCAACCACAAAAGTCTTCAACACATATTTAATCAGAAACAACTGAACATGAGGCAGCGCAGGTGGATTGAATTGTTCAATGATTACGACTTTGAGATTCGTTACCACCCGGGGAAGGCAAATGTGGTAGCCGACGCCTTGAGCAGAAAGGACAGAGAACCCATTCGAGTAAAAGCTACGAATATAATGATTCACAATAACCTTACTACTCAAATAAAGGAGGCGCAACAAGGAGTTTTAAAAGAAGGAAATTTAAAGGATGAAATACCCAAAGGATCGGAGAAGCATCTTAATATTCGAGAAGACGGAACCCGGTATAGGGTTGAAAGAATTTGGGTACCAAAATTTAGAGATATGAGAGAAATTTTACTAAGAGAAGCTCATAAAACCAGGTACTCAATACATCCTGTAACGGAGAAGATGTACAAGGATCTCAAGAAACATTTTTGGTTGCCGGGTATGAAAGCCGATGTTGCTAAATATGTAGGAGAATGTTTGACGTGTTCTAAGGTCAAAGCTGAGCATCAGAAACCATCAGGTCTACTTCAATAACCCAAAATCCCGGAATGGAAATGGGAAAACATTACCATGGATTTCATCACTAAATTGCCTAGCACTGCAAGTGGTTTTGATACTATTTGGGTAATAGTTGATCATCTCACCAAATCAACACACTACCTGTAAATAAGAGAAGATGACAAGATGGAGAAGTTAGCACGACTGTATTTAAAGGAAGTCGTCTCCAGACATGGAATACCAATCTCTATTATCTAGATTTATTTCAAGATTCTGGCAGACATTACAGCAAGCATTAGGAAATCGTCTAGACATGAGTACTGCCTATCATCCACAAACTGATGGGCAGAGCGAAAGGACGATACAAACGCTTGAAGACATGCTACGAGCATGTGTTATTGATTTCGAAAACAGTTGGGATCGACAACTACCGTTAGCAGAATTTTCCTACAACAACAGCTACCATTCAAGCATTGAGATGGCACCGTTTGAAGCACTTTATGGTAGAAAGTGCAGGTCTCTGATTTGTTGGAGTGAAGTGGGGGATAGACAGATTATGGGTCCGGAGATAATACAAGAAACTACCGAGAAGATCATCCAAATTCTACAACGGTTGAAAACCGCCCAAAGTCGACAAAAGAGCTACGCTGACATTAAAAGAAAAGATATAGAATTTGAAATTGGAGAGATGGTCATGCTTAAAGTTGCACCTTGGAAAGGCGTTGTTCGATTTGGCAAAAAGGGAAATTAAATCCAAGGTATATTGGACCATTCAAGATTATTGATTGTGTCGGACCAGTAGCTTACCGACATGAGTTACCTCAACAACTCGCGGTTGTACATAACACTTTCTACGTCTCGAATTTGAAGAAATGTTTTGCTAAAGAAGATCTCACTATTCCGTTAGACGAAATCCAAATCAACGAAAAACTTCAATTCATCGAAGAACCCGTCGAAATAATGGACCGTGAGGTTAAAAGACTTAAGCAAAACAAGATACCAATTGTTAAGGTTCGATGGAATGCTTGTAGAGGACCAGAGTTCACCTGGGAACGAGAAGATCAGATGAAGAAGAAATACCCGCACTTATTTCTAGAAGATACGTCAACACCTCCAACTGCTTAAAATTTTGGGACGAAATTTATTTAACGGGTAGGTACTGTAGTGACCTGAACTTTTCCATGTTTATATATATTAAATGAAATTGTTATTTATATGATTAAGTGTTTCCAACATGTTAAGCAATCAAACTTGTTAAGACTTGATTAATTGAAATAGGTTTCATATAGACAATTGACCACCCAAGTTGACCGGTGATTCACGAACGTTAAAACTTGTAAAAACTATATGATGTCATATATATGGATATATATATATATATATATATATATATATATATATATATATATATATATATATATATATATATATATATATATATATAT
The DNA here is from genome assembly GCF_046630445.1 of Rutidosis leptorrhynchoides. Lineage (NCBI taxonomy): Eukaryota > Viridiplantae > Streptophyta > Magnoliopsida > Asterales > Asteraceae > Rutidosis > Rutidosis leptorrhynchoides. The sequence continues at coordinate 276,215,265 of NC_092336.1, forward strand.
ATATATATATATATATATATATAGTTAACATGGTATTATGATAAGTAAACATATCATTAAATATATTAACAATGAACTACATATGTAAAAACAAGACTACTAACTTAAGGATTTCGAAACGAGGCATATATGTAACGATTATCGTTGTAACGACATTTAATTGTTTATATATCATATTAAGATATATTAATACATCATAATATCATGATAATGTAATAATGTAACATCTCTTTAGATATAATAAACAATGGGTTAACAACATTTAACAAGATCGTTAACATAAAGGTTTCAAAACAACACTTACATGTAACGACTAACGATGACTTAACGACTCAGTTAAAATGTATATACATGTAGTGTTTTAATATATATTCATACACTTTTGAAAGACTTCAAGACATTTATCAAAGTATTTCTACTTAACAAAAATGCTTACAATTACATCCTTATTCATTTTCATCAACAATTCTACTCGTTTGCACTCGTATTCGTACTCGCACAATACCCAGCTTCTAAATGTATTTACTATTGGTATATTCACTCGAATGATCAGCTCTTAGCAGCCCTTGTGAGTCACCTAACAGATTTGGGAACCATCATTTGGCAACTAGCATGAAATATCTCATAAAATTACAAAAATATTAGTAATCATTCATGACTTATTTACAAGTAAACAAAATTACACATCCTTTATATCTAATCCATATACCAACGACCAAAAACACCTACAAACACTTTCATTCTTCAATTTTATTCATTTAATTGATTTCTCTCAAGTTCTATCTTAAAGTTCTAAGTGTTCTTCATAAATTCTATAAGTTATAGTTTCATTAAATCAAGAATACTTTCAAGTTTGCTAGCTTACTTTCAATCTTGTAAAGTTATCATCCAACCTCAAGAAATCTTTTTTATTTATAGTAAGATATCTTTCTAATACAAGGTAATACTCATATTCAAACTTTGATTCAATTTCTATAACTATAACAATCTTATTTCGAGTGGAAATCTTACTTGAACTTGTTTCCGTGTCATGATTCTGCTTCAAGAACTTTCAAGCCATCCAAGGATCCTTTGAAGCTAGATCTATTTTTCTCAATTCCAGTAGGTTTACCTACTAAAATTAAGGTAGTAATGATGTTCATAACATCATTCGATTCATACATATAAAACTATCTTATTCGAAGATTTAAACTTGTAATCACTAGAACATAGTTTAGTTAATTCTAAACTTGTTCGCAAATAAAGTTAATCCTTCTAACTTAAAATTTTAAAATCAACTAAACACATGTTCTATATCTATATGATATTCTAACTTAATGATTTAAAACCTGGAAACACGAAAAACACCGTAAAACCGGATATACGCCGTCGTAGTAACACCGCGGGCTGTTTTGGGTTAGTTAATTAAAAACTATGATAAACTTTGATTTAAAAGTTGTTCTTCTGGGAAAATGATTTTTCTTATGAACATGAAACTATATCCAAAAATCATGGTTAAACTCAAAGTGAAAGTATGTTTTCCAAAATGGTCATCTAGACGTCGTTCTTTCGACTGAAATGACTACCTTTACAAAAATGACTTGTAACCTGTATTTATGACTATAAACTTATACTTTTTCTGTTTATATTCATAAACTTAAGTTCAATATGAAACCATAGAAACTTTAAACACTCAAAACGGATTTAAAACGAAGAAGTTATGTGTAAAACAATATTGGATAATTTTTCTTGTTGTAGCTACGTGAAAATTGGTAACAAATCTATATTAATCATATCCTAGCTAACTCATATTGTATTATACATGTACTCTAATATATTATGTAATCTTGGGATACCATAGACATGAATACAATGTTTTGACATATCATATCGACCCATCTATATATATATTTCGGAACAACCATAGACACTCTATATGCAGTAATGTTGGAGTTAGGTATACAGGGTTGAGGTTGATTCCAAAATATTATATATACTTTGAGTTGTGATCTAGACTGAGGCTTGTATACATGAGGTCGTGGATTGATTCAAGATAATATATATTGCTTTATTTTCTGTACATCTAACTGTGGACAACTAGTTGTAGGTTACTAACGAGGACAACTGACTTAATAAACTTAAAATAGCAAAACGTATTAAAAATGTTGTAAATATATTTTGAATATACTTTGATATATATGTACATATTTGTTATAGGTTCGTGAATCGACCAGTGGCCAAGTCTTACTTCCCGACGAAGTAAAAATCTGTGAAAGTGAGTTATAGTCCCACTTTTAAAATCTAATATTTTGGGATGAGAATACATGCAGTTTTATAAATGTTTTACAAAATAGACACAAGTAAATGAAACTACATTCTATGGCTGGATTATTAAACCAAATATGCCCCTTTTTAGTCTGGTAATCTAAGAATTAGGGAACAGACACCCTAATTGACGCGAATCCTAAAGATAGATCTATTGAGCCCAACGAGCCCCATCCAAAGTACCAGAAGCTTTAGTACTTCGAATTCATCATGTTCGAAGGGAGTCCCGGAATGATGGAGATATTCTATATGCATCTTGTTAAGGTCGGTTACCAGGTGTTCACCATATAAATGATTTTTATCTCTATGTATGGTATGTATATTGAAATATGAAATCTTGTAGTCTATTATTACGATTTGATAAATATAGGTTAAACCTATAACTCACCAACATTTTTGTTGACGTTTAAAGCATGTTTATTCTCAGGTGATTATTAAGAGCTTCCACTGTTGCATGCTATTATATGGACAAGATTTGGTGTCAGCATGCTTGTATAATATTGTTTAAAACTGCGTTCGAGATTTATTTTGTTGTAACATATTAATATTTGTAAACCAATATGTATTGGTAGTGTGTAAGTGTGATATTTGTTAGATTATCATTTCTGGATAATCTAAGTGGTGTCTTGTTAACCTTGTCGATAAAATAAAGGTTATAGTTTGTTTTAAAAATGAATGCAGTCTTTGAAAAAGTCTCATATAGAGGTCAAAACCTCGCAACGAAATCAATTAATATGGAACGTTTATAATCAATATGAACGGGACATTTCAGCAGAAGTGCAGGAAAACCCGGAGCTTGTTACGGGTACGTTTCTTATTGACAATAAATCTGCTTATATTTTATTTGATTCGGGTGTGGATAGAAGCTATATGAGTAGAGATTTTTGTGCAAAACTAAGTTGTCCACTGACGCCTTTGGATAACAAATTTTTACTCGAGTTAGCAAACGGTAAATTAATTACAGCAGATAATATATGTCGGAATCGAGAAATTAATTTGGTTAGCAAAACATTTAAGATTGATTTGATACCAGTAGAGTTAGGGAGTTTTGATGTGATAATCGGCATGGATTGGTTGAAAAAGGAGAGAGCAGAAATCGTATGTTACAAAAATGCAATTCGCATTGTACGAGAAAAAGGAAATCCCTTAATGGTGTACGGAGAATAGAGCAATGTGAAGCTAAATCTTATTAATAATTTAAAGGCGCAAAAACTAAAAAGAAAAAGTTGCTATGCTGTTCTAGCACATGTTGAGAAAGTACAAACCGAAGAAAAGAACATCAATGATGTTCCCGTCGCAAAAGAATTTCTCGATGTATTTCTGAAAGAATTACCGGGGTTGCCTCCACACCGATCTGTTGAATTTCAAATAGATCTCGTACCAGGAGCTGCACCAATAGCTCGTGCTCCATACAGACTTGTACTCAGCGAAATGAAGGAACTTCAAAGCCAATTACAAGAACTTTTAGAGCGTGGTTTTATACGACCAAGTACATCACCATGGGGAGCTCCTGTTTTGTTTGTCAAAAAGAAGGATGGTACATTCAGGTTATGTATCGACTACCGAGAGTTGAACAAACTTATCATCAAGAACGTTACCCACTACCGAGAATCGACGACTTATTTGATCAACTACAAGACTCGTCGGTTTATTCAAAGATTGATTTACGTTCCAGGTATCATCAAATGCGGGTGAAGGAGGATGATATTCCGAAGACTGCTTTCAGGACGCGTTACGGTCATTACGAGTTTATGGTTATGCCGTTTGGGCTGACTAACGCACCAGCTGTGTTCATGGACCTCATGAACTGAGTGTGCGGGCCATATCTTGACAAGTTTGTCATTGTTTTCATCGATGACATACTTATTTACTCAAAGAATGATCAAGAGCACGAAGAACATTTGAGAAAAGTGCTAGAGTTGTTGAGGAAAGAAAAACTGTACGCTAAATTTTCAAAGTGTGCATTTTTGTTGGAAGAAGTTCAATTCCTCGGTCACATACTGAACAAAGAAGATATTCAAGTGGATCCGGCAAAGATTGAAACCGTTGAAAAGTGGGAAACCCCAAAAACTCCAAAGCACATACGCCAATTTTTAGGGCTGGCTGTTTATTACAGGAGATTCATCCAAGATTTTTCCAAAATAGCAAAACCCTTGACTGCATTAACGCATAAAGGGAAGAAATTTGAATGGAAGGATGAACAAGAGAAAGCATTTCAATTGTTGAAGAAAAAGTTAACTACGGCACCTATATTGTCATTACCTGAAGGGAATGATGATTTTGTGATATATTGTGACACCTCAAAGCAAGGTCTCGGTTGTGTATTAATGCAACGAACGAAGGTAATTGTTTATGCGTCTAGACAATTGAAGATTCACGAGCAAAATTATACGACGCATGATTTGGAATTAGGCGCGGTTGTTTTTGCATTAAAGACTTGGAGGCACTACTTATATGGGGTCAAAAGTATTGTATATACCGATCACAAAAGTCTTCAACACATATTTAATCAGAAACAACTGAACTTGAGGCAGGGTAGGTGGATTGAATTGTTGAATGATTACGACTTTGAGATTCGTTACCACTCGGGGAAGGCAAATGTGGTAGCTGATGCCTTGAGCAGAAAGGACAAAGAACCTATACGGGTAAAAGCTATGAATATAATTATTCGTACTAACCTTACTACTCAAATAAAGGAGGTGATAATGCTAAAAACGAACATATATTTCATAGCATTATTCCTCAAGAAAGACAAGCTTTTAGTTGCAATTGTTCTATTTACAAGTGATATTCGTTTAAATAATAAAAGGTGAAGACAAAAGACAGATTCGACGAATTGAAGACGCAAACGACCAAAAAGCTCAAAAGTACAAAAGACAATCAAAAAGGTTCCAATTATTGATAAGAAACGTCTCGAAATCACAAGAGTACAAGATTCAAAACACAAAGTACAAGATATTAAATTGTACGCGAGGACGTTCGAAAATCCGGAACCGGGACTAGAGTCAACTCTTATCGCTCGACGCAACGGACTAAAAATTACAAGTTAACTATGTATATAAATATAATATAATATATAATTAATTATATTAATTATATATATATTATATATATATATTAAAAACTGTCGGCAGCCAGAAACTCCAAGGGTGTGAATTGAAAATACCTCTCCGCGACTCGCGGAGTTTGAAGGGCTTTTTGCCGCGAGTCGCGGAGCCCCAAATTTCACTTCTGGCTATAAAGCCAACCGAATTCTGATCGAATTTATCATCCTTTTTCTCTTCCTCTTCAACGTAAATATATTTATATTTATAATTTATATTTTAATTTTAATTATAATTCTAATAATAAGGGTATGTTAGCGAATGTTGTAAGGGTGTAAGTCGAAATTCTGTCCGTGTAACGCTACGCTATTTTTAATCATTGTAAGTTATGTTCAACCTTTTTATATTAATGTCTCGTAGCTAAGTTATTATTATGCTTATTTAAAACGAAGTAATCATGATGTTGGGCTAATTACTAAAATTGGGTAATTGGGCTTTGTACCATAATTGGGGTTTGGACAAAAGAACGACACTTGTGGAAACTAGACTATGGGCTATTAATGGGCTTTATATTTGTTTAACTAAATGAAAGTTTGTTAATGTTAATATAAAGATTTACAATTGGGCGTCCCTATAAATTACCATATACACTCGATCGGACACGATGGGCGAGGTATTTATATGTACGAATAATCGTTCATTTAACCGGACACGGGAATGGATTAATAGCCACTAGAATAATTAAAACAGGGGTGAAATTACATTCAAGGGTAATTGGTGTAATTGTTAACAAAGTAGTAAAACCTTGGTTTACACGCAGTCGATAACCTGGTGTATTCATTAAACAAAGTATTAAAACCTTGTTACAATTCGAATCCCCAATTAGTTGGAATATTTATCTTCGGGTATAATAATAATTTGACAAGGACACTTGCAATTTATATTTATGACTGATGGACTGTTATGGACAAAAACCAGACGGACATATTGAATAATCCAGGACAAAGGACAATTAACCCATGGGCATAAAACTAAAATCAACACGTCAAACATCATGATTACGGAAGTTTAAATAAGCATAATTCTTTTATTTCATATTTAATTTCCTTTATTTTATATTTAATTGCACTTCTAATTATCGCACTTTTATTTATTTTATTTTATCGCACTTTTAATTATCGTACTTTTTAATTATCGCAATTTAATTTTATCGCATTTTTTATTCGCAATTTCATTATCGTTATTTACTTTACGCTTTAATTTAAAGTCTTGTATTTATTTTATATTTTACATTAGGTTTTAACTGCGACTAAAGTTTTAAAATCGACAAACCGGTCATTAAACGGTAAAAACCCCCCTTTATAATAATAATATTACCTATATATATATTTGTATTTTTATAAAAGTTAACTAATATAGCGTTGAGCTTTGTTTAAAGATTTCCCTGTGGAACGAACCGGACTTACTAAAAACTACACTACTGTACGATTAGGTACACTGCCTATAAGTGTTGTAGCAAGGTTTAAGTATATCCATTCTATAAATAAATAAATATCTTGTGTAAAATTGTATCGTATTTAATAGTATTTTATACCCCTCTGCTTTGACATCAAGTATTTTTGGCGCCGCTGCCGGGGAACTATCTTAAAAGCCGGAAGCGCAACGCTAATATAAAAAAAAAAATTTTTAGTTACTTTTATTAAAAATTCGCTCTTGTAAAAATACGTTTTAATTATTCAAAAATATAAAAAGAAAAACAAAAATATTAGTATTTTTAAGATTTTGTAAATATTTAAGTTTTATAAGTTTCTTTATTTCTATTTTAGTTTATAAAAATATAAATTTTATTAAAAATCGTTTATTTAAATTAAAAACAGAAAACAGAAAATAATAAAAAAAAATAAATAAAGAAAACGCGTAAAAATTAGTACCTGTCAACTGAATTACTGAACCCCGCGACTCGCGGGGTTTTCCTCATTTATCACCGCAACTCGCGGAGGCCCTCTGACACACGGACAAAAACCCTAATTTCGCATTGATTACGGGTTATAATTTATTATTATTATTATTTAACTTAATTATTATTATTATTATTATTAATTTTAGTTTTATTTTTACTTTTTACTTTATATTTATGTATTTTGTTTAATTAGTTTTATTAAAATTGTAAAATTAGTAGTTTTAATTAAATAAATAATATAAAAATAATATTTTTATAAAAATTGTACTTTTTACAACTTTTTGTATATTTTTATATTTTGTACCTTTTTAATCATTGTAGCGTAATATTTATATTTTTAGCTCATAATTAATTTTAAACTTAGTTTTTGCTATAGTTATTTTTACTCCTATATTTTTAGGCTTTGCCGTAGAATTCCTTAAGTGCCTTTTCTTTAGACTAAGATTTAGGTGCTTTAGAATTTTGCGACGCCTTTTTAAGTTTTAGTTTCTTTTTAAGTTATTTCCATTTGGGATTTAGTTTTTCTTGTAAGCTTTAATATTTTTACACCTTTTACTATGTATCAATTATCATTCCAATTAGTAATTTCAATTTGCGATTATAATTTTAAGTTAGTTGTAGTAATAAGGTTAAATTAGTTGAGTATTTTTAAGTTTTGATAAGTTTCTTTTATTTTTCCGTCACCTTTTATTTTTCAACCATTTTTTTTCTTTTTCGACATTTTTCGACGCGCACTCTTTTTCTCTCTTATTTCTCGCTATTCTAGTTTTAGGACATAGAATTTTTTTTTCTACTTCTTATCTAAATTTCTTAAAATTACGAAAATTTATTTTGAGTGGTTAAATTGATAGACATCAAAATTTTCTGGTTCGTAGTAATAGTTGGATTTGTACGTGGACCGGGTTATTGGAGCCAAACAGTCCTCAATTATATTGAGACCAAACGAATCCTGCCCCTCTGCTGCATCTTTTGGCTATTCGAAACGTGGGCAAAATCAGAAAAGTCTATTGATTGGATAACTTATTATAATTTTTCTTTCCTTTTAAAAACTAATAGGATATTCTGTGAATGCACCGAGCAAGACGTTCACCACCTTTTGTACGTTCACCACCTGTAACTCGATCAAGACATCGTTTAACAAATATAACCGCCGTTGATTTTTCTTTAGAATCGTCATCCAGTCGACCAAGTACTTCAGTTCAAATTTCCGATAATCCATTTTTTGAACCCAACCTCACAATTGAGAATCCAGAAAATATTCAGGAACGGTTCGTAGATCCTGAACCATTAAACTTTCCTCCGGAACCACCAATCATTCAAACAGAGATTGTTGAGGAACGAACTATTAAATCAGAACCATCTAGTGATACCGAGTCAACAAATTCAATTATGGAGAATCTGGAACCTTTAAGTATGGAAGACCGAATGAGAGCTAAACGCACTGGCCAAGGTCACGCAATTACTCATCCAGACATTAATGCGCCAGATTATGAAATCAAAGGACAAATTCTACACATGGTGACTAATCAATGCCAATTTAGTGGTGCACCGAAGGAAGATCCAAATGAACATCTACGTACCTTTAATAGGATCTGCACACTATTTAAAATACGAGAAGTGGAGGATGAACAGATATATCTCATGTTATTTCCCTGGACTTTAAAGGGAGAAGCCAAAGATTGGTTGGAATCGTTACCTGAAGGGGCGATCGATACATGGGACGTTTTAATTGATAAATTTCTTAAACAATTTTTTCCTGCATCTAAAGCAGTAAGACTTCAAGCAGAAATTGTTACGTTCACACAAAAGCCAAATGAAACTCTATATGAGGCGTGGACAAGATATGGAAAGTTACTAAGAGGATGTCCGCAACATGGTTTAGACACCTGTCAAATAGTACAAATATTCTACCGAGGATGCGACATCACTACAAGAAAAGACATAGATATAGCAGCTGGTGGTTCGATTATGAAGAAAACCGAAACTGATGCTTACAAAATTATTGATAACACTGCTTCCCACTCACATGAGTGGCACCAAGAAAAAGATATCATTAGATCATCTAAAGCAGCTAGAGCCGATTCTAGCCATGACTTAGATTCCATTTCCGCAAAGATAGATGCTTTCGAGAGACGAATGGAAAAGATGACTAAAGATATTCATGCTATACGAATTAGTTGTGAGCAGTGTGGAGGACCACATTTGACAAAAGATTGTCTAAGTATTGAATTAACAATGGAACAAAGAGAGAATATTTCATACATAAACCAAAGGCCTGGAAATAATTATCAGAATAATTATCAACCGCCAAGACCGATTTACAATCAAAACCAGAATTATAACCGAAATATTCCATACAACAACCAACAAGGTCCTAGCAATCAACAAGTATCCAATAATACTTACAATCAGCAAAGACCGAATTTTCAAAACAAACCACCACAACAAACCGATGATAAAAAGCCGAATTTAGAAGATATGATGACGAAGCTAGTTGAAACTCAAACGCAGTTTTTCACATCTCAAAAACAAACTAATGAACAAAATGCTCAAGCATTTAGAAATCAACAAGCTTCTATTCAAAATCTGGAACAAGAAGTAAGTAACCTAGCAAGGTTAATAGGTGAAAGAAAACCGGGAAGTCTACCTAGTGATACAAATGCTAACCCCCGGAATGAAACAGCTAAAGCTATTACCACAAGAAGTGGTACAACACTTAAACCACCTGAAATACCTGTAACTTCTGATGAAACTATTCCTACTACACAAGAACCACAACCTGATCAAGATAAGGAAAAAGAACCGGTAGTTGAAAAGGTTAATGAAGATAACACAGTTAAGGATAAACCTTATGTTAAACCATACCAACCACCTCTTCCTTATCCGAGTAAAATGAAGAAAGAGAAACTTGAAGCCGAGCAATCCAAATTCTTGGATATGTTTAAACAGATAAATGTAAATCTTCCTTTCATTGATGTGATTTCAGGAATGCCTAGATATGCTAAATTCTTGAAAGATCTAATCACGAATAGAAAGAAAATGGAAGAACTCTCGGCTGTCACTATGAATGCTAATTGTTCAGCAGTGCTGTTGAATAAGATACCAGAAAAACTATCTGATCCAGGAAGTTTCACAATTCCATGTTTTCTGGGTAGCCTTAGTTCAATAGAAGCATTAGCAGATTTAGGTGCTAGTATAAATCTAATGCCGTATTCACTATACGCTAAACTAGACCTTGGAGAATTGAAACCAACAAGAATAAGCATACAACTAGCCGATCGATCAATAAAATATCCTAGAGGGATAATGGAGAACATGCTAGTTAAAGTTGGTACTTTAGTATTTCCAGTAGATTTTGTTGTTTTGGACATGGAAGAAGATTCTCAAGTTCCTCTCATATTAGGAAGACCATTCTTAAACACGGCTAAAGCAATGATAGACGTGTTCGGTAAGAAACTGACCCTAAGTATAGAGGATGAGAGTGTTACCTTTTCAGTTGATAGAGCAATGCAACAACCACAATCTGCAGATGATACATGTTATTATATTCAAACTATAGATGCACATGCAGAATTATTAGAAGAATTTCCAGAATTACAAGGAACAGGAGAATGTTCTTTAGGAGAAGGTAATGAACCAATTGATGAAGCTGAAATGTTAGCTACACTTATAGCTAATGGATATGAACCAACAACAGAAGAAATTCAAATGCTAAAAGAAGAAGACAGATATCGATATAAATCATCGATAGAAGAACCTCCGAAATTAGAGTTAAAGCCACTTCCAAACCATTTGGAATACGCTTATTTACATGGTGAATCTGAATTACCTGTAATAATATCGTCTTCTCTTACTGAAAATGAGAAATCACAACTCATTTCTGTGTTGAAAGCTCATAAACCAGCCATTGCATGGAAAATTCATGATATTAAAGGAATAAGTCCTTCGTATTGCACACATAAAATCCTTATGGAAGAAGGTCATAAAACGTATGTGCAACGCCAACGAAGACTAAATCCTAATATGCAAGATAAGAAAGAGATTATTAAGCTGCTAGATGCAGGTTTGATATATCCAATTTCTGATAGTCCATGGGTAAGCCCAGTTCAATGCGTACCTAAGAAGGGTGGCATGACTGTCATCACAAATGAGAAAAATGAGCTTATTCCTACTAGGACTGTAACAGGATGGCGTGTATGTATTGATTATAGAAAATTAAATGACGCCACCAGAAAAGATCACTTTCCCTTACCTTTCATAGATCAAATGTTGGAAAGATTAGCCGGAAATAGTTACTATTGTTTTCTAGATGGATTTTCCGGATATTTTCAAATTCCAATAGCACCCGAAGACCAAGAGAAAACCACATTCACGTGCCCTTATGGTACTTTTGCTTACAAAAGAATGCCATTTGGACTTTGCAACGCCCCTGCAACCTTTCAAAGGTGTATGATGGCGATTTTTCACGACATGATAGAAGAATGCATGGAAGTATTCATGGATGACTTTTCAGTCTTCGGTGATACATTTAAATCATGTCTATTTAATCTGGAACGAATGCTAATTAGATGCGAAAAATCAAATCTAGTACTTAATTGGGAAAAATGCCATTTCATGGTTAATGAAGGCATCGTTCTTGGACATAAAATTTCAAAAGAAGGAATTGAAGTGGATAGAGCTAAAGTAGATGTAATTGCTAAACTTCCACATCCCACAAATGTTAGAGGAGTTAGGAGTTTTCTAGGGCATGCCGGTTTTTACCGACGTTTCATAAAAGATTTTTCTAAAATTGCCACTCCTATGAATAAACTCCTAGAAAAGGATGCGCCATTCATCTTTTCAGATGAATGTATCAAATCTTTTAATATTCTTAAAGAAAAACTCACTAATGCACCGATCATGATAACACCAAATTGGAATCTACCATTTGAACTAATGTGCGATGCAAGTGATTTTGCAATGGGAGCCGTTTTAGGACAAAGGATTGAAAAACGATTTCAACCTATATATTATGCTAGTAAGACATTACAAGGAGCACAAACGAACTATACAACTACTGAAAAAGAACTCCTTGCTATTGTCTTTGCTTTTGACAAATTTCGATCATATCTCGTTCTAGCAAAAACGGTGGTCTATACCGACCATTCTGCTCTTAGATACCTGTTTTCAAAACAAGATGCTAAACCAAGATTAATCCGTTGGATCTTACTCTTACAAGAGTTTGATATTGAAATCCGAGATAAAAAAGGAGCAGAAAATCTCGCCGCTGATCATCTTTCTCGTCTTGAAAATCCCGAATTAGAAGTTCTGAATGAATCAGCCATACAAGACAACTTTCCTGATGAATATCTATTGAAGATAGATTATAAAGAAATCCCATGGTTTGCAGACTATGCAAACTACTTGGTTTGTGGATTCCTTGAAAAAGGATTATCGTACCAAAGACGAAAGAAATTCTTCAGTAATATAAAACACTATTTCTGGGAAGATCCACATCTGTTTAAAAGTTATCCCGATGGAATAATACGCCGATGTGTATTTGGAGATGAAGCTAGTAAAATTTTAAACCATTGTCACACAGGACCAACAGGAGGGCATTATGGGCCTCAACTAACAGCAAGAAAAGTTTATGAAGCTGGATTCTATTGGCCTACAATTTACAAAGACGCACACCTTCTTTGCAAATCCTGTGATGCATGTCAAAGGGCCGGAAAAATAAGTCAACGTGATGAAATGCCACAAAATGTCATCCAAGTATGTGAAGTATTTGACATTTGGGGTATTGACTTTATGGGTCCATTTCCAAAATCTCATAATAATCTATATATACTCGTAGCCATTGACTATGTATCTAAATGGGCGGAAGCACAAGCTCTCCCAACTAACGATGCACGAGTTGTAGTCAACTTTTTAAAACGTCTTTTTGCAAGGTTTGGAACACCGAAAGCTTTAATAAGTGATCGGGGAACTCATTTTTGTAATAATCAACTTGAGAAAGTTCTTAAAAGATATGGAGTAACTCATAAAATCTCCACCGCATATCATCCACAAACAAGTGGACAAGTTGAAAATACCAACCGAGCTTTAAAACGTATTCTAGAGAAAACCGTAGGATCAAATCCAAAGGAATGGTCCATTAAATTGGAGGATGCACTCTGGGCTTTTAGAACAGCCTACAAAACTCCAATTGGAACCACACCTTTTAGACTTGTGTATGGAAAATCATGTCATCTTCCAGTAGAAATTGAACACAAAGCATTTTGGGCTTTGAAGACATGTAATCTTGATTTACATGAAGCCGGACGTCTACGATTAAGTCAACTAAACGAATTAGAAGAATTAAGACATGAAGCATACGAAAATTCGTTAATCTATAAAGAAAGAACGAAGAAATGGCATGATAAAAGAATCAGAAGTTCAAAAGAATTTAAAGAAGGAGACAGAGTTCTTCTTTTCAATTCACGATTCAAGCTATTTCCTGGAAAATTGAAATCAAGATGGTCTGGACCATTCATAGTCAAAAGAGTTTTCCCATACGGAACGATAGAATTAATAAATTCAAATGGGATTGAATTTAAAGTTAATGGTCACAGAGTTAAACATTACATACATAGTCCGATGGAAGTCGACAACGAAGTTAATCACAATTTCGACACCACAGCTAACTAAGTGTGGGGAGAATCAAGTCTTTGAAGGATAATATGTATTTCTGTTAGAGTTAGATTGTCTGTTTTCGTGTAGTTCTCGAAAATGGAACACGTATGGTCTTTCCCTAGCAGACCCTAAAGAACTAGTCTTCTCCCCCCATTCTGAATTTTTATTTTTTAGGTTTTTACAAAATGAAGACTGCCTGTGAACTAAACCATGGTCTAATGCTACACGCTTTGATCACTAAACGTAATAATGACATACTACCGAGTGAATTAGTATCAGTAATCAGAGAAAGAATGGACGGAGTTAGAAAAGGATCCAGATGCGAAGATAATAAGTTACAATTTGGTAAAGGAAAATCAAAATCCGCAGCGAAAAGAAGAGCACGACACCTAGAAAAATGTCACAAATGCGGAAAATGGTCACATGGAGGTAAATGTTCAAATAATCAAACCTATTCAAATACCGAATTTGTTACTTTATGCAGAGACGGACCGTTCATATGTTTAGAAGAAAAGACAATGAATGCTAGAGGTTACGCCTATGCAGCCATGGAAGACCAATTAAACCGACTATCTTATGAATATAATAGATCATATAACTAAAAAATCTATTTCACAGGTATGTCTGTACAGTTTTCATTTTTATTTTTATTTTTAACCTTTTGATAATAAACGCTAATTTGTTCGCTAAAAAGTATTAAATTGGTATTAAATAAAATTAGGTTTGGCGACCGAAATTATTGATATCATTCAAAAAAATTTATTACATCACTGCGAAATTTAACGTTTATTCTTAAGGTATAAATATCTTTAAACAATCAACCCAAAATATTTCAAAAATTCGTCATGAGTTAAATTAGGTCTTGGAACCGAAATTACTTTACCGAAAAGAGGGGCGCATATTTTTGATAATATTTGATTGATTAAAGTGGGATAAAAAGACAAAAAGATTTTTAATTTTATTTTTACCATGTTTTTAAAATTAATATTTAAATCTTAAATTAATATTGTAAACTTTGTAAAAACAATATATTTAAAATTGTAAATATTTGATAAATTAATATAAGTGTGATATGAATTTATGAATTTTTAAATTAAGTTTGGTGTGAATTTTAAAATTTTAAAATATTAATTTTTAATTTTATGCATTTTAAATTTTAAGTTTGGTGTGATTATTTTTAATTTTTAATTTTGAATTTTATATTTATGTTGTGTGAATTTAAAAACAAAAATTTACTTTATCTCATTAAGTTAAAAATATGATTTTTAAAATTCGTCGTAAGTTGAAGACTAGGTCTTTGAACCGAAATTGCTTTACCCGAGGGAGGGACGAGAACTTTTATTATCATTATTTTTAATCTTATCGAATTAAAGTATGCCAAAAACATTGAAAAAAAAAACCAAAAATCTTAGCTTTTAAAACAATCGCTACAAAGAGACAAATTTTAAAATTTTGTCGAGGGACGGACTAGGACATCGATCCGAAACGACCTCGTCCTAAATAACAAGGGAAACAAAATTTTAAAATTAATTTCTTAATTGTTTTAATAAGTTAATGATAAAAAAAAAAAAAAAAAAAAAAAAAAAAAAAGGTAAACTCCGCGACTCGCGGAGTTTGCAGTGCAAACCTCCGCGACTCGCGGAGGGACCAAATTACAGAAAAAAAATAAAACAGCTGCACACGATCAGTTCACTCCCACACACACAAAACACAGAAAAATACTGCGAAAAAGAGCTCGAAAAAACCCGAAAATCACCCCCAAAAATCTCAATTTTTAACCGTTAATCACCAAATTTTTTGCTAAAATCATGTTGAGAAGGATGATATCTAAGAACTACTCAAGAAAAACGGTAAATTTCTACACCTAAACACCATTTAATTCGAATTTTAGTGTTCTTGAGCTATTTTTCCCCAATTTGATTTTGATGCTTTTTAGTGTAATTAGACTTAAATTGTTTATGTATTATGCTTGTATAACCTAGATTGATGCTGATTAACATGATTAGAAGCCTTAAACTTCAAATTTTGAATAATCTAGGGTTTGTGTTCTTGAGCAATTTGGGGCTTTTTGATATAAACAGGTTATGGCCGATTTTTGTCATGAATTGTTGCTAAATTGAGTAGTGTAACATGTCTAGGTAGTTAAATGATCCAAACTTTGAGCCTAAACATGATTTTGACAATTAAAGTGGACTTTTTCAAGTCCAAAATTCATGAACTTGATTTTTGAAAGATAATGCCATTTGAGACTTGTTTATTTGCTAGTAATGATTATTTTGACATGTTATTTGAGTTGAATGCTTATGAACTTGGCGAAAATTTTCGTATATGCTTATTTGAAAAAGTGTAGATTTGATAAAAATGTGAAAATAAGCTTAAGTTTGATATAAATTGATAATGTCATTGTAATTATTTTGATTGATGATTTTGCTGACACTAATGCATATTTGGATGCACAAAATTTGTGTTTGATGTGTTTTGCAGAATGAAAGGGGTGAATCTTCATCCCAAGCCCGCCATGCTCCTGCTGAGAACTTGGAACAACAGGAGGTAGATAACTACTACAAACAGGATGTACCTCATCCAGTCATGACCTTTTCAGATATGCACTTGGAACAGTTGCACCCGAACCTGCGATTTGACAGACTTTGGATAGATTATCCAAAATATCAACGGGGTTTGCATACTCTTCACTCTAAGGTTGTTGAGGTACCGAGGGTCATAGAATGGGGACCCTTGGAAGCTGTAGAATTGGCCGGGCCAATTAGGGAATTACTGGTACAGAGGTATGGTAATTCTTCTTTTAATGACTGGATATGTTTATTCACCATACGCAGACCTGTATATAAAGTATGGTGTGAAGAGTTGTTATGTAGTATAGAGTTGAATGATCGGGTAGCTAGTTTAACCGATCGTTCTTTTATTAGATTTTTGTTAGGCGGTTCGATGCGCCACATGTCTTTACTGGACATGGCTCAGGCTTTACGTATATATACGCCTGAGGAATTAGCGTCTGCCGATTGTAGAGGATTGATACTAAACGGTAGGAAAATAGATGAGAATTTTGATACACACGGTGTGTGGAGTCAAATGACAAGCCACCACCGTTTCAAAGGGGGAAACTACTCTTATTTGGATATAGATAGAGCCGAATTAAGAGTAATACATAGGTTTTTAGCTAATTCGATTACACAAAGGGGTAAAAACAAAGAAAAGGTAAATGAACAAGATTTGTTTTACCATATGTGTATTCGAGACCCACACAGCGCTGTAAGTATACCATATTGTGTGGGTTATTATTTATCAGCTATGGTTCGAGGGATGCGTCCACATAGCATAATAGGAGGTGGTATTTTTATTACTTTGATTGGTGAATATCTCGGTGTGGATATAAGTCGGGGGGGATTATTAGAAGAAGAGCCGGAACCCCGCGACACTATAGGTTTAAATGTATACCATGGTGCGAAAGTTTTGAAGCGGCGAAATAACGCCGCAGTACGATACAATGGTAGACATCCACAGGTAGAGAGAAACCAGGAACAAGGTAATGTAGGAGGGGGGAACCAGATGCAAGAAATGCATAGGTTTATAGCTTCTCAGGAATACGAAAATGCTAGACAGAGAGCATTTGAAGATTGGCAAGTTCATCAGAACCAGATCATAGCGCATTGCCAACATATAGGTAGAAACTATATTCCTACTCCGAAACCCGTCTTCCCTCCTTGGTCGATAGAGATGCAGCCACCATATCCTACGTATGACCCTGCCGAAGCATTCTATAGCACTTATGGTTATGCGTGGAACCCCTATTGGTACCAATATCATCCTTAGTTTACTTATTTTGTTTTATTATTTTGTAATTTGTAATTATTGATATATTTAATATTTTTGTTAATATTGTAATCATTTTTATAATTATCTAACTTTTATTCTTAGATTTTAATAATTTTTGAATGTGGGGTAATAAACCAAACTTCAAAAATATGTATATATGTTTGCAGTTTATCTTATGTACACAACAGGGTAAAACAACGCGTTTTCAAAGACTGGCATTAAGTTCAGCAAAAGCAAGTAATTTTGACGACAATGATGCAACATGTATGTGAAATAACAACAAGACGGAATGAACAAATGATGTGCACCATTTATCATTCAGCAAACAAACGCCAATATATTTGGAAACTTTGGTAAAAATTTAATCATTTTCACACAAATCACCCTCAATAATTTAAATTGTTACTGATTTCTTGCAAATGAGGGCATTGCAAGATCTTAAGTGTGGGAAGGGGTTAAATTCTTTCGGATTTTAAAATTTTTATATTAAACACTTGGTTACCATTAAAAATACTAGTAAAGCAGTAGTTGTATTAGAATCTAGTGCTCTCTGATAAAAAAGAACAGCCCTAGTCTTATATACTGACTACCCAATTCTAGTAAAATTTTTCAAAATTTTCAATTAAATGAATTAAAATCATGTTTATACACATTTATGAACGATAAAACTAGGTTTTAACACCGAAATTATTGTTACCTCGGAAAGGACATAAATTGAGAAACAAACTAAAATGTTAAAATTCATTTAAAATGGAATAGAGGACGATAAAAAGAAAAATAAAAAGCCAAGTGTGGGAAAATTTACCAAGTTATTTTAAACATATGTCACATATATTTGTAACAAATAACTGAAAATACTTTTGCTTTGAACTAAACTAAACTGTTTTACCCGATGAAAGAAAAGAAGAGATGGATCTACACGATGAATCAATTCCATCATTAAAAGGAAGTAAAGTCTTCCGAAAAAGACACGCGCTTCTTGATTTAGGTCATGAAGTTGTCGTTCAGACCAGCTGTAGGTTGACGAAAAATCTAGAAAAGTCATCACTAAAATCAGCAGGAAATCCACGGACCTCAGCATTAAACAGGGTCGTCAAGTGGTCAGATTTATCCTAACCATGAGAAGGATTTATCTCGTACAATGGGGGGGCACCATGCAAATTAGCTGGATAAGACTAATGAATCAGATCCCCAGAAAGGATAATCTCCTTAAAGATTAAAAATCAGCTTTTAAGACTGATATTACTCAATCCTAGAGATTGACCTTAAAGATTGAGAATTCAAACTCATGGAATTCAATGATATCTAAACTCGAGCTGAATCGAGAAAATATTTTGATCAAAATTATAAACCGATTTGTTTTCTGAAAACCCTATTTTCAATGCGTTCATTACCATTGAACGTAAAATCCTAGGAATTCACCTGGAATTCATTAGGTCACCTGAACTAAATCGGGTGTCAACCGTAAGAACGGTGATTGCATAACATGGTCAAAGACAGGACTTTGTGCCAAACCGAAAAATTATAAGGGTGAGCTTTACTATTGCTCCTACAAAGGATAGTAATTGCGTCCGACACGTTATAGACCATAATCAAAAGCATGTCACGGGACATTGCCTTAACAGTTGCTTGTTCAACGCTTTCCTTTACAACCGGACGGTAGTTTACCGAAAGGTAATATACGGGACAAGTAAACTGGACGTGTTGCTTTCCAAATACAAGGTTAGCAAGTGGGTGACACAAAACCGCAAGTTTTGAGCTAAAATTTTCAAATCTGAAACCCACCAAACCCACAAAAATATTTTGCAAACACCGGTAAAGGGTTATTCCGGAAAACTTATCTAGGGTAAAAACTAGATTTAATTTTCAAAAGATCAAATGTTTTCATAAAGATCCAATTTCCTTAATGGATCTAAATTTTTATAGTCATGTGGGACTGTAAACCATATCGTTACTACCATTGTTTATACCGCCGTATAGAAATCACTGATGTACAAAGTGTGAAGAATAAAGAAGTGATTCTAGTATTTCAAGACAATATTGCTTGAGGACAAGCAACGCTCAAGTGTGGGAATATTTGATAATGCTAAAAACGAACATATATTTCATAGCATTATTCCTCAAGAAAGACAAGCTTTTAGTTGCAATTGTTCTATTTACAAGTGATATTCGTTTAAATAATAAAAGGTGAAGACAAAAGACAGATTCGACGAATTGAAGACGCAAACGACCAAAAAGCTCAAAAGTACAAAAGACAATCAAAAAGGTTCCAATTATTGATAAGAAACGTCTCGAAATCACAAGAGTACAAGATTCAAAACACAAAGTACAAGATATTAAATTGTACGCGAGGACGTTCGAAAATCCGGAACCGGGACTAGAGTCAACTCTTATCGCTCGACGCAACGGACTAAAAATTACAAGTTAACTATGTATATAAATATAATATAATATATAATTAATTATATTAATTATATATATATTATATATATATATTAAAAACTGTCGGCAGCCAGAAACTCCAAGGGTGTGAATTGAAAATACCTCTCCGCGACTCGCGGAGTTTGAAGGGCTTTTTGCCGCGAGTCGCGGAGCCCCAAATTTCACTTCTGGCTATAAAGCCAACCGAATTCTGATCGAATTTATCATCCTTTTTCTCTTCCTCTTCAACGTAAATATATTTATATTTATAATTTATATTTTAATTTTAATTATAATTCTAATAATAAGGGTATGTTAGCGAATGTTGTAAGGGTGTAAGTCGAAATTATGTCCGTGTAACGCTACGCTATTTTTAATCATTGTAAGTTATGTTCAACCTTTTTATATTAATGTCTCGTAGCTAAGTTATTATTATGCTTATTTAAAACGAAGTAATCATGATGTTGGGCTAATTACTAAAATTGGGTAATTGGGCTTTGTACCATAATTGGGGTTTGGACAAAAGAACGACACTTGTGGAAACTAGACTATGGGCTATTAATGGGCTTTATATTTGTTTAACTAAATGAAAGTTTGTTAATGTTAATATAAAGATTTACAATTGGGCGTCCCTATAAATTACCATATACACTCGATCGGACACGATGGGCGAGGTATTTATATGTACGAATAATCGTTCATTTAACCGGACACGGGAATGGATTAATAGCCACTAGAATAATTAAAACAGGGGTGAAATTACATTCAAGGGTAATTGGTGTAATTGTTAACAAAGTAGTAAAACCTTGGTTTACACGCAGTCGATAACCTGGTGTATTCATTAAACAAAGTATTAAAACCTTGTTACAATTCGAATCCCCAATTAGTTGGAATATTTATCTTCGGGTATAATAATAATTTGACAAGGACACTTGCAATTTATATTTATGACTGATGGACTGTTATGGACAAAAACCAGACGGACATATTGAATAATCCAGGACAAAGGACAATTAACCCATGGGCATAAAACTAAAATCAACACGTCAAACATCATGATTACGGAAGTTTAAATAAGCATAATTCTTTTATTTCATATTTAATTTCCTTTATTTTATATTTAATTGCACTTCTAATTATCGCACTTTTATTTATTTTATTTTATCGCACTTTTAATTATCGTACTTTTTAATTATCGCAATTTAATTTTATCGCATTTTTTATTCGCAATTTCATTATCGTTATTTACTTTACGCTTTAATTTAAAGTCTTGTATTTATTTTATATTTTACATTAGGTTTTAACTGCGACTAAAGTTTTAAAATCGACAAACCGGTCATTAAACGGTAAAAACCCCCCTTTATAATAATAATATTACCTATATATATATTTGTATTTTTATAAAAGTTAACTAATATAGCGTTGAGCTTTGTTTAAAGATTTCCCTGTGGAACGAACCGGACTTACTAAAAACTACACTACTGTACGATTAGGTACACTGCCTATAAGTGTTGTAGCAAGGTTTAAGTATATCCATTCTATAAATAAATAAATATCTTGTGTAAAATTGTATCGTATTTAATAGTATTTTATACCCCTCTGCTTTGACATCAGGAGGCGCAGCAGGGAGTTGTAAAAGAAGGAAAGTTGAAGAATGAAATACCCAAAGGATCGGAGAAACATCTTAATATTCGAGAAGACGGAACCCGGTATAGGGCTGAAAGAATTTGGGTACCAAAGTTTGGAGATGTGAGAGAAAAGGTACTTACGGAAACACATAAAACCAGATATTCAATACATCCCGGAGCGGGGAAGATGTACAAAGATCTCAAGAAACACTTTTGGTGGACGGGTATGAAAGCTGATATTGCTAAATACGTAGGAGAATGTTTGACGTGTTCTAAGGTCAAAACTGAACATCAGAAACCATCAAGTCTACTTCAACAACCTAAAATCCCGAAATGGAAATGGGAAAACATTACCATGGATTTTATTACTAAATTGCCAAGGACTGCAAGTGGTTATGATACAATTTGGGTAATAGTCGATCGTCTTACCAAGTCAGCACACTTTCTGCCAATGAAGGAAGATGATAAAATGGAGAGGTTGGCGCGATTATACTTGAAGGAATTTGTCTCCAGACATGAAATACCAGTCTCTATTATCTCAGATAGGGATGGCAGATTTGTTTCAAGATTTTGGCAGACATTGCAACAAGCATTGGGGACTCGTCTAGACATGAGTACTGCTTATCATCCACAAACTGATGGGAAAAGTGAAAGGACGATACAGACCCTTGAAGACATGCTACGAGCATGTGTTATCGATTTCGGAAACAGTTGGGATCGACACCTACCGTTAGTAGAATTTTCCTACAACAATAGTTACCATTTGAGATTGGAGAGATGGTCATGCTTAAGGTGTCACCTTGGAAAGGCGTTGTTCGATTTGGTAAACGGGGGAAACTAAATCCAAGGTACATTGGACCATTCAAGATTATAGATTGTGTCGGACCAGTAGCTTACCGACTTGACTTACCGCAATAACTCGTCGGGGTACATAATACTTTTCATGTATCGAATTTGAAGAAATATTTTGCTAAAGAAGATCTCATCATTCCATTAGACGAGATTACAATTAACGAAAAACTACAATTCATTTAAGAACCCGTTGAAATAATGGATCGTGAGGTTAAAAGACTTAAGCAAAACAAGATACCAATTGTTAAGGTTCGATGGAATGCTCGTAGAGGACCCGAATTCACCTGGGAGCCTGAAGATTAGATGAAGCTGAAATACCCTCACCTATTTCCAGAAGATGCGTCAACACCTTCAACAGCTTCAAATTTCGGGACGAAATTTATTTAATGGGTAGGTACTGTAGTGACCCGAACATGTCCATGATATATATTAATTGAAAACTATATTAGCATGATTAAATGTTTCCAACATGTTAAGCAATCAAACTTAATAAGACTTGATTATTTGAAATGAGTTTCATGTAGACAATTGACCACCCAAGTTGACCGGCGATTCACGAACATTAAAACTTATAAAAATGACATGACGATATATATTTGGATATACATATAGTTAACATGAGATTATGATAAGTAAGTATCTCCATAAGTATATTAAAAATGAGTTATATACAAAAAAATGAGACAACTAAGTTAAGAAACTCGAAATGATATATATAACGATTATCGTTATTACAACGTCTTACTAAATACATATGTATCATATTAAGATATTGTTACACTATATTTAACATGATAAAATGATAATTATATATACCATTAAGTATGTTAACAATGAACTACATATGTAAAACAAGACTACTAACTTAAGAATTTTGAAACGAGGCATATATGTAACGATTATCGCTGTAACGACATTTCAATGTATATATATCATATTTGGTCAAACGTGTATATTGGAAGAGACACGCTAACTCTGTGTGCCGTAGCACCCACCAATCCCACCCCGAAAGGGACCTGTGCCGGAAAAGCACCTCCTTCCGGGAACCACAGTGACGGCAAGACGATCTTTACCCCAACTAGCTAGTCCCCCGAAGCACTTCACATATCCCCCCCGGAGGGGAGAATAATTCCATGCGGGGCGCCCAGACTGAGAATCGAACCTGCGCCTTTATTTGGTCAAGCTTCCCCCACTGTGGGCCCAGGGATCAAAGGCATCGGGTACCACTGAGCTAGAAGCTCGTTGGTTATATATATCATATTAAGATATATTCATACATCATAATATCTTGATAATGTAATAATTTAAAATCTCATTAGATATAATAAACAATGGGTTAACAACATTAAATGAGATCGTTAACTTAAAGGTTTCAAAACAACACTTACATGTAATGACTAACGATGACTTAACGACTCAGTTAAAATGTATATACATGTAGTGTATTTAGATGTATTAGTACACTTTTTAAAGACTTCAAGACACATATCAAAGTACTTCTACTTAACAAAAATTCTTACAATTGCATTCTCATTCATTTTCATCAACAATTCTACTCGTATATAACCGTATTCATACTCATACAATACCCAGCTCCTAGACGTATATACTATGTAGTGACCCGAACTTTTCCATGTTTATATATATTAAATAAAATTGTTATTTACATGATTAAATGTTTTCAACATGTTAAGCAATCAAACTTATTAAGACTTGATTATTTGAAATGAGTTTCATGTAGACAATTGACCACCCAAGTTGACCGGCGATTCACGAACGTTAAAAACTTGTAAAAACTACATGATGATATATATATGGATATATATATATATATGGTTAACATGAGATTATGATAAGTAAGTATCTCACTAAGTATATTAACAATGAGTAATATACATAAAAATGTGTTTATTGAATTAAGAAACTCGAAACGATATATATAGCGATTATCGTTATAACAACGTCTTACTAAATACATAAGAATCATATTAAGATATTGATACATTATGTTTAACATGATAAAATGATAATTAAGTATATCATTAAGTGTGTTAACAATGAACTACATATGTAAAACAAGACTACTACCTTAAGAATTTCGAAACGAGGCATATATGTAACGATTATCGTTGTAACGACATTTTAATGTATATATATCATATTAAGATATATACATACATTATAATATCATGATAATGTAATAATTTAACATCTCATTTAAGTATAATAACAATGGATTACTTACATTTAACAAAATCGTTAACTTAAAGGTCTTAAAACAACACTTACATGTAATGACTAACGGTGACTTAACGAATCAGTTAAAATGTATATACATGTAGTGTATTAAGATGTATTAATACACTTTTGAAAGACTTCAAGACATATATCGAAGTATTTCTACTTAGTAAAAATGCTTAAAATTACATTCTCAATCGTTTCCATCAACAATTCTACTCATGTACACCCGTATTTATACTCATACAATACACAGCTTCTAGATGTATTTACTATTGGTATATACACCTTTAATCATTCATTCTTAGCAGCCATATTAGAGTTAAAAACATTTGGAACCATTATTTAACAACTTGTATGATTAATGAGATAAAAACAAACTTAAGGATCTTTTTTTTCTTTATAACAAGTAATTTCGTTTTTATGATTTCACCCCATTTTTCCTTTCCATTTTCTCATACTTACACTCCAAATTCTCTCTCAAAATACTCCTAACATCATACTTAATCATGAAAGGACCGCTCCTAATCCACCCGGACGAAGTCTTCAACAGTTGGTCCCATTACGATGATCGACTCCAAATAATATCTTTAATATGAACTAATGCACAGCGGAAGGTTTCTTTAATTCCTGAGAATAAACATGCTTTAAAACGTCAACATAAAGTTGGTGAGATATAGGTTTGATGCTAGCAGCGTTATAACTATGGACCACAAGATTTCATATATTTAAACATAATACACTCGCAAGTGTATGTAAAAGTAGTTGAGCACTTGGTAACCATACTTAACATTTAAATCATCGCAGCATATTCTTAAATAATCGCTACACCGTACCAAGTGTAGTATACAGAAACGAAGTACTGTGCAACCGTTGAAAACTGGTCGTCCAGCCCGGTTGGGGTTGTCAGGCCCGATAGATCTATCAACAGGTTTCGCGTTTACATTCCTCATGTAAATATTAGCTACCAAGTATAAAGAAATATGCCATGGTACAACTCAACATAGAATTTATTTTTGATCACTTGTGTCCATTAAGTAAATCATAAAATGCATGTATTCTCATCCCAAAATATTTAGAGTTTAAAAGGGACTATATACTCACCATACTGTATTTTGTAGTAAAAATACATATAACATCATTGATCAAGTATAAGGTTGGCCTCGGATTCGCGAACCTATATCATTTATATATATATTAACACATATACTAACAAGTAAACAAGTATATATTAATATTAATTACTATACTTGTTATAATAATAATTTATATGTTATTTTAATTAATTGCAACTATTGTACATATTCTAAATAGATAAAAATATAGTTTTGTTAGAATAATTCTTATATAACTAATTTTTATTGTAATAATAATAATAATAGTAATATTGATATTAATAATAATACTATAAGTATTATAATAACAAGAATGATATTAGTAATAAAATGATAGTAATAATATTGTAAAAAAATAATATTAATGTTAAAATTAATAATAATGATAATAAAAATAATAATTTTAATAAAAGTTGTAAATTTTAAGACTAATGATAATAAATATTAACAATTAACAATAAAATAATAATAATAATAATAATAATAATAATAATAATAATAATAATAATAATAATAATAATAATAACAGAAACTACCTTAAGGATATATATATATATATATATATATATATATATATATATATATATATATATATATATATATATATATATATATATATATATATAATCTTCAAAAAAATAAGAAATCTGTCCACACCAAGACTCGAACCCGTGTCCTCTAACTAAACCCGAAACACCATTTACCCTTGCACCAGTTCAAGTTTTCTGATTTATAACCCTTTTAAATTTCTTTAATCCTTTTCTCTTTCATGTTTTCTCCTTCTTAATACAAAGTCGACCAGGGAACCCAAAATTATAAAACAATCTACCAAACATGATTTAAGTCTTGAAATTTATTTAACACTACTAGTATTTAGGGAATTTGTTCAACAGACACAAGAGAAAAAAAAAAAAATTAATACGCTGCTGTGCAGCCTCGCCATGTATATCAAGAACTCAAACATCAAAAATGATTTTATGATTGTTTTAGCCAAAGATTACTACATGAAAAAGGTTAGAAATCATCCCTGGAAACTTCAAATTGGGTTCGAATTTTACTAAAAACGAAACCTTTGACTTTTAAATTAAAATCTTTGACTTCAAAATTCGTCTTTGATTTTGCAAATTAATTATTAAATCTTTGAAGATAGTTTAAATGAATTATTCCTAACAGCTTTGCAATATTAGATTTTGCTAAATATTTAGAATTCGAGTTTTGATTAAAAAGTTGAAGAACATAGATACCTGCGATAGTTCTTCTGTTTTTTTCTGTTTTTAATTCGCAAAAAAAAAAAAAAAAATTGTAAGTGATAATTTGATTAAAGGGGAAACTGAATGATTCCTTTGAAAGCTTGAGTGAATTCGATTTAATAGAGACTATGGGGGTATCGACATCCAACACAGACAGGGAGAAAAATATAAATATAAAAATCTGTTTTATCAATTCACAGAACTAGATTTATCTGATGTGGTTTGTTTGATATTTGATATGAATGACTGCAGAGTCGAATGGATTGGTGTAGGGGTTATAAGGTGATGGAATGATCTCATGTAGGGTCGAAAGAACACGGGTAAACAGAATTTTTGCTAGGTAGAAACAAAATAAAAAAAAAAATCTGATAGTGAGACAGATATATATCACGCGTAAATATCAGTATTTGTTTATCTTTATTTATATATTTGTATTTATATTGATGTATTATAATTAATCTTAATAATTATCAAATATATTAATAATATTAATACTAAAAAAATATAGTAATAATAACAATAATCTAATAGTAATAAAATTAATAATATTATTAAGGATAATGATAAAAATAAATGATATTTTTAATTAATAATTAAATCATAAATAGGTTATAATTTTAATCATACTTATATTTTTAACTTGTAATTATATTTGATATGTTAATATCACAATTTATCAGTTATATCATAGTTTCTAATTATATGATATGTAATTGAATATTTATACTCTATACACATATTGTAATATACATAAAAATCAAATATATTTATATATAGATTCTTTTAAATTACAACATAATTATTTTATAACTCATCTTACCTTTTAATTCAAATGTTTAAATCATATTTTTATTACATAATTTAATATACTAGTTACATATTTCTAAACACATAAATTTAATATTATAATGTATATTTACAAGTAATATTCTTATGTGTAAATATATATATATATATATATATATATATATATATATATATATATATATATATATATATATATATATATATATATATATATATATCTATCTAAAATAATAAATTTCATACTATGCTTTTAATAACCTTTCAAGTTATAAAAAAAACACATTTATATATATATCCATATCAATTTAAAATTAGTCGTTCGTGAATCGTCATGCATGGTCAAAAGGGTAACTGGTTATCTAAACATAGATTTCAAACTTTCTAGACTCAACATTACAAATTTTGCTTATCATGTCGGAAATATATAAAGATTAAGGTTTAAATTTAGTCGGAAATTTCCGGGTCGTTACAGTACCCACCCGTTAAAGAAATTTCGTCCTCGAAATTTGATTGAGATCGTCATGACTAACAATAAAATGTTTTTATGACGAATATGAATTGATAACTAGAGTTTTATCACCATTTAGTAATAGTGGTAAAATAATTCGATTATGTGAAGTGTACGAGTGAAGCTGTCACAAGAGATTGAGATAGAGATTTAACTTTTGACGTAGTCATAGTGAATTTCCGGAATTTAAGGGATTTAAAAGAGAATCTTGGAAATCTAAAAGATTTGATTCTTAAGCGAATAAGGGAAATTATGATCTTCTTTGATTTAATGCGCCAATCTGTTTCGATTTCTCTGTCGGATATTTCACTATAAATCCACCCCTTCGTTTTTCTTATTCTCCATGCCTTCTATTCTTTCTCCCTTTACTCATTCCTTAATATGCTCCATCCAATCCTGATTCTTGATATACTCTTAATCTTCACATCTATCTTCCTTCTTTTCCATCTACCATCGGAAGAATCTATTTACTTCTACTATAATCTTGGGTTTATAGTGTTTCTAGTTCTCCCGTGTCTTTATATTGCTATATGCATTGATATACACGGTTTGTAGTTTCTGGGTGGTTGTTGGGTTTTATATCTTCCCTTATACTTCGATGTCCCTACTTTTGTCTTCCATAATCATTATCATCCACAGTTAATACTCTCTCCTATTTGCTGCGATTTATACTCCAATTTCTATTTCGGAGCTTCATTCTTTCGTTTCCTCTTCTTGAGATTAAGCATCTCTTGTAATGGTCCGGAATTCACACATATGGATTTCGGAATGAACATAGCTAACGTTCTAAGAAAGAAATGGTAATAGGACGATTTTGATTTGTCAAGTTACCAGAATATCCTGGAAAAGACCAAATCATCAAGAAATATTTTTCTTGATATTTTTTTAGAAATTAGATAGAATGTAAGAGTCGTGTAACATGGCGCATGATGATGGTACTGTTGATCATCACATTACATTAAAAACTCAACATGACTTACTGTAATATAATGACGTTGATCAAGTGTCATTATATTATACTAATTCATGCTTCAGTTCCCAACACTACTTCAAAACGTTCATTTTTGTATTTTTCAGAATTTAGAAACTAACACAGTTTCTTTTATGTTGAATCACAGATGTTTGAAGAGATAACTGATCTCAGATAAGATTAGTTGTGAAAATATCTCCAGAAATATGGAGAATATTTATAATGGAAGGTACGAAGATAACTTATAATATCTAAGGTCAGAGGATGATGGAGACTATTGTTCATAAGGGTTTAGAGTAAGGAGCAAGATATTTGCTAAAGACTTCAGCAGGCATTGAATCACTTGGATTCTTTGAAGTCAAACTTATTCTTTGTGATTTGTCCACGGCTTTCTTCATAATTTCTCTTAATCCGCTTTTCGGTACTAAATTTTCTACCTAGCGTTCCTCACACTCCTTTCTGTATCATCAAACTTTTGGCCGTTTAGACCATCTACCACTTCCCTGTTTCCTCTGCATTTAATGCTACGATATCTGAATCATCGGTTGTTAACCCGAGGTGGTTTCAGGAGAATTATGTTTTTAGATAATTAATCGCTGATGATAACATGATGAAATATGAAAAGTTCCCCGATAACGATGAGGAAAGCCAATCGTATATATCAAAGTTATAATAAGACTTTATTCGAATGAAAGGTCGAAGTTTTTCTGCTGGAGTTGTGACAAAATTTGGCTAATTTGGAAAGGAATTGCAAAGTTATTTTGGGTAATAATAACGCCAAAGGAACTAGCACAGATATGTGTTAAACGTTTAATCAGGTTCCGAGAATTTTTCAGGTGAATAACTATACGCATCATTCTTTTCTTCTTTAGATGAAGTACGGTTGGTTCATTCTCTCGATTGAGGTATTTCCAAGAATCATGAAAGGTTTGAACGCAGTATTTGAATCATAAAGATACAATGAGACTTTAAGATGAAATCAAGTGGCAAACTTGAAGAATTGTTTAGTTTCATATGTTATAATCAATATTTTAATTCATTTTAATTGTTCAAAGTTAGGAGTTCAATAGTCCAGTTGTCCAATAGTCCAATATATCCATATATAATTTAATATATAATATTCGAATTAATTAATACGTATCGTGACCCGTGTACCGGTATCAGTATTGATCACAACTCAAACCATATACATATTTTGGAATCAACCTCAACCCTGTATAGCCAACTCCAACATTCACATATAGAGTGTCTATGGTTGTTCCGAAATATATATATAGATGGGTCGATATGATAGGTCGAAACCTTGTATACGTGTCCCGTTATTTAAAGTGCGTAAAATAAATAAATATATATCATGACCCGTGTACAACGTATTGTCTCAGAATTAATCCGATGTATTGTGTACATGTGTCCTGATTTAAAGTGCGTAAAATAAATAACAGAAATTAAATGACAATAAATTAAATTGCGATAAAATGTAATACGGAATTAACAGTTAGCTGGGAACAGTTAGCTAGGAACAGTTAGCGTGGAATCTTAACAATATTTCAATTAGTTAATCCGTTTGTTTCTAACAAATTTTATTTGTCCAGTGTTTTCTTCGTTATGCCACGTGTTAAATTTTTGATAGATCAAAATCCAAATATGTAATTTGTATGGAAATGGTTATTCTGTGATGAACGGATACGTATATCGGTGGTTGTAAGTAGGATAGTAAATGACCATTGAATCAGATTCGAAGAATGTACACTGTAACTTATTAATGGGAGATCTAAATATTCCTCGGGTACTACCTACCTGTTAAAATATTTTCATCATTAACAGTTTGTACGAAAGAATTTTTAATTATAATCTTTATGAAAATATACTTGCATATATATTTTCTTCAGATGTAATCATGGATCTAATGAGTCAATAAGATATTAAACTTATTTGATTTATCGTTAATACTTGATTACATGATCTCTAAAACATTAAAGATTACATAATTACTATGTCGAACGAAGATAAATGAGATAGAACGATACGTAAAGCGAAAATAATTGATATAGAATGATATGTAGAACGAAGATCATACTCGAAGTACAGATAGTGATATTGAGGCGTGTGATGTTGATATCCGAGGTACAAATTGTGATGTTGAGGTTTACGACGCAGTTGTGGTTAAGGGTGATATGGGTACTGTCGGTGTTGATGATGGTGGTACGGATTATGCTGCTGGTGTTTGTAACCTTTGCACCATATTCTCCAAAGCCGTCACGCGAGCGCGAAGTTCGTTAACTTCTGCTAGTACACCGGGATGATTGGTGGTTGGAGTGAGCGAATGAACAAGATCTGAAATATGGGATAGTATATAATCGTGACGAGATACTCTAGAAATGAGAGAGAAAATGGTTTCTCGAACAGGTTCGCCGGTAAGTGCTTCAGGTTCATCGCCAAGAGGGCAATTTGGTGGATGGAAGGGATCACCCTCTTCTTGTCTCCAATAATTTAGTATATTACGAACCCATCCCCAATTCATCCAGAATAGATGATGGGAGATTGGTTGATCCATTCCGATGACGCTGCTCTCGGAACCCAAATGGAAATCCATATCGGCATAGCTGTTGCAGTCAGAGGAATTCGAACTAGATGCGGATTCCATCTTGTATAGTCGGGGAAATGAATTTTTGGTATAGAATAGATTATAGGAGTTAGATTTGGTATTCTTTAATACATAATTTACATATGTATATATAATACCAAAATCCCGTGAATTGCGGAGAATCTTTGAAAAAATGACAGCCAAAGTTAACAGTAACAGATACGCTAAGATATGAATTTTGTCTATACACTTTCGATGCACTAAATACAGTAAGACGTGTCTAGACTTATGAATGATAAGCAGGCAATTCCCTAAGGATGATAAGTAGATGATTTCCGACTAGATATGATAAGCAAAACTTTTGACATGTAAACACGGTCAAAGTCCAGACTCATTAATGTATCCTAACAACTACTAGTCAGACACACTAATGCAAGACCTGGTTCGCTAAGACCACCGCTCTGATACTAACTGAAAGGACCGCTCCTAATCCACCCGGACGAAGTCTTCAACAGTTGGTCCCATTACGATGATCGACTCCAAATAATATCTTTAATATGAACTAATGCACAGCGGAAGGTTTCTTTAATTCCTGAGAATAAACATGCTTTAAAACATCAACATAAAGTTGGTGAGATATAGGTTTGATGCTAGCAGCGTTATAACTATGGACAACAAGATTTCATATATTTAAACATAATACACTCGCAAGTGTATGTAAAAGTAGTTGAGCACTTGGTAACCATACTTAACATTTAAATCATCGCAGCATATTCTTAAATAATCGCTACACCGTACCAAGTGTAGTATACAGAAACGAAGTACTGTGCAACCGTTGAAAACTGGTCGTCCAGCCCGGTTGGGGTTGTCAGGCCCGATAGATCTATCAACAGGTTTCGCGTTTACATTCCTCATGTAAATATTAGCTACCAAGTATAAAGAAATATGCCATGGTACAACTCAACATAGAATTTATTTTTGATCACTTGTGTCCATTAAGTAAATCATAAAATGCATGTATTCTCATCCCAAAATATTTAGAGTTTAAAAGGGACTATATACTCACCATACTGTATTTTGTAGTAAAAATACATATAACATCATTGATCACGTATAAGGTTGGCCTCGGATTCACGAACCTATATCATTTATATATATATTAACACATATACTAACAAGTAAACAAGTATATATTAATATTAATTACTATACTTGTTATAATAATAATTTATATGTTATTTTAATTAATTGCAACTATTGTACATATTCTAAATAGATAAAAATATAGTTTTGTTAGAATAATTCTTATATAACTAATTTTTATTGTAATAATAATAATAATAGTAATATTGATATTAATAATAATACTATAAGTATTATAATAACAAGAATGATATTAGTAATAAAATGATAGTAATAATATTGTAAAAAAATAATATTAATGTTAAAATTATTAATAATGATAATAAAAATAATAATTTTAATAAAAGTTGTAAATTTTAAGACTAATGATAATAAATATTAACAATTAACAATAAAATAATAATAATAATAATAATAATAATAATAATAATAATAATAATAATAATAACAGAAACTACCTTAAGGATATATATATATATATATATATATATATATATATATATATATATATATATATATATATATATATATATATATATATATATATATATATATATATATATATATATATATATATATAATCTTCAAAAAAATAAGAAATCTGTCCACACCAAGACTCGAACCCGTGTCCTCTAACTAAACCCGAAACACCATTTACCCTTGCACCAGTTCAAGTTTTCTGATTTATAACCCTTTTAAATTTCTTTAATCCTTTTCTCTTTCATGTTTTCTCCTTCTTAATACAAAGTCGACCAGGGAACCCAAAATTATAAAACAATCTACCAAACATGATTTAAGTCTTGAAATTTATTTAACACTACTAGTATTTAGGGAATTTGTTCAACAGACACAAGAGAAAAAAAAAATTAATACGCTGCTGTGCAGCCTCGCCATGTATATCAAGAACTCAAACATCAAAAATGATTTTATGATTGTTTTAGCCAAAGATTACTACATGAAAAAGGTTAGAAATCATCCCTGGAAACTTGCTAAATTCTCAATTTAATTGGAGACTTCAAATTGGGTTCGAATTTTACTAAAAACGAAACCTTTGACTTTTAAATTAAAATCTTTGACTTCAAAATTCGTCTTTGATTTTGCAAATTAATTATTAAATCTTTGAAGATAGTTTAAATGAATTATTCCTAACAGCTTTGCAATATTAGATTTTGCTAAATGTTTAGAATTCGAGTTTTGATTAAAAAGTTGAAGAACATAGATACCTGCGATAGTTCTTCTGTTTTTTTCTGTTTTTAATTCGCAAAAAAAAAAAAATTGTAAGTGATAATTTGATTAAAGGGGAAACTGAATGATTCCTTTGAAAGCTTGAGTGAATTCGATTTAATAGAGACTATGGGGGTATCGACATCCAACACAGACAGGGAGAAAAATATAAATATAAAAAATCTGTTTTATCAATTCACAGAACTAGGTTTATCTGATGCGGTTTGTTTGATATTTGATATGAATGACTGCAGAGTCGAATGGATTGGTGTAGGGGTTATAAGGTGAAGGAATGATCTCATGTAGGGTCGAAAGAACACGGGTAAACAGAATTTTTGCTAGGTAGAAACAAAATAAAAAAAAATCTGATAGTGAGACAGATATATATCACGCGTAAATATCAGTATTTGTTTATCTTTATTTATATATTTGTATTTATATTGATGTATTATAATTAATCTTAATAATTATCAAATATATTAATAATATTAATACTAAAAAAATATAGTAATAATAACAATAATCTAATAGTAATAAAATTAATAATATTATTAAGGATAATGATAAAAATAAAAGATATTTTTAATTAATAATTAAATCATAAATAGGTTATAATTTTAATCATACTTATATTTTTAACTTGTAATTATATTTGATATGTTAATATCACAATTTATCAGTTATATCATAGTTTCTAATTATATGATATGTAATTGAATAATTATACTCTATACACATATTGTAATATACATAAAAATCAAATATATTTACATATAGATTCTTTTAAATTACAACATAATTATTTTATAACTCATCTTACCTTTTAATTCAAATGTTTAAATCATATTTTTATTACATAATTTAATATACTAATTACATATTTCTAAACACATAAATTTAATATTAAAATGTATATTTACAAGTAAAATTCTTATGTGTATATATATATATATATATATATATATATATATATATATCTAAAATAATAAATTTCATCTTATGCTTTTAATAACCTTTCAAGTTATAAAAAAAACACACATATATATATCCATATCAATTTAAAACTAGTCGTTCGTGAATCGTCATGCATGGTTAAAAGGGTAACTGATTATCTAAACATAGATTTCAAACTTTCTAGACTCAACATTACAAATTTTGCTTATCGTGTCCGAAATATATAAAGATTAAGGTTTAAATTTAGTCGGAAATTTCCGGGTCGTTACAGATCATATCCAAGCATTTTCACCATCTTTTAGCTTCAATTACAAGCTTTAATCATCATAAAAATAACCATTCAAGAACACTTCAAGAAATCTTGCTAGCTTACTTCCAATCTTGCAAATCCATTTCAAGTGATCATCCAATCTCCAGAAATCTTTCTTATTTACAATAAGATATGTTTATAATTCAAGGTAATACTCATATTCAAACTTTGATTCAATTTCTATAACTATAACAATCTTATTTCGAGTGAAAACCTTACTTGAACTTGTTTTCGTGTCATGATTCTACTTCAAGAACTTTCAAGCCATCCAAGGATCCTTTGAAGCTAGATCCATTTTTCTCTTTTCCAGTAGGTTTATCCACAAAACTTGAGGTAGTAATGATGTTCATAACATCATTCGATTCATACATATAAAGCTATCTTATTCGAAGGTTTAAACTTGTAATCACTAGAACATAGTTTAGTTAATTCTAAACTTGTTAGTAAACAGAAGTTAATCCTTCTAACTTGACTTTTAAAATCAACTAAACACATGTTCTATATCTATATGATATGCTAACTTAATGATTTAAAACCTGGAAACACGATGAACACCGTAAAACCGGATATACGCCTTCGTAGTAACTAGGGGTGTTCATCGGTTCGGTTTTTAGTTTTTCGGTTTATTCGGTTCGGTTTTTTCGGTTTTGAAATTCTAAAAATTAAATCCAAAAACCAAACTGAAACCAAATTCAAATATCAAAACCAAAACCAAAACCGAACCGAAAACCAAATTTGAATTCGGTTCAGTTTCGGTTAAAACCAAATTAACTTCCACATCGATTTTTTTTTCTTTTTTCTCACGATGTAAATAAATATTATATTATTAACTTTGTAAGTATCATAGTAAAATAATATATATAATCGAACATACATACAAATTTTAGAAAATAAAATAAGCTTATATAATATCATAATACAATACATCTTATATCAAAAAATAACCAAAACCAATACCAATAACAAAACTAAAACTTTCTCTGTTTTAGTCATAGTGTATACTTTCCAATAATAAACTGTTGTAAAGCAGTGTATATAAATTTGATTGATTCAACGTGCACACACACATAAATTGAACTGAATAGCAAATTGACTTGAAATGATTATACTTTCAAAAATGTGGAGTTAAAAGGAAAATTATGAAATTAAAGATTAAAATAGGATTTCAATCCAAGTTAACCGAATTTGACTTGAAGAGTTAAAATACATATTCAAAATCGTTTCTCGTACATGTATACAATAATATAAATATCTTAAAATATTTATTTAATATTGTATAAATTGAATTCGGTTTTATATTCGGTTTTCGGTTAACCAAATTAAAAAAAATTTAAAACCGAAAACCAAACCGAAAAACCGAATTAAAATTTGATTTCGGTTTTTCTCGATCCGAAAACCATTTTTCAAATTCGGTTTAAATGGTTTCAAACCAAATGGTGCACACCCCTAGTAGTAACACCGCGGGCTGTTTTGGGTTAGTTAATTAAAAACTATGATAAACTTTGATTTAAAATTTGTTCTTCTGGGAAAATGATTTTTCTTATGAACATGAAACTATATCCAATAATCATGGTTAAACTCAAAGTGGAAGTATGTTTTCCAAAATGGTCATCTAGATATCGTTCTTTCGACTGAAATGACTACCTTTACAAAAACGACTTGTAACTTGTATTTCTGACTATAAACTTATACTTTTTCTATTTAGATTCATAAACTTAAGTTCAATATGAAACCATAGCAACTTGATTCACTCAAAACGGATTTAAAATGAAGAAGTTATGGGTAAAACAAGATTGGATATTTTTGCTTGTTGTAACTACGTGAAAATTGCTAACAAATCTATGTTAATCATATCCTACCTAACTCATATTGTATTATACATGTATTCTAATATATTATGTAATCTTGGGATACCATAGACACGTATTCATATGTTTTGACATATCATATCGACCCATGTATATATATTATTTGGAACAACCATAGACACTCTATATGCTGTAATGTTGGAGTTAGCTATACAGGGTTGAGGTTGATTCCAAAAATATATATACTTTGAGTTGTGATCTAGCCTGAGACATGTATACACTGGGTCGTGGATTGATTCAAGATAATATATATCAATTTATTTCTATACATCAAACTATGGACAACTAGTTGTAGGTTACTAACGAGGACAGCTGACTTAATACACTTAAATCATTAAAACGTAATGAAAAGTGTTGTGAATATATTTCGATCATACTTTGATATATACGTACATATTTGTTATACGTTCATGAATCGACTAGTTTCCAAGTCTTACTTTCCGACGAAGTAAAAATATGTGAAAGTGAGTTATAGTCCCATTTTTAAAATCTAATATTTTTGGGATGAGAATACATGCAGTTTTATAAATGTTTTACAAAATAGACACAAGTATGCGAAACTACATTCTATGGTTGGATTATTAAATCGAATATCACCCTTCAAGTCTGGTAGCCTAAGAATTAGGGAAATGGCCCCTAATTGACGCGAATCCTAAAGATAGATCTATTGGGCTTAACAACCCCCATTCAGGTTATGGATGGTTTAGTACTTCGAGATTATTATACAGACGAGAGGTTCTGTTTTGGGGATATTCTATGCATTAATTTAACGTCGGTTACCAGGTGTTCAACATATGAATGATTTTTATCTCTATGCAGTTTGCGAAATGCCTGATAAGAGATGTGTTATAAAAATGAAATCTTGTGGTCTATTATTATGATTTAATAATATGTAGGTTAAACCTATAACTCACCAACAATTTTGTTGACATTTTAAGCATGTTTATTCTCAGGTGATTATTAAGTGCTTCCGCTGTTGCATACTAAATTAAGCACAAGATTTGGAGTCCATGCTTGTATAATATTGTTTAAAAACTGCATTCGAAGACTTATGTTGATGTGTAATATTATTGTAAACCATTATGTAATGGTCGTGTGAAAAACGCTATATTTTAGATTATCATTATTTGATAATCGTCGTAATATTTTAAAGGTTATGGTTTGTTTTAAAATCGAATGCAGTCTTTGAAAAACTTCTCATATAGAGGTCAAAACCTCGCGACGAAATTAATTAATATGGAACGTTTATAATCAATATGAACGAGACATTTCAGTTGGTATCCTAGCGTTGGTCTTAGAGAACCAGAAAATTTGCATTAGTGTGTCTTATCGAGTTTGTTAGGATGCATTAGTGAGTCTGGACTTCGACCGTGTTTTCTTTAAAAATGATTGCTTAACTTTTTTGTTGAAAACTATATATTATTAACATGTAAATATTATGTGATATATTAATCTCTTAACGTGTTTGATATTGTGTGATAGATGTCTACCTCTAGCACGAATCCCATTGACTCACCTAATAATAATGAAGAGTCGAATTTATATTGGGAAAATTCACAAATTCTCGAAGAACCGGAAGAAGAAGAACCGGAAGAAGAGGAACCAGAAGAAGAGGAACCGGAAGAAGAAGAGGTTCCGGAGGGGGAAATATTAGGAACCACAGAAAAACGGTCAAATAAAAGAAAATCCTCAACCAATGGACCAAAGTTAATAATGGTCAATGGTGTTTCCGCTAAGGAAGCAAAATATTGGGAAGATTACTAATTCTCCGATGAATCGGATCCCGATGAGGATTCCAATCATGTTATAGAAATTACCCCGACTCAATTTAAAGAGGCAAAAGAAAATAATAAGGGAAAAGGTATAAAAATATAGAAACCAGATTCCAACCCCGATGAACTTTATATGTATCGGCAACATCCGTATTTCCTAAATTGTAATAATAACCCGGGAACCTCTAAACCACCAGCTTTTTCTAAACCATTGTGGAAAACGACAGCTCGTATTAGGGGAGCACCATATATCCCTAGAAAATTAGCGAAACGAACTAAATCCGAAGAAGAAGAAGAAACAAGCGAGTCGGAATAAAGGGTTGTAATCATGCGATGTAATATATGTAATATAAGTGTGCTTGTACTTTTATGTTGTATGTAAAAAAAAAAATTTGCTTGTATTATTTGATAATTATCTTTTACAAATCTAATCCTCGTCTGTTTTACAGTATAAAAACACAATGGACGTTAAGGATAGACAACCAAAAATTTTAGAAGACCTACCCGGGGACATGATTGATGAAATCTTGTCTAAAGTTGGTTAGAATTCGTAGGCACAATTATTTACGGCGAAATTAGTTTGTAGAACATTTGATGAAAGTTCCAAGAATGCCTTAGTTTATGAAAGGCTTTCCTTTGAAAGTTGGGGTATATCACATTGGGGAGACCGTAAGCTACGCTGTGTTTTTTTTAAAGCATTAAATGCGGGGAATCCAAGTGCAATTTTACGCTACGGATTAAGAACCTATTTTGACTCAACTTATCCCAACATAGGACTTTGTGAATTAGAAAGAGCTTCTAACATGCAACATAAAGAAGCATGTTATGCTTATGGGTTAGTGATGTTCGCTTCTCACCAAAGTGAGAAAAAGAATATCGGATTACAACTATTAAACAAAACATTCCCACAAGTAACAGACTCAGTAGTTGAGGTGAGAAACAAGGTTTTTAGATTGTTACGGGGCTGTTGGGCATTACGAAACCCTCATCCCTTTTGAGGATGTTACAACATGCTGTCTTATCAATGGCCACAACGGTTATGTTCCACAAAACCAAGGATGTGAAGTAGTCTTAGTAAAACCAGAATGCATGATTTGTTTCTGGACGTATGAATTACGTGTCTTTATTGCCTTTGTTGAACGACTTGCGTATTAACTAGAATTGTCTTTGCAACTATTTTGTATTAGAGTTTTTATGTGCTATATTTCATGCTATATGTAAAATAGTGGTATTGTAAGTTTGCAAAATATTGTATAAAAGTTTGAATGTGAAATATTATTATAATCAGTTTTTATATAGAATTGTAGTAGTTGAATTGTATGTTAGCTACTAAGTATGAACTTAACGGGTAGGTATTACCCGAATTAAAACTTATAAAACGCTAATATGAAGAAAAAGCTTTTATAAATGAGTTCATATTATGCTACGGAATACTATTGACTACTCTTAATATTCTATATGATTAACTTAATTCTTTTGGCAATTTTTGAAGAAAATGGCACCGACTACTCGTCAGAACTTGAACATGAGTGAGGAAGACTTCCGTGCTTTCCTTGCAGCAAATATAGCCGCAGTACAGGCTGCAATGCAAAACAACAATAACTCAGGGTCTAGCAGTGGAGTTAACTCCACAGAAAACCGTGTAGGATGCAGCTACAAGGCTTTCACTGCCTGTAATCCTCTGGAATTCGATGGAACTGAAGGACCAGTCAGACTGAAACGATGGACCGAAAAGGTCGAATCTGTGTTTGCTATAAGAAAATGTGCTGAGGAAGATAAAGTTAAGTACGCTACGCATACTTTCACGGGTACTGCATTAACATGGTGGAACACTTATCTAGAATAGGTGGGACAAGATGCTGCTTACGCACTACCGTGGTCAGCATTCAAAAACTTAATGAACGAGCAGTACCGTCCC
The DNA here is from genome assembly GCF_046630445.1 of Rutidosis leptorrhynchoides. Taxonomy (NCBI): domain Eukaryota; kingdom Viridiplantae; phylum Streptophyta; class Magnoliopsida; order Asterales; family Asteraceae; genus Rutidosis; species Rutidosis leptorrhynchoides. Next base: position 276,256,623 of record NC_092336.1, read on the forward strand.
AGAAACGAGGCCAATAAGCTCAAGGTAGAGCTTATAGGGTTACGAACACAAAGGTTTGATATTACCATGTACGAACGACGATTCACAGAGTTGTGCCTATTGTGTCCGGGAGCGTTTGAAGATGAAGAAGAGAAAATTGACGCATTTGTAAAAGGGTTACCGGAAAGGATCCAAGAGGATATAAGTTCACACGAGCCCGCCTCCATACAAAAGGCAAGTCGAATGGCTCATAAACTTATAAATCAAATTGAGGAAAGGATTAAAGAACAGGAGACCGAAGAAGCCAATATGAAACAAGTCAAGAGGAAATGGGAAGAAACCAGTGACAAGGGTCACAAATTCAATAATCAACCCAACAATCACAACTACAATTGCACCAATTTTCGCAACAACAAACGCAACAACAACAACCACCCCAGCAACAACTACAACAACCGTTTCAATAACAATAACAACCGCAACAACAACAATCCCAACAATAACAACAAGAGGCAGAAATTCTGCCAGAGATGTGAAGGATACCATCCAACTGGGCTCTGTACAGCAGTGTGTACCAAATGTAATAGAAAGGGCTATGGTGCGACAAAGTGCGAAATCTACGGATCAATGGCTAAGGGAACAAATAATGTCGGAACAAGTTATGCCGACATTACCTCTTTCGGATGCGGGAAGAAGGGCCATTACAAAAATATGTGTCCAAATCAGGGGGATAATAATGGGCAAGGCCGAGGAAGAGTCTTCAACATTAATGCGGTTGAAGCGCAGGAAGACCCGAAGCTTGTTACGGGTACGTTTCTTATTGACAATACATATGCTTATGTTTTATTTGATTCGGGTGCGGATAGAAGCTATATGAGTAAGGATTTCTGTGCTAAATTAAGTTATCCATTGACGCCTTTGTATAGTAAGTTTATACTAGAATTAGCAAACGGTAAATTAATTGCAGCAGATAATATATGTCGGAATCAAGAAATTAAACTGGGTAGCGAAACGTTTAAGATTGATTTGATACCAGTAGAGTTAGGGAGTTTTGATGTGATAATCGGCATGGACTGGTTGAAAGAGGTGAAAGCAGAGATCGTATGTTACAAAAATGCAATTCGCATTGTACGAGATGAAGGAAAACCCTTAATGGTGTACGGAGAAAAGAGCAACGCGAAGCTAAATCTTATTATTAATTTGAAGGTGCAAAAGCTAATAAGAAAGGGTTGCTATGCTATTCTAGCACACGTCGAGAAAGTACAAACTAAAGAAAAGAGCATCAATGATGTTCCCGTCGCAAAAGAATTTCCCGATGTATTTCTGAAAGAATTACCGGGATAACCTCCACACCGATTCGTTGAATTTCAAATAGATCTTGTACCGGGAGCTGAACCAATAGCTTGTGCTCCATACAGACTCGTACCCAGTGAAATGAAGGAACTTCAAAGACAATTACAAGAATTTCTAGAGCGTGGTTTCATACGACCAAGTACATCACCATGGGGAGCTCCTGTTTTGTTTGTCAAAAAGAAGGATGGTACATTCAGGTTGTGTATCGACTACCGAGAGTTGAACAAACTTACCATCAAGAACCGTTACCCACTACCGAGAATCGACGACTTATTTGATCAACTACAAGGCTAGTCGGTTTATTCGAAGATCGATTTACGTTCCGGATATCATCAAATGCGGGTAAAGGAGGATGATATTCCGAAGACTGCTTTCAGGACGCGATACGGTCATTACGAGTTTATGGTTATGCCGTTTGGTTTGACTAAAGCACTAGCTGTGTTCATGGACCTCATGAACAGAGTGTGTGGACCATATCTCTACAAGTTTGTCATTGTCTTTCTCGATGACATACTTATTTACTCAAAGAATGATCAAGAGCATGAAGAACATTTGAGGAAAGTACTGGAATTGTTGAAGAGAGAAAAACTGTACGCTAAGTTTCCAAAGTGTGCATTTTGGTTGAAAGAAGTTCAATTCCTCGGACATGTTGTGAGCAAAGAAGGTATTCAGGTTGATCCGGCAAAGATTGAAACCGTTGTAAACTGGGAAACCCCAAAAACTCCGAAGCATATACGTTAAATTCAGGATTGGCTGGTTACTACAGAAGATTCATCCAAGATTTTTCCAAAATAGCAAAACCCTTGACTGCATTAACGCATAAAGGAAAGAAATTTGAATGGAAGGATGAACAGGAGGAAGCGTTCTAATTGTTGAAGAAAAAGCTAACTACGGCACCTATATTGTCATTGCCTGAAGGGAATGATGATTTTGTAATATATTGTGACACCTCAAAGCAAGGTCTCGGTTGTGTATTAATGTAACGAACGAAGGTAATTGCTTATGCGTCAAGACAATTGAAGATTCACGAGTAAAATTATACGACACATGATTTGGAATTAGGCGCTGTTGTTTTTGTATTAAAGACTTGGAGGCACTATTTATATGGGGTCAAAAGTATTATATATACCGACCACAAAAGTCTCCAGCACATATTTAATCAGAAACAACTGAATATGAGGCAGCGTAGGTGGATTGAGTTATTGAATGATTACGATTTTGAGATTCATTACCACCCGGGGAAGGCGAATGTGGTAGCCGACGCTTTGAGTAGAAAGGACAGAGAACCTACACGGGTAAAAGCTATGAACATAATTATTCGTACTAACCTTACTACTCAAATAAAGGAGGCGCAACAGAGGGTTGTAAAAGAAGGAAAGTTGAAGAATGAGATACCCAAAGGATCGGAGAAACGTCTTAAAATTCGGGAAGACGGAACCCGATATAGGGCTGAAAAAATTTGGGTACCAAAGTTTGGAGATGTGAGAGAAAAGCTACTTAAGGAAGCACATAAAACCATATATTCAATACATCCCGGAGCGGGGAAGATGTACAAAGATCTCAAGAAACACTTTTGGTGGCCGGGTATGAAAGCCGATATTGCTAGATACGTAGGAGAATGTTTGACGTGTTCTAAGGTCAAAGCTGAACATCAGAAACCATCAGGTCTACTTCAACAACCTGAAATCCCGGAATGGAAATGGGAAAACATTACCATGGATTTCATTACTAAATTTCCAAGGACTGCAAGTGGTTATGATACTATTTGGGTAATAGTCGATCGTCTCACCAAGTCAGCACACTTTCTGCCAATGAGAGAAGATGATAAAATGGAGAAGTTGGCGAGATTATACTTGAAGGAAGTTGTCTCTAGACATGGAATACCAATCTCTATTATCTCTGATAGAGATGGCAGATTTGTTTCAAGGTTTTGGCAGACATTACAACAAGCATTGGGAACTCGTCTAGACATGAGTACTGCCTATCATCCACAAACCGATGGGCAGAGCGAAAGGACGATACAGACTCTTGAAGACATGCTACGAGCATGTGTTATTGATTTTGGAAACGGTTGGGATCGACATCTACCATTAGCAGAATTTTCCTACAACAACAGTTACCACTCGAGTATCGAAATGGCACCGTTCGAAGCACTTTATGGTAGAAAGTGCAGATCTCCAATTTGTTGGAATGAATTGGGGGATAGACAGATTACGGGTCCGGAGATAATCCAAGAAACTACAAAGAAAATCATCCAAATTCAACAACGGTTGAAAACCGCTTAGAGTCGACAAAAGAGCTACGCGGACCTTAAAAGGAAAGATATAGAATTTGAAATTGGGGAAATGGTCATGCTTAAGGTTTCGCCATGGAAAGGCGTTGTTCGATTTGGTAAATGGGGGAAACTAAATCCAAGATACGTTGGACCATTCAAGATTTTAGATCGTGTCGGCCAGTAGCCTACCGACTTGAATTACCTCAACAACTCGCCAATGTACATAATACCTTTCACGTCTCGAATCTGAAGAAGTGTTTAGCTAAAGAAGATCTCACTATTACTTTAGACGAAATTAAAATCAATGAAAAACTACAATTCATTAAAGAACCCGTCGAGATAATGGATCGTGAGGTTAAAAGGCTCAAGCAAAACAAGATACCAATTGTTAAGGTTCGATGGAATGCTCATAGAGGACCCGAGTTCACCTAGGAATGAGAAGATTAGATGAAGAAGAAATACCCGCACTTATTTCCAGAAGATACGTCAACACCTCCAACTGCTTAAAATTTCGGGACGAAATTTATTTAACGGGTAGGTACTGTAGTGACCCGAACTTTTCCATGTTTATATATATATATTAAATGAAATTGTTATTTACATGATTAAGTGTTTTCACCATGTTAAGCAATCAAACTTATTAAGACTTGATTATTTGAAATGAGTTTCATGTAGACAATTGACCACCCAAGTTGACCGGCGATTCACGAACGTTAAAAACTTGTAAAAACTACATGATGATATATATATGGATATATATATGGTTAACATGAGATTATGATAAATAAGTATCTCACTAAGTATATTAACAATGAGTAATATACATAAAAATGAGTTTATTGAATTAAGAAACTCGAAACGATATATATAACGATTATCGTTATAACAACGTCTTACTAAATACATATGAATCATATTAAGATATTGATACATTATGTTTAACATGATAAAATGATAATTAAGTATATCATTAAGTGTGTTAACAATGAACTACATATGTAAAACAAGACTACTAACTTAAGAATTTCGAAACGAGGCATATATGTAACGATTAACGTTGTAACGACATTTTAATGTATATATATCATATTAAGATATATTCATACATTATAATATCATGATAATGTAATAATTTAACATCTCATTTAAGTATAATAACAATGGATTAATTACATTTAACAAGATCGTTAACTTAAAGGTCTTAAAACAACACTTACATGTAATGACTAACGGTGACTTAACGACTCAGTTAAAATGTATATACATGTAGTGTATTAAGATGTATTAATACACTTTTGAAAGACTTCAAGACATATATCAAAGTATTTCTACTTAGCAAAAATGCTTAAAATTACATTCTCATTCGTTTCCATCAACAATTCTACTCGTGTACACCCGTATTTGTACTTATACAATACACAGCTTCTAGATGTATTTACTATTGGTATATACATCTTTAATCATTCATTCTTAGCAGCCATATTAGAGTCAAAAATATATGGAACCATTATTTAACAACTTGTATGACTAATGAGATAAAAACAAACTTAAGGATCTTTTTTTTTTATAACAAGTAATTTCATTTTTATGATTTCACCCCATTTTTCCATTCCATTTTCTCATACTTACACTACAAATTCTCTCTCAAAATACTCCTAACATCATACTTGATCATCTCCAAGCATTTTCACCATCTTTTAGCTTCAATTACAAGCTTTAATCATCATAAAAACAACCATTCTAGAACACTTCAAGAAATCTTGCTAGCTTACTTCCAATCTTGCAAATCCATTTCAAGTGATCATCCAATCTCAAGAAATCTTTCTTATTTACAGTAAGATATCTTTCTAATTCAAGGTAATACTCATATTCAAACTTTGATTCAATTTCTATAACTATAACAATCTTATTTCGAGTGGAAACCTTACTTGAACTTGTTTTCGTGTCATGATTCTGCTTCAAGAACTTTCAAGCCATCCAAGGATCCTTTGAAGCTAGATCCATTTTTCTCTTTTCCAGTAGGTTTATCCACAAAATTTGAGGTAGTAATGATGTTCATAACATCATTCGATTCATACATATAAAGCTATCTTATTCGAAGGTTTAAACTTGTAATCACTAGAACATAGTTTAGTTAATTCTAAACTTGTTCGCAAACAGAAGTTAATCCTTCTAACTTGACTTTTAAAATCAACTAAACACATGTTCTATATCTATATGATATGCTAACTTAATGATTTAAAACCTGGAAACACGATGAACACCGTAAAATCGGATATACGCCGTCGTAGTAACACAGCGGGCTGTTTTGGGTTAGTTAATTAAAAACTATGATAAACTTTAATTTAAAATTTTTTCTTCTGGGAAAATGATTTTTCTTATGAACATGAAACTATATCCAAAAATCATGGTTAAACTCAAAGTGGAAGTATGTTTTCCAAAATGGTCATCTAGACGTCGTTCTTTCGACTGAAATGACTACCTTTACAAAAATGACTTGTAACCTGTATTTCCGACTATAAACTTATACTTTTTCTATTTATATTCATAAACGTAAGTTCAATATGAAACCATAGCAACTTGATTCACTCAAAACGGATTTAAAACGAAGAAGTTATGGGTAAAACAAGATTGGATATTTTTGCTTGTTGTAACTACGTGAAAATTGGTAACAAATCTATATTAATCATATCCTAGCTAACTCGTAGTGTATTATACATGTATTCTAATATATTATGTAATCTTGGGATACCATAGACACGTATGCAAATGTTTTGACTTATCATATTGACTCATGTATATATATTATTTGGAACAACCATAGACACTCTATATGCTGTAATGTTGGAGTTAGCTATACAGGGTTGAGGTTGATTCCAAAAATATATATACTTTGAGTTGTGATCTAGCCTGAGACGTGTATACACTGGGTCGTGGATTGATTCAAGATAATATATATCAATTTATTTCTGTACATCAAACTATGGACAACTAGTTATAGGTTACTAACGAGGACAGCTGACTTAATACACTTAAATCATTAAAACGTAATAAAAATTGTTGTGAATATATTTCGATCATACTTTGATATATACGTACATATTTGTTATAGGTTCGTGAATCGACCAGTGGCCAAGTCTTACTTCCCGACGAAGTAAAAGTCTGTGAAAGTGAGTTATAGTCTCATTTTTAAAATATAATATTTTTGGGATGAGAATACATGCAGTTTTATAAATGTTTTAGAAAATAGACACAAATATGCGAAACTACATTCTATGGTTGGATTATTAAACTGAATATCGCCCTTCAAGTCTGGTAGCCTAAGAATTAGGGAAATGGCCCCTAATTGACGCGAATCCTAAATATATATCTATTGGGCTTAACAACCCTCATTCAGGTTATAGATGGTTTAGTACTTCGAGATTATTATACAGACGAGAGGTTCTGTTTTGGGAATATTCTATGCATTAAGTTAACGTCGGTTACCAGGTGTTCAACATATGAATGATTTTTATCTCTATGCAGTTTGCGAAATGCCTGATAAGAGATGTGTTATAAAAATGAAATCTTGTGGTCTATTATTATGATTTAATAATATGTAGGTTAAACCTATAACTCACCAACAATATTGTTGACATTTTAAGCATGTTTATTCTCAGGTGATTATTAAGAGCTTTCGCTGTTGCATACTAAATTAAGGACAGGATTTGGAGTCCATGCTTGTATAATATTGTTTAAAACCTGCATTCGAAGACTTATGTTGATGTGTAATATTATTGTAAACCATTATGTAATGGTCGTGTGAAAAACGCTATATTTTAGATTATCAATATTTGATAATCGTCGTAATATTTTAAAGGTTATGGATTGTTTTAAAATCGAATGCAGTCTTTGAAAAACGTCTCATATAGAGGTCAAAACCTCGCGACAAAATCAATTAATATGGAACGTTTATAATCAATATGAACGGGACATTTCATACTATTGGTATATACACATAATAATTCAGCTCTTAGCAGCCCTGGATAGTCAACAAACATGTGAAACCAACAATTAGACAACTAGCATGACTTATGAGCAAGGAAACAAAAACAAGAACTCCTTTTAACCCCACTCACCTTCACCACTCACCACCTACTCCATTTCACTTCCGATTTTCTTCCCAATTCTCTCTTAAAACACATACACTCTTCCATGAACGTCTAAGTTACTATTTTTCCATCAAAAATCATCAAATACAAGCTTTGATTATTTACAAGTTTACTTCCAAGTTTCCTAATCCATTCCAAGCAATCATCTAAGATCAAGAAACCTTTGTTATTTACAGTATGTTATCTTTCTAAATCAAGGTAATATTCATATTCAAGCTTTGATTCAATTTCTATAACTATAACTATCTTAATTCGAGTAATAATCTTACCTGAACTTGTTTTTGTGTCTTGATTCTATTTCAAGAACTTCCAAGCCATCAAAGATCCTTTGAAGCTCAAGTTATTTTTTCATCATTTCCAATAGGTTTACCTACTAAACTTGAGATAGTAATGATGTTCATAACATCATTCGATTCATATATATAAAACTACCTTATTCGAAGGTTTAAACTTGTAATCACTAGAACATAGTTTAGTTAATTCTAAACTTGTTCGCAAACAAAAGTTAATCCTTCTAACTTTACTTTTAAAATCAACTAAACATATGTTATATATCTATATGATATGCTAACTTAATGATTTAAAACCTGAAAACACGAAAAACACCGTAAAATCGGATATACGCCGTCGTAGTAACACCGCGGGCTGTTTTGGGTTAGTTAATTAAAAACTATGATAAACTTTGATTTAAAAGTTGTTCTTCTGGGAAAATGATTTTTCTTATGAACATGAAACTATATCCAAAAATCATGGTTAAATTCAAAGTGGAAGTATGTTTTCCAAAATGGTCATCTAGACGTCGTTCTTTCGACTGAAATGACTACCTTTACAAAAACGACTTGTAACCTGTATTTCTGACTATAAACTTATACTTTTTCTGTTTAGATTCATAAACTTAAGTTCAATATTAAACCATAGCAACTTGAATCACTCAAAACGGATTTAAAACAAAGAAGTTATGGGTAAAACAAGATTGGATATTTTTGCTTGTTGTAACTACGTGAAAATTGGTAACAAATCTATATTAATCATATCCTAGCTAACTCATATTGTATTATACATGTATTCTAATATATTATGTAATCTTGGGATACCATAGACACGTATGCAAATGTTTTGACATATCATATCGACCCATGTATATATATTATTTGGAACAACCATAGACACTCTATATGCAGTAATGTTGGAGTTAGCTATACAAGGTTGAGGTTGATTCCAAAAATATATATACTTTGAGTTGTGATCTAGCCTGAGACGTGTATATACTGGGTCGTGGATCGATTCAAGATAATATATATCGATTTATTTATGTACATCTAACTGTGGACAACTAGTTGTAGGTTACTAACGAGGACAGCTGACTTAATAAACTTAAAATAGTAAAATGTATTAAAGATGTTGTAAAGATATTTTGAACATACTTTGATATATATGTACATATTTGTAATAGGTTCGTGAATCGACCAGTGGCCAAGTCTTACTTCCCGACGAAGTAAAAATCTGTGAAAGTGAGTTATAGTCCCATTTTTAAAATCTAATATTTTGGGATGAGAATACATGCAGTTTTATAAACGTTTTATGAAATAGACACAAGTAAATGAAACTACATTATATGGGTGAATGATCGAACCCGAATATGCCCCTTTTTTCTTGGTAACCTAAGAATTAGTAAACCAATATACTAATTGACGCGAATCCTAAAGATAGATCTATTGGGCCTAACTAACTACATCCATAGTTGCGGATGCTTTAGTACTTCGATGTTGTTTTATCATGTCCGATGGATTTCCCGGAATGATAGGGGATATTCTTATATGCATCTTGTTAATGTCGGTTACCAGGTGTTCACCATATGAATGATTTTTATCTCTATGTATGGGATGTATATTGAAATATGAAATCTTGTGGTCTATTATTACAATTTGATAAATATATAGGTTAAACCTATAACTCACCAACATTTTTGTTGACGTTTAAAGCATATTTATTCTCAGGTGATTATTAAGAGCTTCTGCTGTTGCATGCCAATATATGGACAAGATTTGGTGTCAGCATGCTTGTATAATATTGTTTAAAACTGCATTCGAGATTTATTTTGTTGTAACATATTACTATTGTAAACAAATATGTATTGGTAGTGTGTAAGTGTGATATTTTTAGATTATCATTTCTGGATAATCTAGGTGGTGTCATTTTAACCTTGTCGATAAAATAAAGGTTATGGTTTGTTTTAAAAACAAATGCAGTCTTTGAAAAAATGTCTCATATAGAGGTCAAAACCTCACAACGAAATCAATTAATATGGAACGTTTATAATCGATATGAACGGGACATTTCATGGGTCACTTGAAAAAATCTCACTCGGCTAAGCCTCACTCGTGAACTCATCTGCACGGTTTAGCTTAACGTTAGTTAGGTTAATTGACTAAGTCTAATCACACGAGAAATCATACGGTTGACTCTGCCACGTACGGGTGATCATACAGTTGATCCTTACTCTCACGTTTGAAGTTTAGTGTTGGTTCATATGATTGTTAAGGTCATACATATGGTTAAGTTGTGACACGTATGATTGATCTTGTGACACGTACGCTTGAGGTAGTGACACGTACGTCTGAGTTTCCTGAACCACACGGTTTACCTGTTTAGTAAGATTATCAAGATGTTTAATTCAAACGAGTATGCGTTAGCTGCACCGTTAGTTCAAAGTATCACGAGTATGACTCAACGATTACTTCTTGCTGAAAGTGATTCCGAAAGTGGTACAAAATGTCCAAGATTGATGAATATAGATAATTATTCCACTTAGAAGTCAAGATTTAAAATTTGGTCTGATGGTCAAGACACGAAGCTTTGGAAGTACATTGGAACCGAATTTCAATGGCCACATTCACCATTTACGAATGAGTTGTATACGTTGCATAATATGCCTTCTGAAGAACGTGAAGAGTATAACTTGGAGAAGAAGATGTACTGTAACTTGACAAGTGCTCTTGATGGTCCGATTTTCCATCAATTTCTGTGTCATGATAATTCATTCAAGATATGAGAAGCACTTCGTACTTTCAATGAAGCAAATACATCTTACAGAACTAGAAAAGGTTTAGAGTTGAAAGCTGAGTTTGATCGTTTTCACTGGTAAGTCGGAGAATCTATTACAGAATTGGTTGAAAGATATCGTCATTTGCTAGCTGAAATACACAAGCATGATGTAACCATTGACGAGAAAGATAAAGTGACATGTCTAGCTGGAGCATTACCGTTGGAATGGAATGGTTTCGTATTAACTATGAAAACCAGTGGAGAACTTACTACTGCTATAGTGAACTCGTTTATTGCAAGACTTCAAGAAGACGAATTAGAATTGTTAAACAAAGTTAAGAGGGCTAAACAAGTTCAAGACACCAAAATGTATTGTCCGAATGGTTATACACCTCCTAAATCAGCTCATGCACTGTTTCAAACTGCTTTTGCTACCAACAATCAGAATATGTATGGTTTGAATTTCAGCAGTGCACTTATTCAACAACCTTGGTATCCACCACAAGTTTCACCATGTTCACTCAACACTCAACCACAGCCTACTTCAAATACAACAGAATCATCTACACCATCTGCTACAGAAGTTTTATCTGCACTCAAGATTGACAAAATAAGAAAAGTGGGAAAGGAGAAGATTAATGAAGACATAACGTTATTGTTTAACCTTGTGAATTCTTATGATAATTACCTTGATGGTCGTGTGGGTAATATTCATCTAACAACATAAGATTATTAACAACTTGATAAGGATGAAGCAGAGAAGATGGATATAATGTGGGGTATGGCAAATCTGGTGAGAAGAGCTAAAGATTATGAAGAGAGAACTGGGAAACCATTCAGTCTGACCAAGGATACAAAACTGGGTTTTGATATGAATACTATTACCTGTTACAACTGTGGAGAGTTAGGTCATTTTTCAAGACAGTGTACTAAACAGAAGAAGCATGGTAATCACAATCCTTTCAGGAATCAGAACTATAATCGTGTTAGTTCCCAAATTCAATCAACAAAGCGTGAAATCTACATCACTGATAAGGTAAATGATGTCAAAACTGCTGAAAGTCCTAACAAAGCTCTAGTTGTCATTCATGGAGACGATGATGATTGGTCAATTAAAATGAATGTAGATCAACAACCTAAAGCCAACATGGCAAAGATCACTGAAGTTGAGACAAACTATGACTCTGATCAAAGTATAATTGAGAAGATAATTGCTCGCATTGAAAGAGCTAAAGAACTATCTCGAACCATTAGAAAAGACAAAGTTCAGAAAAAGGTGAAAGATAAATTCAAGAAAGCACGTGATTATGTTCCTCGAACACCTGAATCGGGAAGCATTTCACCTACTTCATCATAAGACTACTATTTCAACAGTTGGAAGAATAGCTATGGTGATACCTCAATGGTTTCAGACAGTCTATAAGCTGATCAAAGTGAAACATTGGTTGATGCTGATAAGGAACCAGATGAATGGGGTAGAATGATTGTTGTAGAATTAGAGATGTTAGTTCTTGTGGGTGAAGGTTCGGATTTAGATAGTCTAAGTTCAGAAGTTGATGAATCAGATGTGAGGTCATATTCAGAAGCAGAAAGTCCTACGGTTTATACTAATTTTGAAATGCTGAACGAGCAAGCGGTGAATTTACTTAGAAAGTGTTTATCAGAAAGTGATCATGAAAAAGTGTCTGGGTTAACAAGAGCTAAGGATATCTGGGATAAACTTGAAGAGATTCATTTGGGAAAGGGTTTTGCAAATGATGATGCATCGGTGTTTCTTACAGATTCCTCAGAATCAGAAGATGAGTTCGATGATGGGAAGAAGACAAACTATTTTGCTTTTATGGCTGATACTTCCTTATCAAATAGCGCTCAAGTGATATCTTCTAATTCATGCTCTAATTCAAATACTGAATGTGCTAAATGTGCTAAATATAAGATAACTGTAGATAACTTGAAAAAAAACCAACGATGAGATGCGTGACAAATATCATGCCAACCTTGTGACCAAAAAGATTGAAAATGATTTGAAAGAGGAAATTAAAGTTTATAAAAAAAAATTCATGATCTTAAATGTTATAACTTTGATATAAATCAAGCTTTAATCAAATGTGTTGACATAATAAATGAATTGAAAAAGGAAAAAATGAGTGTGTTAAAGCTGATTTAGAAGCTATGTCAATCAAATTGAAATGTTGGGCAAGTGCATCTCAATGGAATGCACTTATGGTCGAAATCAATGATCAAAAGGGTAAAGGCATTGGATATAAGTCCATATCTCCTCCTTTTCAAAACAAATACGTTAATGCAAATGTAGTTGACGGACAACCAGAAGATTGTGTCCCTCCTAGTAATGAAGATTATGCTGAAAAGTACAAGAAGTCTAACTCAACTTAGAACATGACTTCAGATGAAACTTCCGAAGGTGCTCTAGATCATGATGAAGATAAGAGAAACGGTCTAGGAGATAATACTGCTAGAAGAAGGGTGATAACACCAAGAGGTCCAGTACCAAAGGTGTGACAACCCGGAAATTTTTGACCAAATTTAAACTTAATCTTTATATGTTTTCGACACGATAAGCAAAGTCTGTAATATTGATTCTCAAAAATTTTGAACTAATGTTATAAATTTAGTTAACTTTTGACTATTGACCGACGATTCACAAACATCTATTTGTAAATAGATATATATATATATATATATATATATATATATATATATATATATATATATATATATATATATATATATATATATATATATATATATATATATATATATAAATTGGAATATTAATTATTCATAAATAACTTGCAATGTGTATTTAAAAACTGATTTATGTATATTAAATAAAGATATATACATATATATAATTTCAAGCTATTTAGTAAACGATAGTAACATTCGTTTATTGATTCGATTGATATTTAGATAAGTTAACTAAAGCGTTTAAGCTGAACCAGTAAAACACTAATTTGCTACAGTATTTTCAAATTGCTACAGTACCCGAAAAGCTACAGTGTTTTCGAAAATCACTATTTGCTACAGTAAAAAAAACTTTGCTGGAGTAACTTTGCTACAGTAAAACACTATTTAAAAATAAAAATGTATATATGTATATGTATATACTACGAGACGATGAATTATAGAAGCAAATAACCAAAACACTTAATTGATTAAAGCTACACTTCGAGTGACATAGTTTATCAATGATTAAGTTTAATTTTTGATAAAGGTACACGTCGCGTAACGAAGAGTACTAGTTTTTTAAGCGTACAAAAATGCGTTCGACAAACCGGAACCGGGACATAAGTCGAGTGACAACGTACGAGTCATTGGAACAAAAATTACAAGTCAACTATGCACATGAATTTAATATAATATATAATTAATTATATAAATTAAATGGATGTGAGCTGTCGACAAACTATAAAACAAAAATGGATGTGAGCTGTCATCAAGAGCCATGCAATAGCTTGTGAACCCATGCAATCGCATGGGGGCAGGATTCAGCAAACATGTATAAAACCTCTATCGTTTCGCAGTTGTAGAACACACACATATTCACATCTATCTATCTCCGTATTATTATATTTATTATTTATATTACAATTATTATTTATATATTATTATTATTAAGATTAATATTATTAATATTAATCTTATTATTATTATTAATAGAATTATTATTATTAAGTATTTTACATAAAATACTACGACGAAGTCATGAGCGTGTTATTTTCAAAACAAGCTTTTCGAACGGGTTAAAGCTAAGGAAATTATGGGTTATAGCTATGGAGTTTATGGGTATTATTTGGGGGTTATGACATGAGTCAAAGGTCAAACCTAGTGTTTATTATCTCCGTTGCATCTACGTACTTTTCTGCAATATTGAATCACAATATTGATACGTAAGCATTTATATTTTATCTTATATATATATATATATATATATATATATATATATATATATATATATATATATATATATATATATATATATAGTGTATCCATGTCTAGTGCTCGAGTATATATGTTTATGCATGCTTGTATGCTTTAATTTTATCGTTAGATTGTTTATGATGAATCACGAATTAAATACATGTGTTATTGAATAAAGGTATATGATATGCATGTCGTTGGAAAGCTGCCGAAAAATTAATAACTTTTCATTTAGAAATCGTGTATTTTCAAGGAACGGATTAAAAGTTATGGTCAACAAAATTATGATTAACATTAATCGGAATTGCTTTTGAATCTGTAATTGATATTTAAACAACTTGTTTACAGAGTATCTGTTCGAGACACCATTTTCTCTCTCATTTCCAGAGTATCTCGTCACGATAATATACTATCTCAAATTCTGAATCTTATTCATTCGCTCGTCCGAACCAACAATCATCCCGGTGTAATAGAAGAAGTCAACGAGCTTCGCGCTCGGGTAGTGGCTTTGGAAAATATGGTACAAAGGTTACAAGCACCAGTAGCATCACCGGCATCAACAGTACCACCGACAACAACACCAACAGTACCATTACCACCACCAACAACAACCGCACCGCAAACCTCAACTTCACAATCTGTCCCACGAGCATCAACGTCATACGCCCTATAGATACCAAGGAATATCAACAACAACAACAAACGATGAAGTATTGATTCATAACTTCATCGAAAAAATTTTCTTCAGAGAATATGTAGTTTCTAAAAGTTTTAGAGATTATATATTGTAAATTAGTAGTGGGCGGATAGAAATAATAAAGTGAAATCCTGATCGGAATGGTGCACGATTTACAAGCTAGATATGTTTTACCAGCAGCATCAGCAGTACCGTCAGCATCATCAGCATCAGCAGCATATACAACATCACAAGCTCCGCCAGATCCATCATCACCGCAAACATCATCACAAATCAACAACGCGCATATCGTATCAACGAGTTATGAAGTATTAACTCATTCCCTCTGAAGAAATTATATGTATATTTTATATATATATGAATTTTGAGATCAAAATAAATCTTTTTGTACTAAGCTATTACGTGTGAATCTTAACTAGTAGGTACTACTCGGTTAATTCATATTACTAATATGCTATGATGTACATCCTTCGTTAATGACTTAACCATCGTTAACTACAATCTCTGTTTCAACTCAATGAATTCTATTTCATAATAAACTTAGTGTAATAATCAACTACATGTTTGATTTTACACTTTTATCTTCGATGTACTTGAAACTTTCTAGAAAACATCATTTATTTTATGAAGTTCATAAGAATTCCACAAGCACTAATATCATTCGCCGAGGAAATATCAATAAACATGAATAACGAAGTATTGATTCATAATTTCATTTACGTTGAAGAGATAATCCACGAAGATTACGAAATTTCTAAAGTTTAAGAGATTATTCATTTCTAGTTCCAGCTGAAAATCAAATGAGCTTAATATGATATTAACTCATTAAATCTGTATTACATTTGAAGAAAATATACATACTAATATTTTCATAAAAATTGTAATAAAATTCTCTTGTACAAAATATTATTTGTGAAACTTTTAACGGGTAGGTAATACCCAAAAGATATATAAATTCACAAATAATATGTTACATTCTTCGATTCTGATTTAACAAATCATCAACTATACTCACTACTTTCACAACAATATACATTCTTTCCTAGAAATCAAAACAACCATTCTCATTCAAATTTGATTACATATTCCGATTTTGAAAAATCAGAATCCAAGTCAAGATTTAACAAAAAACATCACTCTTAGATTCTTACATCTTTCAAAGCTATACTTTGACTTCAAAATTGTGCTAGAACATCACTTCTACCCATTAACCCAGAAAAATATTTGTATCATCCAAAATTCTAGAACATCATATGTATCTTGATAATTACAACCTTTATGCAAACCTTTCAAACTTTTGAAAACACCTCGGATTGATAACTGACGATTCGGTTATGATAACTTTGAATGCTGATGAAGCAGCAAAAACTGTAAACGACCTTATCAGCTAAAAGTTTGATGATAAAGAATAGTGTGTTGGCAAAGCTCAGAAAAAGAGAAGGGTTGGAACTGGAAAATGGATTGAGCAAACCATGAAGGAGGCTGTGGACAAATCACAAAGACTAAACCTGCCTTCAAAGAATCCAAATGATTCAGTATCTGCTGAAGTCATTAACAAATACCTTACTCCTGACTCTAAATCTTTACGGACAAATCTTCTTTATCATCTTTCGATATTATAAATTCTAAGATATCATTGTATCTTTCATTATAAATATCCTCGATATTTCTGGAGATATCCTCATAACTATTCTGAAATCACTTATCTCTTTGTGCTATCTGTATTACATCATAAAAGAAACTATTTTAGTTTCTAAATCCTGAAAATTTCGAAAAATGGATGTTTTTGAAGTAGTGTTGGGAATTGAAGCATGAGTTAGTATAATATAATGACCTTGATCAACGTGATTATATTACAGTAAGTCATGCTGAGTTTCTAATGGAACGTGATAAAGATTCACGGATCATACCCTCATCATGAACCATGTTACATAACTCTTTCATTCTATTTAACCTCTAAATATATCAAGAAAATATTTTTCTTGATGATTCTGTCTTTTTCGGATATTCTGGTAATTTAACAAATCAAGATCGTGCCATTACAATTTCTTTCTTAGAACATTGACTATGTTCATTCCGAAATGCATAACTACGAATTCTGGACCATTATCCGCTTGACTTAAGGTCGGGAAGAGAAAACAAAAAAATGAAGCTCCGAAATATAATGGAGAATAAAAAGCCCGATAAAAACCCCGAAATTACAAACCGTGTATATCAATGCGTATAGCAATATAAAGACACGGGAGAATGAAAAACACTATAATCCCAAGGTAATAGTAGAAGAAAATAACCTCATCTGGTGGCAGATGAAAAAGAAGAATGAAGGATATGATTACCAAGAAAATATCAAGAATCAGAACTGGATTAAGCGTTTTCAAAATCTATTAGGAAGTATGAAATAAGGAAGAAGCTTATAGGAGTGGTGAAAATAAATGAAACGAAAGAGGTCAATTTATAGTGAAATATCAGACATAGCAACCGAGGCAGATTACGCATTTAATTAAAGAAGATCTTAATCTCCTTAATTCCCGAAGAATCAGATCTTATTTAGAATATGAAGATTTTCTATTCCTTAAATTCCGGAAATCAATCCTATCTACGTTAAAAGATATGACGAATCTACATTTATTCATTTCACTCTTTTGTGATAAATTCACTCGTACTCTTCACAAAATCGAATTGTTTTATCTATATTTCTCAATGATGATAAAACTCTAATTTTCAGCTCGTATGCATCATAAAAACATACTTATTGTCAGCCATGACCATACCAATCAAATTTTGGGACGAAATTTCTTTAACGGGTAGGTACTGTGACAACTCGAAAATTTTTGACCAAATTTAAACTTAATCTTTATATGTTTCCGACACGATAAGCAAAGTCTGTAATATTGATTCTCAAAAATTTTGAGCTAATGTTTTATATTCAGTTAACCTTTGACTATTGACTGACAATTCACGAACATCTATTTGTAAATAGATATATATATATATATATATATATATATATATACATATATATATATATATATATATATATATATATATATATATATATATATATATATATATATATATAATTGGAATATTAATTATTCATAAATAACTTGCAATGTGTATTTAAAAACTGATTTATGTATATTAAATAAAGATATATACATATATATAATTTCAAGTTATTTATTAAACGATAGTAACATTCGTCTATTGATTTGATTGATATTTAGATAAGTTAACTAAATCGTTTAAGATGAACCAGTAAAACACTAATTTGCTATAGTATTTTCAAATTGCTACAGTACCCGAAAAGCTACAGTGTTTTTGAAAATCACTATTTGCTACAGTAAAAAAAAATTTGGCTGGAGTAACTTTGCTACAGTAAAATACTATTTCAAAATAAAAATGTATATATGTATATATATATACTACGAGACGATGATTTATAGAAGCAAATAATCAAAACACTTAATTGATTAAAGCCACACTTCGAGTGACATAGTTTATCAATGATTAAGTTTAATTTTTGATAAAGGTACAAGTCGCGTAACGAAAAGTACTAGTTTTCTAAGCGTACGAAAGTGCGTTCGAGAAACCGGAACCGGGACATAAGTCGAGTGACAACGTACGAGTCATTGGAACAAAAATTACCAGTCAACTATGCACATGAATTTAATATAATATATAATTAATTATATAAATTAAATATATTATATTTCTATTATAAAAATATGTCGACAAACTATAAAACAAAAATAGATGTGAGCTGTCATCAAGAGCCATGCGATCGCATGGCTATAAGCTTGTGAACCCATGCGATCGCATGGGGGCAGGATTCAGCAAACATGTATAAAACCTCTATCGTTTCGCAGTTGAAGAACACACACATATTTACATCTATCTATCTCCGTATTATTATATTTATTATTTATATTACAATTATTATTTATATATTATTATTATTAAGATTAATATTATTAATATTAATCTTATTATTATTATTAATAGAATTATTATTATTAAGTATTTTACATAAAATACTACGACGAAGTCATAAGCGTGTTATTTTCAAAACAAGCTTTTCGAACAGGTTAAAGCTAAGGAAATTATGGGTTATAGCTATGGAGTTTATGGGTATTACTTGGGGGTTATGACATGAGTCAAAGGTCAAACCTAGTGTTTATCATCTCCGTTGCGTCTACCTACTTTTCTGCAATATTGAATCACAATATTGATAGGTAAGCATTTATATTTTATCTTATATATATATATATATATATATATATATATATATATATATATATATATATATATAGTGTATCCATGTCTAGTGCTCGAGTATATATGTTTATGCATGCTTGTATGCTTTAATTTTGTCATTAGATAGTTTATGATGAATCACGAATTAAATAAATGTGTTATTGATTAAAGGTATATGATATGCATGTCGTTGGAAAGCTGTCGAAAAATTAATAACTTTTCATTTAGAAATCATGTGTTTTCAAGGAACGGATTAAAAGTTATTGTCAACTGAATTATGATTAACATTAATCGGAATTGCTTTTGAATCTGTAATTGATATTTAAACAACTTGTTTATGAGATTGATAAATTGGATTTTTAAATATTACCAGCGGAGTAAATGAATTCTTATATAAGGCACGTCTCGTTTTGTTGAACAATTGTCAAAATTGATTGTTTTATCATATTTTAAAGCCTTATAAAAACTATAGTTTAATTTTACAAAAATTAGGAAACTATGTGAAATGTTAAAATGTTTCGATTGCCATGATCATTCAACTATTGTATTGAGTCAGATTGACTTTTTGAAATGACTTTTGATAACTTTTGTATGTCGATCTCAAGCATTAGGATTGTGATACACTATGACCTGACCTAGCTTGATAGACAATTATTGAACAGCATATGTTCTCTAGGTTGAGATCTACGGTTATTTGGTATTCCAAGTTTCGGTCACATTTAGGTGAACGACTTTATGTGCTGCTAAGGTGAGTTTATAGATCCCTTTTTAAATGCTTTAAATATTTTGGGCTGAGAATACATGCAATTTATTTTAAACACAATGGATACAAGTACATACTTAATTCTACACTGAGTTTGAACCAAAAATCCCTTAGCTTTGGTAATTAGTAACTGCCAGTTATAAGAACTGGTAGGCGCGAGTAGTAGTATATGGATCCATAGGGCTTGATATCCCCGTCTGAGCTAGAGCACTAGCCTTTTAATGGACGTATGCTATTTGAGAAGCGTACACGTTGGTTTACGTATATTATTAAGATGATTATACAAAGGGTAAAAATTATATATACGTTAAGTTTAGTTACCAGGGTGCTCAATTTTGTAGAATATTTTGATAAACGTTTCTGGATGAAACAACTGAAATCTTGTGATCCACCTTTATGTACAGATTATGCAAAACATTAAAACTATGAACTCACCAACCTTTGTGTTGACACTTGTTAGCATGTTTATTCTCAGGTTCCCTAGAAGTCTTCCGCTGTTTGCTTATATGTTAGACAAGCTATGTGCATGGAGTCTAACATGGCATTTTTTTCAAGGAAATGTTACATTCACCAAATCATCACCATGTATCTTATTTTGACTGCATTGTCAACAGAAGTACTATTGTAAACTATTATATTACGGTGATTGTCTATATGTAGAAATCATCAGATGTCGAAAACCTTTGATTTAAATATTCATTTATGGTGTGCCTTTTCAAAAGAATGCAATATTTACAAAACGTATCATATAGAGGTCAAATACCTAGCAATGAAATCGATGAATGACGTGTTCGTCCATATGGATTTGGAGCGATCGTCACAAAAGGGTCCTGTTAAAATTTTGAAAAATCCTAAGTTTGCTAACAGACATGTTCCTCCTGTTAACCCTAAGCCTGTTCCAAGAGATAAATCAAATGATTCTCATGTGTTCGTAAGAGCACAAGACCCCTCATCTTCAAACTCTAATAATGTGCATCAATTTAGAGGACATATGGAGTTTCGACAATGTTGTAATTGTGCTATTTTTGGACACATTGCTGCTTATTGTCCTAGCAAATTCCGTTCCCCAAGACATAAGATTGACTTGACACATGATGATTTTAGATCATCTCATGTTCATCGAACAGGTTCGCCTGTAAATGATGAATTTCGTGATAAAAGGTTTAAGAAAAATGTTGTCTATGGAGATTCTAAAAGAAAGAACTTCAATAGGTCTGTTTCACCTGTGAAGGGTAAAATTCCAAAATGAAGTTTTGAGGCAAAGATGAGGTCTCCCTCACAAAAAGCGAGTCGTAGAAAATATTTTTCTAGAATCAGAACACGAATGAATCATTCAGATTTAGAGAGGAATGTTAGACGCCAAAAGCGTGACACCTCTCCTTCCAAATTTTCTAAGTTTACAGTCTCAAATGATGAGATTCCTCCTGACTCGAACGCGAAATGGATGGAATTTCAAGCTATGGGTGTTAATGGACAACCAACTACCGTCCAGGGGTGTGTTCCCATTATCAATTAATCTTTTTAATGTGATATGCAGGGAACCAAGGTACCTGCAAATAACACCTGGATAGTGGATAGCGGTGCTTCGACACATATGACTGGTCAACTATCTCTTCTTTCGGATGTACACCCAATTAAGGGAGGTTATGTTGCATTTGCTGGAGATAAAGGTGGTCACATTTCAGCTCAAGGGTTATTGAAGTATGAGAAAGTTAGTTTCGATAAAGTGAACTATTGTCAAGAGCTTGCAAATAATTTGTTATTGGTTTCACAAATCTGTGAAAAATCCTTCAAAGTAGCATTTGATGACGAATTTAGCTACATCTTGAAACCAGAATTTGAGATTCCTCCAGAAATGATTTTGATGAAGGTTCCTAGACAAGCTGATTTATACATGCTAGATACGAATGTTGCTACTTCAACTGCTGAACATCTTCAAGCTTTTGTTTCTAAAACGACTGAACAAGATTCTATTACATGGCACAAATGCATGAGTTATTTATGTTTTCGGAAAATGAATCATCTTGTTCACAAAAATCTTGTGGAAGGTGTTAATCTTCAATCTTTTCAGATTCCAGGAACATGTGTTCCGTGTAAGAAGGGAAAGCAGAGCAAGAAAGCTCATAAGCTGGTTAAGTACAATCCAATCTCTGCTCCACTTGAATTGTTACATATGGATCTTTTTGGTCCAATTCGTTTTGAAAGCATTGATGGAAGTACGTATTGTTTGGTGGTAACTGATGATTATTCAAGATTCTCATGGGTAATGTTTTTGAAAGAGAAGTCCGATACTTTTGAGAGTTTGAAAGTGCTTAGAGATAGGTTTTAATCTAAAAGTAAGAAAGATTCGTTTCGACAACGGTACAGAATTTAAGAATCAGTATCTTGCAGGTTTCTGTATTGAAAAAGGCATCAATATGCAGTTCAGTTCTGCATACGCTCCTCAGATGAATGGTGTTGCTGAAAGAAAGAATAGGGTATTGATCGAGATAGCTAGAACAATGCTGGAAGATTCATCGTTACCTGTTCATTTTTGGGGTGAAGCTGTTGCAAATGCTTGTTACACTATGAATCGAGTTCTGACAGTTAAACGACTGGGTAAAACTTGCTATGAGTTATTGCATGGGAGAAAACCATCTCTGAAGTATCTAGAACCATTTGGTGCACCGTGTACCATCTTGAAAAGAAAAACGAGATGTATTGAAGAATGGTCTGAAGTTGATGTCCAACGAAATCAAATAAAGAGTGCTCCTAAGAGTCATCCTTGGATCTATAACTATGATGAGGTGATTGATTCATTCAATCTTGCTCCAGATCAGACGGAGAATGAAGTAGAGTTAAAAATGTTGTTTGATTTACAGAACGAACCAGAAGTGTTTGCACCTACTCCAACTCCATTACCAACTGTCGCTGAGCCAGTACAAGATTCATATCAAGATGTTGATCCAGTGTACGATACCTGCGAATCTGATATTTCGAGTAAAAATTCCGGCAATCCTGAAGATATTGGAGATACCACGAATCTACATCACGAGATACCTGTTCCCGCACATCCAGTTCTCAGAACTACAGCTGCTCATCCTAGAGAGAATATTATTGGAGATCCAAATGCATGTTTAGAACAAGAAGACAAGTTCAGTTTGATGGTAAAGTTGATACTCATAAGACAGCTGTTGCTGCATACTACGAGTACTCATGTCATATTTCAAGAATAGAGCCAAAGACTACAAAAGAAGCCTTGAAGCACGTTGATTGGGTCATAACAATGCAAGAAGAGATTCAGCAATTCCATCATCTAGATATATGGAAGCTAGTTACTAAGCCGCATGGTGCTAAAGTAATTGATCTCAAGTGGGTTTGGAAATGCAAATTCGACGAAGATGGCAATGTTATCCGTAACAAAGCAAGATTAGTTGCTAAAGGTTATCAGCAAGATCTTTAATTTGATTATGACGAAATTTTTGCTCGTGTTGCCAGATTGGAATCTATTCGCATTTTCTTGACTTTTGCCTCATTTATGAAGTTCAAAGTGTATCAAATGGATGTCAATAGTGCATTTCTTTATGCCAAGCTTATTGAAAGAGTATATGTCAGTGAACCACCGGGTTTTGAAGATCATCTTCATCCTGACAAAGTTTACCGTTTACGGAGAGCCCTTTATGGACTACATCAAGCCCCGCGTGCTTGGTATGGACGTTTATTTAGTTATCTGATCGAAAAAGGATATCAAATGGGCACGGTAGACTGTACTCTGTTCACAAAAGTTAAAGATGATGATATTATCTTAGTCCAGATTTATGTAGACGACATTATTTTCGGTGCTACTAAGCATGAACTCGTTGACGATTTTGAGCAGGTTATGAAGGACGAATTCGAAATGAGCAAATTGGGTCTCTTACACTACTTTCTTAGTTTGCAAGTCGAACAGACTGATAATGGAATTTTTCTTCATCAAGTAAAGTATGTGAATGATATACTCGAATGTTTCGGTATGACTCAAGAACGTCCTGTGTCGACCCCACTAGCTGTGAATCACGGTATTTTGTTAGCCTGTGAAGGGGAGCCTGTTGATCCTACATATTATCGAGCAATCATCGGATCGCTCATGTATCTCACTGCATATAGACCGGATATTATGTTCGCAACATGTCTGTGTGCACGTTACCAAGTTAATCCGAACACAGTTCATCTTACAGCTGCCAAAAGAATTCTGCGTTACCTGTTACATTCTCCAAATCTCTGCATCTGGTATTCGAACGATGAAAAGTTTGATCTTTTAGCTTACAGTGATTCAGACTATGCAGGTTGCAAAATCAACAACAAATCTACATCAGGAGGATGTCAATTTTTAGGTGAAAGGCTGGTGACCTGGCAATGCAAGAAATAAACTGCAGTTGCTCTTTCCACATGTGAAGCTGAATATATTGCTGCTTCTAGTTGTTGTTCACAAGTTTTCTGGATACAACAACAACTTCGCGATTACGGGCTAAGAATCTCTTTCTGTCCTCTTTATATTGATAATACTGATGCTATTGCAATTACTAATAATCCTGTTCAACATTGTAAGACTAACACATAGGTGTTAAGTATCACTTTTTAGAGTTTACCATGAGAAAAAGATAATTGGGGTGAAGAGAATAGGTACTAAGGACCAGAGGGCTGAACTTTTCACAAAGGCTTTTGATAAACCTAGGTTCTTGCTACTGTTAGAGATGAATGGCATTATTGATCGATACAAAGTGATGATGTCGTTTGTGAGGATTAATCAAACTTTTAGACTGTGCATGTAGGATGCATGACATATAGATTTTTAGTTTCTGATTATCTGTATTGCATATTTTTGCTTACTATATGCATTTCTTTGCATGATTTCTTTCATGTTTGCATGCTAGTCTGTAGATATTTTTTGTTTAGTTAAAATGCTAAAAGACAAAAAGATTTTATGTTTTAGTATTTTAGGGGGACAATATGTTTCAACATAAAATACCTAAAAAGTGAAAAATGCCTCATCAGAAATTCTAAAAAGTTGAAAAATCCGAAAATGAGCTTGTTTTGGTTATTATGTTGGAGATGACAAAATTACTGAACTGAGAATTGATAATTGATTAGTAAGGACTGATTTGAATGTTTATGTTGTTGTGTGATGTACTGATAGATGTGACTTATGAATTCTTGGTATTAGACAATCATAATAAGAATAACGATCATCTAAGAATCAGAAGTCATGGACGATCTGTAGCGTTTGAAGGTACTCACCTAATTATCTCTGAAACTGTATCAAATGAAATTTTTTGAGGAACTCAATAGTCGGTTGAGGGTATCCCCTATCATAACTGATAATCGTTAGAGAAAGTTGGTGTTGGATGTCCCCGAGAAATATTCAAACGTTGCTCTACCAATTCAGCCTCACAGCTATGATTGAGACATTCAATAGATCATTTAAGGAGTTGAGGGTTATCTGTTTGGCTGGTGCATACCACGTTCTCATGGGCCTGAGACTTAATAATCGAAACTAAACTCTGAAAATTCAGATAAAAATTAGTTTGTGTCTAAGTAAGTGTCCCTTCTCGCTTAAAGTCGAAAAGTATGATTCTTTATTGCGGACCATTCAAGCATTTAAGGGAGAACACCTTCGAGTGATCTGAGAACACAATAAAGAAACATGAGTTCAATCATGAGTACAACAAAGACATGATGGAAGTTCCATTCATGATGCAGTTCAAAATCAATATATCAAAAGACGATGATATGCTGAAAAATTCAAATATCAAAAGAAAATCAAAGTCAAAAATAAATGGCATATCAAGATGGCAAAGTCCTGAAGTTTGAATGTATGAAGAATGTTGATTCATGAAGTGCTCATAAAAGAACTCAGATCATTGTTAGTGTGACGCCCCAGTGCAGCTTGAATTATTTAATCACGACGTTCACACCGAACTATCAAGATTCTTGTCGTCTGCGATTTAGGGTTATACCCATTAAGGCTATAAGTTAGGAAGATACTTAACTAGGTATACTATAAAATACTAAACATATGGTAAAAGCACACAATGTACGAAAGCATATACTGTGCCAAAGGCATATATAGAGAAAGTTTAACTTTTGATTCCGTTTACAAAGTCAACTTAAACATAAAGAAGTTAAGGGCCTTGAGATTTATTTCGTGTGACGACTGGTCATCAGGAAAGTCTGCTTTAACTGTAGACCAATCTCCATGGTAAATAATGCGCCTATTCAGATAACTCAATATATTCTGAGATCAGCCGAGCCAACTAGATTGAAGATTGTCAACACATTGGTAGAAGCCAAAGGCTATCAGGGTTATTCAAAATGTCGTGAGAACCTTCCTGTTCAATTTGAATGAAGTACATGGATAGAGATAACGGAAAGTTACATGTAATGAATTGACAACCTAATAACAACGCACAATCATAAGTGATGAAAGAATCAAGGATTAATGAACTTAGCATGATCTCAAAAATCACCGCTCTATAATGTTCAATGTAATTAATGCCAACATGATTGTCGAAGTGTCCTGAATGAATATGTTCATGTTTAATGAGGATTGATATCAGTAATTGCATGATAATAGACATAGACTGGACAATTGGGAATGAAGAACAGAAGTTGATTCAATATGTCAGCTCTGATCCATTTTTAAAATAGTTAACCATCTTGCTCACAAAAAGAATGTGGATTTGTATGTTTTGCTTATCTGTTTGTTTAAATAGCTTGCATTGAAAACTATAAAACAACCAAAATATTTTGGTTTGCATGTTATTGTATTTCATGATAGAATGTCTTTCCTTTGCATATTTTTAGTTGCATGACATTATATATCAGAAAATTCATAAAGATTTTATCCTTCCTTTGTTTTCTAATTATCCTCTGAATGCACAATGACATCTGAAAGAACTTGGTTAAGATCAAGATATTTTTTGCCACCAAATTCATAAGATCAAAGTTTGCAGAGCTTGTGATTGTTTGAAAGAGTTTAATGACTTAAGACGTTAGTGAATTTAATATGACATTACATTGTAGGACTTACTCTTGTGAAACAGAAGGTTTGGAGTAATAACCTCAATTTGGTTAAGATGTTTGGATTACCTAAGTGTTAATGATCATTTCTTGATGGATTAGTGATTTATGACTCAAATTGAAGGTGCTAGTTAATTTTTAAGATTGTCAAATGAGTCGAAATCCTAAGTTTGTGAAAATTTGAAATTGCCAAAGTGGCTCACTCGCACTACTGAGTAGTGAACCGTACGAGTTACCACACGTTTGAGGTTAACCGTACGAATGACCAGGGTTTAAAATTATCCATTAGACTTCTAGGTCACACGCATGAGTGATAGTGAGACGCGCGATTGGGAAGTGAATCGTGTGCTGAACCGTGCGTTTGAGCACGAGAGTATAAATAGAGAGGTGATGAACACAGTGTTCACTTTTACACTCAAACTCATTTTTGCTCTCAAAATTCGATCATCACCATTCACGATTTCCACCGTAGGTTTTGTTAAGCATCATTAGCCGATCACAGCGCCACTTACTTGGTATGATTTCATCAAGTTTTTCATTGTTAATTTGTGTTTATGTGTGTCGAAACCCTAATGGGTTAAAAGTCGAATTTTGTGCAATTGTGATATGTTTTGATTGCTATTTGCTATTGTTTTGTGTTAAACGGTACCTATACTTGCTATCGTGATGTAAATCGGGTCCTAAAACACACAAACATGTAATCCCATGAATTTAAAAAGTGCATTTATTATTGGTTCGATCAGACATGCACGAGTGACCTCACTCGCACGCGTGGGACATGACTCGCACGAGTCAGTACACGGTTAAGGCTTAACCGTGTGAACACCTGAGCCCACTCCTTTGACTTTATTTTGTTGCTCACTCGTTTGACAGAGCTGACACGTGTGCTTAACCGCACGAGTCACCACACGGTTGACTCACTCGTGTATATATGTTGCCTCAACCGTGTACCTTGTCTGAAACCATGTTCTTGCTCAAACGTGTCAACAATGACACGAATGACCATGTTACTCACACGTCTGACATCTCAGCCACATGTGCGACTGTGCTACTCACACGTTTGTCCTGTTAATGAGTTTATGACACTTTGTTGCAAATGCTTTGATGATTTATGGTTGATGGTTTCTGTTTCTAACCTATCTGTTGATATTTCATTTTGTTAAGATACTACCAATTGCAGAACCACAAGCTAATGTTCCTGAGGTTAATCCCGAAGTTCAGGGGGAGCAAGTACAGAATCCTCAAGCTAATCCTGTTAACCCACCTGTTCAGCCCGAAGTTATTCTAGAAATGGGTGACCAAAACAACCAGGTTGCTCTCTATGATACTACTCTAGAGAAAGGGGATCACTTTGTAGAGATTGCTGCTTTTCTTCAGCGATCAAGGATCCATACCGCCATTTCTACTCAGCGCATAGCCTACTACAGTCACCAAAGGGAATTCTGGAAGAATGCTGTTCTTGATGTTTCTGAGGATGAAGCTAGGTTGGTTAGTACTGTTCAAGGGAACGAAGTTGTTGTTTCTAAGACTGTGATTAGAAGGATCCTTCGCTTCAACGATGATGATAGGTCAGATCATGTTGAGATTGAGAGAAATGATAAGATAGAATGAGATTCGGTATGTAGGAAGGAGACTGGGTATGAGAGAGAGTCGGTAAAATTTACATTCCACAGCTTCTAGAACTCGGTTACAATACAATGGCTATCTAATTAGGACTACTTAGGTTCCTTATATAGCCCTCTTTTAAGGAACCTTCATTTAAGCTTAATTCACATTAACAATATACAACTTCGGGGTCCTAACAATCTCCCCCTTAGTGTTAAAGGTGAACTTTACAATACAATCCTATCGTGAAATCTTGAGAGGTCCAAACATTAGTTTCCATCGTGAGCCATCTGGTTTTGAAACTTCCACTTGATTTTCTAAAATTTGCTTAGAAGTTTTCCAGACTTCCTACGCTTTCCTTAGATCTCTCTCATGTAATGGATATTGATCCATTTCCTTGAAATACCTTCTCTTTCTCTGGCCACGAAGAATCTCAAATTGTCTTGTACGGATTCGGAGATTTAAATGATCTCTGATATGCTTTATAAACTCTCTAAGACCCATTATTGTATCAAAATCATCAACCTTGCTTTGACGAATTTTAAGATACTTCAGTGCAGCCTTAAGTGTTCCATCTGAATATTTGTTCAGCTCTTCAGTACGAATGAACACCTTTTCTTTTGGATAATTTACAAATACAAACCCTTCGGTTAGAATTGCATTTGAAACATCCTCATATCCTTCAGTCCCTCCGTAAATTGATTCGGACACGTTATTCGAATCTTTTTCCTATTTGCTTATAGACCTATTTGAAAATCTTCACGTCTCATCAGTTCAATTGTCTCCATCATGTATCTTTTCACAGCTTCCAAAGCTTGAACTTTAGCAAAAGGTCGAATGGTGATGATACTGAGGTAGTTGTAGATGTGAATGATGTCAAGCATATCAAGATTATGAAAATCTGCTTCTGTGAACTTGTACTCTTTCTCATCTTCTCTAATAACGTGGAACTGACTGATGACGTCTTTCTTTTCACTTATCTCTACTCCAACTTGAGCAATATTCAACATTTCTTAAATACTATATTTTCTTTGAAGCCACAAATCATCTTCATCTTTGTTGATATGTTTCCTCCACATAAACTTATACCAATTCCTTTCCCTTGCTGGAAGCAATCGTGAACCTATATAAGTAAACCTTTTACACCTTGGTGTATCATTGATGCGGAAGATCTTGTAAGCATTTTCTTCGATGAATGTGTTTCATAACGTTATAAAATCATGTTCAACTCCCAATAACAATCTTTGTTCCTGATTCTTAAAGAATATTCCATGGTTGTATTTGAATCTGGAATTTACTGTTTCACTTGATGTAGATGTACCAGAAGTTGAGCTTTCATTTACATTTGTTGGATGTGAACTCGATGAGGGTGTAGAATTCGATGAATGATCAGTAGGATTTGTTGCATCATCATTTGGAACATCATTATCTTCAATATGATCAAAGATATCATCATCATTTGGATTAACATAAAGATTGTCTTCATCGTCATCAAAAGAATCCATTTCATCATCACTTTCTATTACTGGATCAGGATTCCCTTCCTCTACAATCTCTACAACTTCCGGAATTGAAGATACTGAAGATAACTTGCTTAGGATGACAAATCCATCATCATCCGTCTTTTCAAGATAAAAATCACTTAAGTTCAAATCCTCAACTACTGGTCTACTATCAGCCTCATTATGAACAACTGGAATTATAACTTGCTTAGGCTCCTTATTATCAATTTCATCATGTGTAGAAACCATTTCTGATTCCGTCTGAACTTGTTGAGCTTGTGAAGCTGATGAAGACCTCACACCACCACCCTTGGTTGAAATGTTCACCGATAGATATTCTCCATCTACTCCTATCTCCCCCTCATGGCTATTCTGAGGATCAGAATCGTCATGTTCATCATCACGGTGAGGTCTCAAAGGAGAAGAGCAGGAAGTAAGTGGATATCGAACACGAGCACGAAATAATTCTTGAAGCGAAGGCGTCGAAGAACATCAAGATTGACTCTAGAAAACATACGACTAAAATATTCTTGCTCCAAAGCATCATAGAAATGTGGTAAATGAGAGGGTGATAGTGGAAAAGTAACAATGGGAACAGCAGCAGCAACATCGGTTAGAGGCGATGTCGATGGAAGTGTTTGAGTTGCCGTGAGGGCAGGTAAGGATGATTGTGCGGTATTATTCTTATATGTAGGGCTGTATATACTACTAGTCAGATTTGTGATATCCCCTTCTGATGGAGGTTGGGTAACAACCGGAGTTATCACCGACGAAGTTTCTTTCGAAGCATCCACCTCCATGAATTTAGTCTCATGGGACTCTGACAGAGTAGCAGAACTACCCGTCAGTTTAGCTCTCGCAGAGATATTGCTATCTCCGACTCCCGAAATCATTGATATACCATGAGGTGGCACATCTCTTTTAGTTAAAGACTCTTCCTCCAAACTCTGAGTTTCAGAATCCGGAAGAGAAGTGGTTTGATCCAATGGATCACTTTCATGAACCAAGGGATCAGTCTGCTGGAAGTATGATAAATATCCCGAAGGATTGTCATGTTGACTCGTTTCCCTGGGACGCGGCAGATCTCCCTCATCAAGATAAGCCGGACCTCCAGACCCTATTTTACGTTGAGGCACAAGAGGATTTCCAGCCGATACGCAGGGTGCCTTTTCAAGATTTTTCGGCTCCCCTTCGGCCTTTCTGGACTTCAATGATTGAGTTTCCTCAATCGATTGAGTTAACGCAGACTTTACTGCAGAGGAAGACTTTAATTCCTTAAATGCCGAAGCATCTTGCTTTGTAGGATTTATTCTTAAGTCCTGTTTAGATTGGATGGGCTTAGTGGTCTTTTTACCATCCGTGCGTTTAGATCTCTTGCCTACCGAAGCTTGCGCTTCATTTAGCGTAGGGCTTACTGTTATTATTGAATGTGATACGGAATGGGTGAGGGTGACCTAATTGGCTCTAGGTCTTGGTCCGTATCACCAACGGTTGTAGTAACTGTTTGGTGGACGATAGGTGTTGAAGTCCTAGATCTAGTTACTCGTTGGGTTGGCGGAGTCTGAATCATCTCATCAGGCACATATCGAGTTCTCTTAGGAGAATGTTCGGGAGATGATTCAGATGCTGTTGCTAAAGTGTCAGTGTCACTGCTCACTTCGGGTGTTGTGGAAAGGGTTGGTTCAATCCTAGTTGAACTAGGTTCCCTGATCCTCATGGGTTGAGCTTGGTGTGCTGCCCTAGATCGTTTGAGGTTCACCCTAAGTGGAGGATTAGCTGGTCCGATTGGTTGAACTACAGGTTCCTCTACAACCTTTGGGGATGGAACCGTGGCGGGTTCAACTTGTTCTTGTTGTACCGGGTTCAGAAGAGGTATTCCTACAACCTAAAAATAAGAACGCATACGAGCGTCTTGGGGTTCAGCTAGCCTCACTAGCCAATTTGGAATTGGCGCAGTGAATTGATTATCAGATACCATCGGGGTATTCATCTTCAGCTCCCCAAATCGTTTCATCTGTAATCCATGTGTACCTGGTACAAATATATTTGCATTTCTGCAAGTATTTATAGCATCATGGATAAAGATACAGAAAAACCTTTCGCAAGGGATGTATGAACCCCTTGGCTTATCAACTTGAGCTTGAACCAAATCTCATATTAGTTCTGCATAGTCAGGAGCTTCTACTCTTATGAAAGAGTAGAACAACTTCAGCATTGGCACAGTCAGGCTATCAGATCCACTCCTTGTCATCAGCAAGCATCTGTTGATGATTGAGAAGATCACATACCACCTTGAGTGCAGATATTTCTTCTGAAACTTAGCCGGAGGAACAATACGGGCTCCAACATAACCAAGATCAAAGACAGATGACATCATCTACTGATGTAACACCCCGTTTTTCTAAACATGATGCTCGGGGCATCATTTGAAGTCCAAGAATGATTATTTAATAGTTTGGATGTAATTAGTTGACCACGTTGGACTTTGGGATGTTTTAAAAGTGAAATTGGAGAAAATCAGGTAAACTGTCGAGTGCGGGCTGTCGTGATCCGTGACAAACATGACCGAAACGCGACAATTCTGATGATGAGTTCTGACCACCTCATCGCGTTTCGGGTGAGTTTGTCGCGTCCTGGTGTCTTGAAATGCGATGAAGTGTCGCGAAACGCGACAAATGTCGCTGTAATGACAATTTTAGTCATTTTAATGGAATCTTTTGAGGGTGTTTTGGTAAATTCACATATGGACGGGTTTTATACCCCAAATCAGTTCCAATGCTTATCTCATCTTCATTTTCACATCCAAACACTCTCATCTTCAAGTTTAGAGAGAGAGAGGGAGATTCTAGAGAGAGATTTGGAGTTTTGATGAAGAAGAAGCTTGAACCGATCAAAGGTGCGAGTGATAAAGTTGTTCCTTTCTTTCTCGGCTACGTTGTGATAGTGATGGTAAGTTCTAACTCCGAAATTCATCTTTATGATTTGATATTCAAGTTAGGGTTTTTAGCTTTTTAGTTGTAAAACCCATTTAGATGATGAAGTGGGTTATGGAAACTAGTTATTTTTTATACATGGCAGGTTTTGGGTTGATTGATGTTTTGACCATGATTAGGCTTTGGTTTTGGGTGTAATCACTTAGTTTAGTGATTTTGGAAGCGTTGGAACCCTTTTGGGTGTATTTGAGTTGACTAATTTTGAAATGGGTCAAGATTAGGGTTTATGTGTCAAAATGGGTTTTAAGTCAAGTTTTGGTAAATCAAGTAGGTAAATACTTGGTTTAAGTGTTAGTAGTTGTCTTGGAAATATAATCACTAGTCGTTAGTGATTTTGGGGCGTTTTTTGACTTTGGTCAAAATGAGCAATTTGAATTGGGTCAAAATTGAGGATGACACTAATTTGGATTAATTGGATGTTAAACGCTTTTGTTAAGTGTTAAATGATGCTTTTGATGTAATTACTCACGAGAAGTGATTTTAGGTTAAAATTTGGTGTTTTAGCAATAAAGTCAAACTTGGTCAACCATGGAATGGGTTTTGTGTAAAATACGAGCTAGTATGCATTTAGAGGTTAAAGTTGACATATTTGGGTATTTCGGGAACGCGGGAACTAGTCTAGTTAGTTTTGGACCTTCGGGTAGCGTTAAAAGTGCAAAAGGGTGTATTTTGCACTTGTTGTTTATTTGGGCCGGTCGAGAGTCTAAATGGGGTTGTATGTTGATTATATGTATACCTATATGCGTATTATAGGTTAAATCTTTCTCGGTTGCGTGTGGTGAAGATTTCGCGCATGGTTTGTAATGCTCGAGTTCACGAGGTGAGTGGAATGATTATACATGTGTGTATATAATGTATTTACTTGTACGAGATTCGATGTGGGTTTTAAGTTCGGGCGATCGATACCACATCGAGTCATTATACGATATGGGTTTAAAGTTCGGGCGTTTGATACCATGTCATATATGTGTGTGGGCATGAAGTGTGGGTTTAAAGTTCGGGTGTTCGATACCACATTAGACGTGACGGGTGGGTTTTAAGTTCTGGCGATCGATACCACCCAGGGGTTAGTGATATATTTCGTTGTACACTAACAGTTGTTGGGAACACCGATGGGAAATTCGAAGTTCCATTCCCTTGTACTTGGTTAACCGTGGTTATGTGTTGTAGTGTAGCATATTATATTGTTCGAGTTATATATGCTATTATTTATGCTAGCTTGTGGTCTTGGAGATTTAGCGATATACTTTGCGATGGTATGCCATGTAAATTGCTAGCGTGTATGAGGTATTTGTGTAAGTGTTTGCAAGTAGGTATATTATATATGTATATGTATAATTATTGCAATCACTAAGCTTTATGCTTACCCCTCTCGTTGTTTACCTTTTTACAGGTATTGTGATTACGAAGCTAGCTAGTTGTAGACTAGATGCTTAGGAGCGCTTGGGCTCGACAGGGTAGCTTTTGGATATATGGATGCGGATGGGGGATTTGGTAGTCCCCGGGATTATGCTCTTGGTATTGGGTTGGGTTATTGAGTCTTAACCCGTATTTCTTGTGATCGGGTCATTATTACAAATGATTTTGTAAAGTGTAATTTATGTGCCAAGGGTCATGATAGATTGTTAAACGTATCATTATGATGTTATGTTTCGATTAAAACAAAGTTGAAAATGTATTATATTAATGGGACCTAACTAAATAAATAAAAAATGTACTCCGTTTTTAGTTAAACGGATTATTTGGGTTGTTACAAGTGGTATCAGAGCATAGTCTAAGGGAATTAGGTGACCTTGGAATAGGTGCCAAGTCTTAGACTTATTGACAGTGGTGTGTTATTTGCGGGACTTGTAGGAATACGGGTTGGATTAAGATTTGTTAGTGCCTTAGAGTAGGTGACTAACTAGGTCTTGTGTTTGTCCAATGCGGGATTATTTGGGGCCTTATTTCGTGTATAAATTAGTGCCTTAGATTGCTAGTGCCTAATGTAAGCAGGCGGACTTGAACGTTGTTTAGTGATAGTCACCTAGGTTGTAGGTTGACTTGTGTTGCGGTGTACTTGTGTACAATTATTATTATATTGTATATATGTGTATATATATACAGGTATCTAATGGTGCGGTGTCCTAGGGACGAATCTATTGGAGAGATTCGAATAATTGGCGGTTTTGAGTGATCGAGTTCGCGGTAAGGACTTTGGTCATTCGGGTACTAGGAGTTATCGCGTGTTATCTTGTGTGAATGTTGCGTCAGTCCAGGTAAAGTACTTTGCTTGACCATGTGAAAATGGTAAGGTACGCATTTGTAATAGTGATTGATCACCATTATTACGAAAGTGTATCTTGACACCAAGCATGACATGACAAGTACCGAACGGAGGAAACGTGGCATGGTTGGGGTAGAACGGGACGAATTAGGAAACTTTTATTGGTTCCTAGGATATAGTGGTCTCGAGTGATGTGCTTGTTGTCACATCGAGTTCTTTGCGAGTCGGGAAGTGTTATTGTAGATTCGTTTAGTTAAGTGAGTGAGCCAACTCATGAGTTTGGTGCATGCTTAGTCACACTAAGTAGTGGGTGCATTTTGAGATTTGTCATTCGTTGAAGTTACTCATCGTAACTACAATGACTGATTTACGTGTGCGTGTGTGCGATGAGGACTTGAATTCCGTAATGGAATGCGACAAGTCTAATGATTGTAGTTTGAGTTACACTCGGTAGAGTGTGTGGTTAGAGAATCATGTTAGGATTCTTGTTGTGAGTCGCCTTGGAATAGGCGAATCGGGGAGTCTTTGGGTCATTAAGCTCATGGGAGTGGGACCTGTATGACGACGTTTGCATTAGTGTGTTGTGGATTATAGGGTAACATTCCTAATGGAATATCCCTTGTAGTAGTGGTTTTATCGAGGTATGGAAGGATGTAAGACTTGGTGTTTCCAAGCATCTCCTTAGTGTTGGATGAAAGGTTTCGTTAGGCTATATCGTTTTGGCCTTGTAGAAATTGTGGGTAGCGTGTGATCGCTAGAAACTTTCGATAAGACAATAAACTGTAAGATTTTTCCGGTAAGTATGGCTTCGGGCCATTATTGTGGAGAGATGGGCGACATCGGGTGTATGGAACCTAAAGATCGAGTTTCTAAAATTTGGTAGATTGTGGTGGGAGTCTACATGACACTGCGTCAGGTGCCTCTTTATACCTGCTAGTGTAATGTACAACTCCAGTAGTGGTGTGATCACTTTGTGCTTAGGGTGCCCGTGAGATACCCTTGGAAGCAGCGGAGATTACAATAGTGATCGACGAGTGATTGTAATTCGACGGTTATGAAATTCGAGGTTTAAGAGCATTTCGGTAAATACTTCTTGGGAAGTGACGGATGAGCGAATCTTCTTGCTTTTAAGTGTTAGACGAGTAAAGATGACCGGTGAGCCGGTGACGGACTTAAGGGTCGGTTAGACCGAAGGTTATGAGGAAGTGTTGGTATTGCGGTCGACAAAATTATTGTGTCGGATCGGTCACTCTTCTCCATGAGAGTGAGCAATTGTTGGTAAAGGCTCGTTGTGTCGAAGGTCAGGTGATCTCGACTGAGATGCACGACTGATTTTTCGGAGTGACGTATGCTTAGGCATAGAGACGTATGTGGGGCTTTGGTGGAGTTCGTTTCGCGAACAATTAAGGCAGTCGAATGTGATTTATGGTATGAAGGTACGAAGTCGTCGCGTGTACGACATCTCTAGCAATTTTGTACGACGGCTCTGAGAACCTAAAGTGAATTTGCAGCGATTCGGTGTTTATGATCTGTGATGAGAATGATCATGTGTGTTGTGGAATGGTAATTCTGCGGGATGTTATCATCTTGCGGTAAGAATGTGGATCTAAATCCTAAGTGGGGGAGTTTTTACTACAGCCCGAGGAATCTCCGGTGGTGTTAGATCAAGTGAAGCGTAAGTCTTCTTGTGTGAGGTGGTCGTGCAGTACCAAGTGTGGTATGAGACCAAGTGTGAAGTTTGAGATGATGGACGTGAGAGAATGTAACTGTCGTTGCAGGTGCTCTCGTGATATAAACTTGGGTTGGTGCGAAACTTGGATAGTACTGTTGTCTGAATACGAGTTAAATTGTGGTAGTTGCTGTATTTTCCCTGTCAGGAAATGTGATCGTGAAAATTGACAGTGGATTATTCCACTTTATGGGTGATTGTGAGACGGGGAGTGCCGGTTCCGGTTGTCTCACATAGAGAAACGCTGATGTTGTTTGTTTGTGAGGGTGTTTTCCCTAGTGATGTGACCCGATGGTTGCATTGAAATGTCAAGGCCACCCTTAATGGACGGTCTGGGTAGGAGGATTCACCCGACGTTGGTGAATATTTTGTAGGTCGTGTGGCAAATTGCGAATTTGTTGTGATGATAATTCGCTGTTGACGGGATTCTAGTACACGAATAGTTTACATGCTAGTGCTAGGGGGTTGTCTTGTGTGGTTGTGTTGTAGGGTTTGAAGGAGAAACCCTGTGGCGAGTGTTGATGATTTGTTCAGCGCGTGGTGTATTGTTGTCGTCCTGGATTAATCCAGTGATGGATGGTCGTATGCGGATCGATTGATGGGAAAGTGGTGTTCCTAAACGGATTATTTGGGTGTACCGAGATTTATTCGTCGAGGGAATAACCCGGTTGTGGAGGTGGGGGAAGTTGGTTCTTGAAATAGAGGACATATATGATTGACCAGTTGAGTGGTGCGTTGTGAGCCGATGAAGTGCTGAGTTTTGACACGGCATGAATCCTTCTCGATTTGGATTAATGCAAGACCTGATTCGCGGCTTAGGGGCCTAGTAGATCGCGTTGGGTGATATAGTTATGGATGTAGCTTGTTGCGAATTTTAGTCGAGAGAACTTGAAGGGTTAATGGAGTTTTTCGTATTTTGACGTTGAGTGCAAGAGATACCGCTAGTTGCGGTAATGCAAGTTTGTGATTATTAGCATTGTACTTGGTATGGGTACGCTAAGGAGATTGATATCTCGGTACGAGAGTGGTTGAGTTTTTCCAATGTGTGGAATTGAGCAAGTGTTAGTGCTCGGATTTGTGGATTTTGATCAATTGCGGGTGACGAGTTGTTGAAGGTGACTCTTTGAAAGGAATTACTTAGAGGTATGAGAATATAAGGTGAATCTGGGTATTCTAGGTGATCGTTATAGACTTCGGATGTTGTGTGTTGTACGTCTCGGAATGCATGCAAGTGTGTATTGAGTTAATGGATTAATCTTCGGGTTAATGAGTAATGTGGTAGAAGTCGGATCGAAACATTTGTTCGAGGACCATAGAGTGCGGTTCCGATTGGTTAAGTGACTAGGATCACGAGGACGTGATCGAATTTAAGTGGGGAAGAGTTGTAACACTCCGTTTTTCTAAACATGACGCTCGGGGCGTCATTTGAAGTCCAAGAATGATTATTTAATAGTTTAGATGTAATTAATTGACCACATTGGACTTTGAGATATTTTAAAAGTGAAATTGGAGAAAATCAGGTAAACTGTCGAGTTCGGGTGTGTTTTGTCGCGTTCTGGTCTGTCGTGATCCGTGACAAACATGACCGAAACGCGACAACTTCTGATGATGAGTTCTGACCACCTTATCGCATTTCGGGTGAGTTTGTCGCGTCCTGGTGTCGCGAAACGTGACGAAGTATCGCGAAACGCGACAAATGTCGCTGTAATGACAATTTTAGTCATTTTAATGGAATCTTTTGAGGGTGTTTTGGTAAATTCACATATGGACGGGTTTTATACCCCAAATCAGTTACAATGCTTATCTCATCTTCATTTTCACATCCAAACACTCTCATCTTCAAGTTTAGAGAGAGAGGGAGATTCTAGAGAGAGATTTGGAGTTTTGATGATGAAGAAGCTTGAATCGATCAAAGGTGCGAGTGATAAAGTTGTTCCTTTCGTTCTCGGCTACGTTGTGATAGTGATGGTAAGTTCTAACTCTGAAATTCATCTTTATGATTTGATATTCAAGTTAGGGTTTTTAGCTTTTTAGTTGTAAAACCCATTTAGATGATGAAGTGGGTTATGGAAACTAGTTATTTTTTATACATGGCGGGTTTTGGATTGATTGACGTTTTGACCATGATTAGGCTTTGGTTTTGGGTGTAATCACTTAGTTTAGTGATTTTGGAAGCGTTGGAACCCTTTTGGGTGTATTTGAGTTGACTAATTTTGAAATGGGTCAAGATT
Source organism: Rutidosis leptorrhynchoides (assembly GCF_046630445.1). Lineage (NCBI taxonomy): Eukaryota > Viridiplantae > Streptophyta > Magnoliopsida > Asterales > Asteraceae > Rutidosis > Rutidosis leptorrhynchoides. The sequence goes on from NC_092336.1 coordinate 276,296,449, forward strand.
AGGGTTTATGTGTCAAAATGGGTTTTAAGTCAAGTTTTGGTAAATCAAGTAGGTAAATACTTGATTTAAGTGTTAGTGGTTGTCTTGGAAATATAATCACTAGTCGTTAGTGATTTTGGGGCGTTTTATGACTTTGGTGAAAATGAGCAATTTGAATTGGGTCAAAATTGAGGATGACACTAATTTGGATTAATTGGATGTTAAACGCTTTTGTTAAGTATTAAATGATGCTTTTGAAGTAATTACTCGCGAGAAGTGATTTTAGGTTAAAATTTGGTGTTTTAGCAATAAAGTCAAACTTGGTCAACCATGGAATGGGTTTTGTGTAAAATACGAGCTAGTATGTGTTTAGAGGTTAAAGTTGACATATTTGGGTATTTCGGGAACGCGGGAACTAGTCTCGTTAGTTTTGGACCTTCGGGTAGCGTTAAAAGTGCAAAAGGGTGTATTTTGCACTTGTTGTTCATTTGGGCAGGTCGAGAGTCCAAATGGGGTTGTATGTTGATTATGTGTATACCTATATGCATATTATAGGTAAAATCTTGCTCGGTTGCGTGTGGTGAAGATTTCGTGCATGGTTTGTAATGTTCGAGTTCACGAGGTGAGTGGAATGATTATACATGTGTGTATATAATGTATTTACTTGTACGAGATTCGATGTGGGTTTTAAGTTCGGGCGATCGATACCACATCGAGTCATTATACGATATGGGTTTAAAGTTCGGGCTTTCGATACCATGTCATATATGTGTGTGGGCGTGAAGTGTGGGTTTAAAGTTCGGGCGTTCGATACCACATTACACGTGACGGGTGGGTTTTAACTTCGGGCGATCGATACCACCCAGGGGTTAGTGATATATTAAGTTGTACACTAATGGTTGTTGGGAACACCGATGGGAAATTCGAAGTACCATTCCCTTGTACTTGGTTAACCGTGGTTATGTGTTGTAGTGTAGCATATTATATTGTTCGAGTTATATATGCTATTGTTTGTGCTAGCTTGTAGTCTTGGAGATTTAGTGATATACTTTGCGATGGTATGCCATGTAAATTGCTAGCGTGTATGAGGTATTGGTGTAAGTGTTTGCAAGTAGGTATATTATATATGTATATGTATAATTATTGCATTCACTAAGCTTTATGCTTACTCCTCTCGTTGTTTACATTTTTACAGGTATTGTGATTATGAAGCTAGCTAGTTGTAGACTAGATGCTTAGGAGCGCTTGGGCTCGACGGGGTAGCTTTTGGATATATGGACGCGGATGGGGGATTTGGTAGTCCCCGGGATTATGCTCTTCGTATTGGGTTGGGTTATTGAGTCTTAACCCGTATTTCTTGTGATCGGGTCATTATTACAAATGATTTTGTAAAGTGTAATTTGTGTGCCAAGGGTCATGATAGATTGTTAAACGTATCATTATGATGTTATGTTTCGATTAAAACAGAGTTGAAAATGTATTATATTAATGGGACCTAACTAAATAAAAAAAAAATGTACTCTGTTTTTTGTTAAACGGATTATTTGGGTTGTTACAGCTGAGTAGTAGGAAAAGCAGGAGCATTCTGCACAACAGGAAGTCTGAATATCCTCCTGAAATCAGCCTTAGTGATACTCCTCCTCCCTTGAACTCCTCTCAGTTGAAATTCAAAACAAGCTTGTGTTCCCTCTAGATTTTTAGCAGTAGGTAGTGTAGCTTCCACAAACCTAATTGTTCTGTTAAGTAGCTCCAGGTCTGTTACAGGTACACTGACTGTAGAGTTTAGAGCAGGCCACAGAGTGTGCCTCTCTAGAATTGCAGTCCAGTAGTTGCAGAGAATGTTGGTTTCAGAGTTGATGAAGTGATTGTTCGTCATTTAGCTGTATAAATAAGAAATAGAAGACCACAAGATATTTAACATAAAGCATATATCTCTATTCTTATTTGCCTTTGAAATCCTTTGTATATGTTTTATCTTTTATATTTTATGTATTTTATGGTTTTTCAAAGATATAAAAATCCTTTATTCTCAAATATGAACAAGTAATTGACAATCATGACATTCATATGATATTCATCACAATACAAATTCATCATGCAAAGTCAATTATATAACACAAAGAATCAGAACAACACTTAGTCAATTTTTTAAACACAATTCAAGCAGATTCGGTAGTCATGAAAACTTGAGATTCTGTAACCAAAAAAGCTTGAGTTTTCAGATCAGAATGATATAGAATAAACATGTTAAGTGTTTGAAGATAAAAATCAGAAAGTTTCAAGGTACCAAAAGTCAGACTCGGTATCAAGAGAAGAACAGATTCGGTATCTCCAAAATTAACATAAAGTCACTCAAACATGCATATTCTATCATGTAAAATCATAACCATAATCAATTAACCACTCAATTAGAAGCAGAACAGCATGTAAATCGTATGAACAGACTCGGTACAGTAGATAGAACATATTCGGTAGATACAGAATCCATCAAACAATCAATTAAACATGTAATCAAACTTGGTCAAATGATAGATCAATTAATATAACTCTGACTAGACAAGAATCCATGTTAATTAACCAAATCAATTGAGTTTAATCAAAGATTAGTAGAATACGACTCAGACTCGGTATAATCAACAAAATTTCAAAATTGAGAGTCATAATCCAGTTATTTTGATCTTTTCTGGTTGAAAAACATTTAATTATCTCAGATCTACACGTATGTATCTAAAGCAATGATTAAAATGAAATTATACCAAAGATTTGAAGAAACAGAGGAACGGACTCGGTAGATTAGGCAGATTCGGTATGTTTAGTAAAACTCGGTAGGTAATTAAGCAGAGTAAGAGAGTTAGTTTGACTTTGACCCTCCTTTTATAGATACCGAAGATAAAATACCGAATAGGCTTTATCGAATGGGCCTATTTTACCGAATACAGTCCACTATTCAAAACTTTATCAATTTAACTTCAAAATCTTGACAAATTGACTTTTCCTCTTAAAATTCATTTCAATCTTTTCATGGAAAACAATTCTGAGACAATTTTTTGAAAACATTGAACTTACCGAATCTGTACTGTTGGAAGTCAGATTCGGTATAATGCTAAAAATAGCATTTATTCAGTAAAAATCAAATATTTTTGGATTTTATCTTTTCCAATTTTTATGAATTTTTTTAAAATAAGATTTGTACTTAAAAGAACTTTGAATTTGTGAACAAAGTACAAATATTCAGTGATACCAATTGTTAAAACGGGTTGCGTACTGAGATGTGTACAAGCCTTAGTGAATTATTTCAGATAAAAAACAAAGAATTTATGAATTCACTTTTGAAAAACAATATTTTTGAGTAATTTTCTCATTTTCTCCCTTTTTCTCCCCCTCAAAATGTGATATACAAGAAAGTAAATCAGCATTTTGATAAAATTCCCAAGAAAATAAATTAACTCCCCCTTGAAATATGATATCAATGAGTTACCTCCCCCTTACGTAACCATTGAACAATTATATCTAGGAAGTTATCATAAGACTAAAGGCTCCCCCTTAAAAGATGATATCCAAAGCATATGAAAGTAGTTGCTCCCCCTAGAATCAAGAATAAGTCCCAACAGATCTAAGGAATATCAAGCACTATACTCTACCATGCCAATCTCTTTTATCAAGAACTTTAGCCTAAGTTCATCTAAGGGCTTAGTGAACATGTCAGCTAATTGCACTTTGGTACGCACAAAGTATAACTCTACATCCCCTTTCTCTACATGGTCCTTAATGAAATGATAGCGAATATCTATGTGTTTGGTCTTAGAATGTTGGACCGGATTGCTTGTAATTGCAATAGCACTTTGTGAATCACAATAAATCGGAGTTTTAGAAAACTTAAAGCCATAGTCTGAAAGTTGAATTTGCATCCACAAAACTTGTGAACAACAATGAGCTGCAGCAATGTACTCAGACTCAGCTGTTGATAAAGACACACAGTTCTGCTTTTTGGATGACCAACCAACTAGCCTATTCCCCAACATCTAAATTGATCCAGATGTGCTTTTTCTATCAACATGGCAACCGCCATGATCCGCATCAGTGTAAGCAGTGAGATTGAAATCGGATCCATGAGGATACCAGATCCCAAGGTTAGGTGTACCTTTAAGGTACTGAAAAATCCTAACAACCGCTTTGGAATGAGATTTCTTAGGGTTTGACTAAAAGCGGGCACAGACAGTTACAGCAAGTGTAATGTCAGGTCGACTTGCAGTCAGATACATTAAAGAACCAACCATACTTCGATAAAGCGTAATATCAAAGGGTTCCCCATTAGTATCAGCATCCAGTAAAGTCCTCATTTGGGTTGTCATTAGTTTTAAAGCAGTCATTGATATACTTTGTTTAACTGAGAAAAATCCCATTTGGTAATTTTTTTACTTGTAACTCCAAAAAGAAATTTAACTGGTCAAGCATGCTCATTTTGAATTTGTTGGCCATAAGGTCACCAAATTCTTTGCATAAGGCCGGGGACGTGGAACCAAAAATAATGTCATCAACGTAAATTTGAACCAAGAGAATGTGACCGTGACTTTTACGGATGAATATCGTTGTATCAATCGTTCCACGAGAAAAGCCATTGTCCAGCAAATACTTTGTTAAGGTCTCGTACCATGCACGCGATGCTTGCTTCAGACCATACAAAGCCTTTTCCAAGTAGTATACGTGATTTGGATGAATGGGATCGACAAAGCCTTCTGGTTGATCGACATAGACTTCCTCTTGAAGATGACCGTTCAGAAAAGCAGTTTTGACATCCATTTGAAACACGTAAACTTCATAAAAGAAGCAAAGGCAAGGAAAAGACGAATAGCCTCAATCCTAGCAACCGGAGCAAATGTCTCGTCATAATCAATACCCTCTTGTTGTTGATATCCCATGGCCACAAGACGTTCCTTATTCCGAACCATAATTCCATCAGAATCCTTCTTGTTCTTAAAAATCCACTTAACCCCTATTGGTCATTGACCCGTTGGTCTTGGAACTAATCGCCATACTTTCAACCGTTCAAATTGATTAATCTGTTCTTGCATTGCAACCACCCAGTTTGGATCTAGTAAAGCTTGAGCAACCGTTGTTGGTTAAATCTTACTAAGAAAGGTAGTGTATAGACACATATTCCGAGTAGCCCTTCGAGTTAAGACTGGAGCAGATGCATCACCAATAATAAGATCTATTGGATGACTTTTAGTCCATCGGTTGTGTGGAAGAGGTTGACCATCAGTGGTATCCATTGAAACATCAATCGTTGTTGACGTTGAGCCTTGATCCGCTTGATCTGATGTAAAATTATCTAATGGATTCAATTGAATACCTGGAGAAACAGCTGGAGTTGTATCAACTGATGAATCTTGAATTGGTTCAAGATTATCAGTAACAGGAGGTGGTAGGGAGGATGAAGAAGCAACAGGTGAATCAATTGGTGTTGTATCTTCATCAAAAAGACTTTGTTGAGTCTCCACAGTAGTTGACTGTGACGGTGTAACCGGTGCGGCTTGAACATTTGAATTCCGTTGAGGAGCATAAAGACTATCAAACAAGATATCCAATTCCTCTGATGTAACCGTAGGAACACCCTTCATCGAGAAAATTGAGTTTTGCGCAGAAGAAGTAGTAGCCAGGTTAGGATCGGGTTTTGAACTGAGTTGTTCAAAAGCCATTCCCGAAAATTCATCAAACTTGACATTTATGCTCTCTTTAATCGTTTTTTGTCCATTTGTGATAAACCCGATAGGCAACTTGGTTCGAAGTGTGACGACCCGGAAATTTCTGACCAAATTTAAACTTAATCTTTATATGTATCCGACACGATAAGCATAATTTGTAATGTTGAATCTCAAAAAGTTTGGAACTACATTCATGTAATCAATTACCCTTTGACCGTGTTCGACGATTCATGAACAATTATGAGTATATAGATATGTATATATAATATATAATATTAACTGAAAACATTAACAAAGTAGTAGATATATGATATTTTACATGAACGTATTTGTTTCGATATATTTATCGACATAATTAAGAGATAATATCAAATGATTGATTCATCAGATACATTATGATATGAGTACGGGTCTATGTTATGAGGTTCACTGTGATTTAAGAAATCTATTCTTTTTGACAACATTCGGAAAATGGTAAAGTGATTTATAAATAAGAACAAATGTGTCAATTAACGGGAACTAGACAAGGGTTAGTGGAAATTCCTGTTTAATTTCTAAGGCATGTTTTATAATATTTTCCTCGTGACCTTGATAAGATAAATATGTTAACTTTCATTTTATTTAATATGAAAATAAGAACGTGGAGTGTAAATAACTTAGATGTTGGATATCGACAAGTTAAGTAACTCGACATTTTTCATTAAGATGATTTCATACGTTTGTTTAACCTTTGGACTTTATCCCATACTTCACCAACAGACTTTAATTTAAAAACTTGAAACCTATTATGAATATATATAATTCTACTTCTCTAAAATGTTTTGTGATATAACGATTTCCATTATTTTAACCTTTTAACAAAATGATTCTTAAATATATTTAGTTTTGGAAAACAAAATTATCATATTTATTTGATTTAGTTTCAAAAGTACAAAAAATGTTTTCAGTTTAAAAAGAACTTTATTATTAAAACATATATATCTTTTATAAATATCTAGAACCACTTTTGACAACTCATTACTTAACCAGTATGATAAAGATAACGATATTTATATTTTATTTTATTAAATATATATAACGATTTAAATTAATATTATATATATTTATACGCGTATTATACGTATATAGTTTTATACTTTTACTATACTTTAACTTTACCTTTACTTTACTTTTATTTTACTTTAACTTTAGTTATTCATATTTTAATAATTCGTACTTTAATAATTCACTTTAATAATTTATACTTTAATAATTCACTTTAATAATTCACTTTAATAATTCACTTTAATAATTTACTTTAATAATTAATACTTTAATAATTCACTTTAATAATTCATACTTTAATAATTCACTTTAATAATTCATTTTAATAATTCATACTTTAATAATTCACTTTAATAATTCACTTTAATAATTCATACTTTAATAATTCACTTTAATAATTCATACTTTAATAATTCAAAAATCTATTATAAATAGAATTCAATAGGTTTCATTATTTCATAGAAACTTGAAAATATATTTCTCTAAACTCTCTCAAGCGAATTACATATATATATTTTCTTTGTATTATTTCAAGATATTATTAGTATACATAAAATACTACGACGGAGTTATACTCAGACGATTTCAAAATAAGTTTTCAAGCGAGATAGAGCTAAGGAGATTATGGGTTATAGCTATGGGGGTTACAGGTATTGATCGAGGGTATTGCTCGTGAGGTCAACCTAACGTTTATCATTTTTGTTGCGTCTACGTACTTTCCTGCAATATTGAATCATAATATTGATACGTTCGTGAATCTGAGACAAACCCTGCACTTGTTCAATGCCGTCATATACATAATTGCTACGAAATACAGTATTGTGAGTTTCATTTGCTCCCTTTTTAAATGCTTTTGCATTATATATTTTTTTGGGCTGAGAATACATACGTATTTTATAACTGTTTTACAAAATAGGCACAAGTACTAATACTAATTCTACGTGGGTTTAAACCAGAAATATACCCTTAGCTTGGTAACATTAAACTACTTGTCTATGTACGGTAGGCGCGAATCCTAAAGATAGATCTATTGGGCCTGACAAACCCCATCCCGACTATGGGATGCTTTAGTACTTCGAGGTTTATATAACACACCTGATTCGGTGTACTTTCAGAGGGTAAAACATGAACGTTAAGGCTTGTTACCGGGTGCCTACAACTTATAGAATACTTTTATACACTTGCGAGTGTACATATATTTATAAACGGAAATCTTGTGGTCTATTAATATATTGAAATGATTGTTATGATAAACCTATGAACTCACCAACCTTTTGATTGACACTTTAAAGCATGTTTATTCTCAGGTATTAAAGAAATCTTCCGCTGTGCATTAGCTCATTTTAAAGATATTACTTGGAGTCATTCATGGCATATTTTGAAAGACGTTGCATTCGAGTCATTGAGTTCATCAAGATTATTATTAAGCCAATTATAGTTAGATGTATTATGAAATGGTGTGCATACCGTCAACTTTCGTTGTAAAGAAAGTTTGTCTTTTAAAAACGAATGCAATGTTTGTAAAATGTATCATATAGAGGTCAAATACCTCGCGATGTAATCAACTATTGTGAATCGTTTATAATGAATATGAACGGGTCCTTTCAGTTGGTATCAGAGCGGTGGTCTTAGTGAACCAGGTCTGCATTAGTGTGTCTAACTGATAGTCGTTAGGATGCATTAGTGAGTCTGGACTTCGACCGTGTCTGCATGTCAAAAGTTTTGCTCATCATTTTTGTCGAAAATTACCTGCTTATCATTCTTAGTCTAGACACATCTTATTGCATTGATTGCATGAATAGTGTATAGACAAAATTTATATCTTAGCGTATCTGCTAATTCATATCTTAGCGTATCTGTTACTGTAAACTTTGCCTGACATATTCCGTAAATTCCTCCGTAATCTACGAAACCTTTTGCTCTATATAATTAGAATACCACCCGATAGCCGGAAAATCATTTCATATCGAAAAATTCTTTATTCAATCGTACGAAATGGAATTCGTCATTAGTTCAAGTCCCTCGGATTCTGAAATGGAATCCCACTCAAGTTCCGAAAGCAGTGTGACCGGAATGGATCAACCAATTAGTCATCATCTATTCTGGATGAATTGGGGATAGGTTCGTAGCCTCCTTAATCATTGGAGACAAGAAGAAGGTGATCCCTTCCATCCACCACATTGCCCTCTTGGCGAAGAACCTGAAGCACTTACTGGCGAACCTATCCGAAACACCATTTTCTCTCTTATTTCTAGAGTATCACATCACGATTACATACTACACCAAATTCTAGATTTTATTTATCCACTCGTCCAAACCGACAATCACCCCGGTGTAATAGAAGAAGTCAACGAGCTTCGCGCTCGGGTAGTGGCTTTGGAGAATATGGTGCAAAGGTTACAAACACCAGCAGCAGCACCAGCAGCATAAACAGTACCACCATCAGCAACACCAACAGTACCATTACCACCACCAACAACAACCACATCGTAAACCTCAACTTCATAATCTGTCCCATGAGCATCGACGTCATACGCCCTGTAGATACTAAGGAATACCACAACGATGAAGTATTGATTCATAACTTCATTGGGAAAACATTCTACGACGATTATGTAATTTCTAAAGTTTAGAAATTATCTATCCTAGCCTTAACCATAAATCAAGTGAGTTTAATTTAATATTAACTCATTAAATCTATATTACATCTGAAGAAATATACACATATATTTCCATAAAGACTGTAATAAAATTCTTTTGTACAAAATATTAATTGTGACATTTTTTTTAACGGGTAGGTAATACCCGAGAGATATATAAATTCACAATTAATATGTTACATTCTTCGAATCTGATTCAGCAAATCATCCATTATACTCCCTACTTTTACAAGAATATACATTCTTTTATAGAAATCAAAACAACCATACTCATTCAAAAATCTAATTACATATTCTGATTTTGAAATCGCCGAATTCAATTCAAGTTATAACTGGTATCATCACTCTTAGATTCTTACATCTTTCAAAGCTATACTTTAACTTCAAAACTGTGTTAGAACATGGTATGTATATTAACGATTATAATCTGTGTTCAAGCCCTTCGAAATACCTGAAGACACTTCAAATAATGAATAATCGAGATGATGATCCAACCACATGTTATCCGCAGTTACGTACCTGAAAAACTCTTGAAACCAAAGTCATAATTTAACATGTATCCATGTCAGACCTTTTGGCATTTACTAGCTAAAATAACTTTTCAATCCCTTCTAAAAATAGACGGTTTTGTCACAGCTCCAGCAAACCAACTTCAATTGTTCAATCGAATAAGCCTTATTATAATGATTACCCCTTCATCATTATTACCGGGAAACCTTTCATATCTCGCCACATTAGCAGTAAACTTATTAACAACTTCATTGATCTTTGACTTTCCGAAAAATCTTTATATTTATCAAAACCCCATCATTTACTCATCTGCATCTTGTAACGAGAATTGCCATACGAATCATCGGAAATTAGCAATCAGTATTTTAAAATCTCGCAGCATGTCTACGCCAACAATTATATGTGTCTATCTTCTGGACTTATATACTTTGAATGTGAAGTTTCTGAAAACCACCCTAAACTGCGAACTAGTTCTCGAAATACTGATGAAGCAGCAAAAACTATAAACGACCTTAACAGTAAAAAGTTTGATGATAAAGAGTAGTGTGTTGGCAAAGCTCAGAAAAAGAGAAGATTTGGTACTGAAAAAAAAAATACGGATTGAGCAAACCATGAAGAAGGCTGTGGATAAATCACAAGGACGAAATCTACCTTCAAAGAATCCAAATGATTCTGCGTCTGCTGAAGTCATTATCGAATACCTTGCTCCTGACTCTAAACCCTTACGGACAATATTCTTCATCATCCACTGATATTAGAAATTTTAAGATATCATCGTATCTTTCATTATAAATATCCTCCATATTTCTGAAGATATTTCCATAATTATTCTTATCTGAAATCATTTACCTCTTCGTGCTGTCTGTATTACATCATAAAAGAAACTATTTTAGTTTCTAAATTCTGAAACTTTCGAATTTAAAATAGGAATATTTTTGAAGTAGTGTTGGGAACTGAAGCATGAACTAGTATAATATAATGACACTTGATCAACGTGATTATATTACAGTAAGTCATGCTGAGTTTCTAAATGGAACGTGATGATTCACAGATCATAACATCATCATGCGCTATGTTACACGACTCTTGTATTCTCTTTAGTCTCTAAAATATTAAGAAAATATTTTTTGATGATTCGCCCTTTTTCGAGGTATTCTAGTAATTTGATAAGTCAAGATCGTGCCATTACAATTTCCTTCTTAGAACATTAACAATGTTCATTCCGAAATTCATATATGCGAATTCTGGACCATTACAAACGGTGCTTAATTGCAAGAAGAAGAAACGAAAGGACAAAAGTCCGAAATAGAAATTGGGGTATAAATCGCAGCAAATAATAGAGAGCATTAATTGGGGATGACAATGATTATAGAAGACAGAAGTAGGGACATCGAAATATAAGGGAAGATATAAAACCCAACAATAACTCAGAAACTATAAACCGTATATATCGATGCATATAGCAATATAAAGACACGGAAGAACTAAAAACACTATAAAACCAAGAGTATAGTAGAAGTAAATAGATTCTTCTGGAGGTAGATGAAAAAGAAGAACGACATATATGAAAGTGATGAGTATATCGAGAATCAGCACTGGATGAAGCATATTGACAAATAATTTTAAAGTAAGAATTGAGGGAGAAAGAATAGAAGGTGTGAATTAAAAGGAAACGAAGGAGGTGGATTTATAGTGAAATATCCGACAGAAAAATCGAGATGAATCATCGCATTAAATCGAAGAGGATCATAATTTTCTTAATCACCGAAGAATCAAATCCTATATAGATTACAAAGATTTTCTTTAATCCAGAGATCAACCGTGATGACGTCAAAAGATAAGACGAATCCCTATTTTCTCATTTCACTCTTTTACGATAGCTTCACTCATACGTTTCGAGTAATCGAATTATTTTATCCATATTTCTCAATCATGATAAAACACTATGAATCAACTTATATTCATCATAATAACATTCTTATTGTTAACCATGATGACCTCGATCAAATTTCGGGACGAAATTTCTTTAACGGGTAGGTACTGTGACGACCCGGAAATTTCCGACCAAATTTAAACTTAACCTTTATATGTATCCGACACAATAAGCATAATTTGTAATGTTGAATCTCAAAAAGTTTGGAACTACATTCATGTAATCAATTACCCTTTGACCGTGTTCGACGATTCACGAACAATTATGAGTATATAGATATGTATATATAATATATAATATTAACTGAAAACATTAACAAAGTATTAGATATATGATACTTTACATGAACGTATTTGTTTCGATATATTTATTGACATAATTAAGAGATAATATCAAATGATTGAATTATCAGATACATTATGATATGATTACGGGTCTATGTTATGAGGTTCACTGTGATTTAAGAAATCTATTCTTTTTGACAACATTCGGAAAATGGTAAAGTGATTTATAAATAAGAACAAATGTGTCAATTAACGGGAACTAGACAAGGGTTAGTGGAAATTCCTGTTTAATTTCCAAGGCATGTTTTATAATATTTTCCTCGTGACCTTGATAAGATAAATATGTTAACTTTCATTTTATTTAATATGAAAATAAGAACGTGGAGTGTAAATAACTTAGATGTTGGATATCGACAAGTTAAGTAACTCGACATTTTTCATTAAGATGATTTCATACGTTTGTTTAACCTTTGGACTTTATCCCATACTTCACCAACAGACTGTAATTTAAAAACTTGAAACCTATTATGAATATATATAATTCTACTTTTCTAAAATGTTTTGTGATATAACGATTTCCATTATTTTAACCTTTTAACAAAATGATTCTTAAATATATTTAGTTTTGGAAAACAAAATTATCATATTTATTTGATTTAGTTTCAAAAGTACAAAAAATGTTTTTAGTTTAAAAAGAACTTTATTATTAAAACGTATATATCTTTTATAAATATCTAGAACCACTTTTGACAACTCATTACTTAACCAGTATGATAAAGATAACGATATTTATATTTTATTTTATTAAATATATATAACGATTTAAATTAATATTATATATATTTATACGCGTATTATACGTATATAATTTTATACTTTTACTATACTTTAACTTTACCTTTACTTTACTTTTATTTTACTTTAACTTTAGTAATTCATACTTTAATAATTCATACTTTAATAATTCACTTTAATAATTCATACTTTAATAATTCACTTTAATAATTCACTTTAATAATTCACTTTAATAATTTACTTTAATAATTCATACTTTAATAATTCACTTTAATAATTCATACTTTAATAATTCACTTTAATAATTCATTTTAATAATTCATACTTTAATAATTCACTTTAATAATTTACTTTAATAATTCATACTTTAATAATTCACTTTAATAATTCATACTTTAATAATTCAAAAATCTATTATAAATAGAATTCAATAGGTTTCATTATTTCATAGAAACTTGAAAATATATTTCTCTAAACTCTCTCAAGCGAATTACATATATATATTTTCTTTGTATTATTTCAAGATATTATTAGTATACATAAAATACTACGACGGAGTTATACTCAGACGATTTCAAAATAAGTTTTCAAACGGGATAGAGCTAAGGAGATTATGGGTTATAGCTATGGAGGTTATGGGTATTGATCGAGGGTATTGCTCGTGAGGTCAACCTAACGTTTATCATTTTTGTTGCGTCTACGTACTTTCCTGCAATATTGAATCATAATATTGATACGTTCGTGAATCTGAGACAAACCCTGCACTTGTTCAATGCCGTCATATACATAATTGCTACGAAATACAGTATTGTGAGTTTCATTTGCTCCCTTTTTAAATGCTTTTGCATTATATATTTTTTGGGCTGAGAATACATACGTATTTTATAACTGTTTTACAAAATAGGCACAAGTACTAAAACTAATTCTACGTGGGTTTAAACCAGAAATATACCCTTAGCTTGGTAACATTAAACTACTTGTCTATGTACGGTAGGCGCGAATCCTAAAGATAGATCTATTGGGCCTGACAAACCCCATCCTGACTATGGGATGCTTTAGTACTTCGAGGTTTTTATAACACACCTGATTCGGTGTACTTTCAGAGGGTAAAACATGAACGTTAAGGCTTGTTACCGGGTGCCTACAACTTATAGAATACTTTTATACACTTGCGAGTGTACATATATTTATAAACGGAAATCTTGTGGTCTATTAATATATTGAAATGATTGTTATGATAAACCTATGAACTCACCAACCTTTTGGTTGACACTTTAAAGCATGTTTATTCTCAGGTATTAAAGAAATCTTCCGCTGTGCATTAGCTCATTTTAAAGATATTACTTGGAGTCATTCATGGCATATTTTGAAAGACGTTGCATTCGAGTCATTGAGTTCATCAAGATTATTATTAAGCCAATTATAGTTGGATGTATTATGAAATGGTGTGCATACCGTCAACTTTCGTTGTAAAGAAAGTTTGTCTTTTAAAAACGAATGCAATGTTTGTAAAATGTATCATATAGAGGTCAAATACCTCGCGATGTAATCAATTATTGTGAATCATTTATAATGAATATGAACGGGTCCTTTCACGAAGAATAACCGAGAAATATAGCTTGATCGCCATTTGGATCAAACTTTCCGAGGCTGTCAAAATCGTTAAGCACATAGCATATACAACCAAAGACACGGAAATATTTGACATTTGGGCGTCTACCATATAATAACTCATATGGAGTTTATCAAAACGTTTATTAACAATACAACGATTTTGGGTATAGCATGCAGTTGAAATGGCCTCCCCCCACATTTTTGGAGGTAGTTTGGAGTAAGCAAGCATCGTTCGAGCTGCTTCGCACGACGTACGATTACATCGTTCGACTACTCCATTCTGTTGGGGGGTCCGAGCAGCAGAGAACTGATGTTCAATGCCTTGGTCTTTCAAATAACTATTAAGCGGGTCATTCTTAAATTCCGTCCCATTATCAGTTCTAATGCTCTTAACATGTTTGTTAAAAGAGCGTTGAGTCTTTTTAATGAACTCAATGATAATGGCGGGGGTTTCTGACTTAGTTCTCAAAAGAAAAATCCATGTAAACCGGGTATAGTCATCGAAAATAACAAGCACATGTTTCTTGCCACCGAGGCTAGAAATACGCATGGGTCCACATAAGTCCATATGTAATAATTGCAAAGATGATGAAGTACTGGGGTTTTGCTTAAGCGGATGATTAGTCCGTTTCAGCTTACCCATCGCACATGATGGACACACATGATGCTTATCATATTGAAAGGTTGGAATACCATCAACTAAGTCTTTAGAGACTAGTATTTGATACCCTTGTAATTCAGGTGTGACATCCGATGATGCCATAACCATGAATTTTCTTTGGTAGAACGAGTAGCCAAACACATGGTTGTATGTGAAGGTGCATCATTGAGGTCAATAGTATATAGTGAAGCACAACGTTTACCAACAAGAAGATCATTTCCTTCGGTGGATTGCACCGAGCATTGTCGACGTTCAAACAGAACTTTAAGATCTCCATTGCAGAATTTACTCACACTAAATAAACTACACCCCAAACCTTCAACATATGAAACCCGTTTGATTGTTATGCCATTTTGCACATAATCTCTGTAACCCATTATCGCTGCAATTTCATCATTTTCCAAATGTAACCATTCATAGGAATTTGTCAATGAAGTTGACAAGCAAGGATTTATCGCCCGTCATGTGTCAAGAACAACTGGAATCGATATACCAAACACAGACGTTGAAACCCTGTAAATGTGAATTTCCTAGAGTTTAGGTACCCAAAGATTCTTGGGTCCTTTTCGGTTAGTACCAGCAATAAACTTTGGATCAACGATGAAATAATCACGTATAGCATCATGCAGTTTATACAATAAAGCATCATTTAAAACCACATTACATGAAGCATCATACGCAATATCAAGTTTTACATCGTTATCAGAAGTCTTAACACACAACTTATTCCAAGTAGATGTTTTGTTCACAGACGAAAATTGAAAAACATGAGATGATTTCCTAGGCCGACTAGCAGATTGCATTGGTTTGGTTGCTACTTTCTTAGTCGTGGACTTAGGAACCCATACAGATTTGTAATTCAAGTTTGGATTATGACCTGTGACACGAAAAACACCTTTGTTAGTTAGACGTCCAAACTTTTCAGGTGAAACATGAGATGATTGATTTTGCAAAATCTCCAATTCGATTTTACGTTCTTTTGCATCATACTCACTTAAATCAGGTTTAGGACTTGTTTGTTGTGTGGACTTAACGGATGTCGTTAAAAGACTCGCTTTTGAAGTTTTTGTCATTGGAATCATAGGAATCTTTTCAGTTGACACAGAACCATCAGGAGAATGAACCTTTTTGACAACAAATTGAGTTGTAGAAACAACTTTTGAACCACAATTGTCAAATTGAGAACGTAGAGGATTTTTAAGAATAGCAATGGGTTTTACATCCTTAGATGTTGTTGTTCCCTTCTCCTTCTTAGTAAACCCACCAATACATTCAAGCACATTGGTTTCAACATTAGACGATTGCTTAAGTGTGTTAGCCTGTTTCAGTTGAATTATCTTTTGTTTTAAGTTTTTAATCTCAAGACATAATTCTTCAGCAGAAACTATCACTTCACCCTCCTTAAAAGCATAGGTACATTCTTTCTTAGGCAGTGAAGGCAATTTATCACACAAAGCAAGCATTTGTTCTAATGATTGGCACTTAAGTTGCAAGTCAATATTCTCCTGTTCTAGTTGAGCTACTATACGATTCAAATTACGTACAGCAGGCAAATGTAAATAATAATCATGCAAAGGATGAAGTTAACTTTCAAAATCTATCAAAGGTTCAATGATTGGTTCATTATGAGGTTCTACTTTTTCATCTAAAGAATTTTGACCTAGAGATTCTGTCTCAAAGAAAACAGTTAGTTCATGTGCTAGGTCTTCACGGAAAACATCATCTGGACATACAGGTAAAGCAGGTAGAATTGGTTTCACATCAAAAGTTGATTCATCAAACACCTCATCTATGTTAACAATGCTAGAACTAGGTTTGTTAAACACTTCATTCTCAAGTATTAAAATGTACTTCTCTAGCATGAGTGTAGGAATGTAAACCAATCTACGTGTCGGCACATAATTAGCACATTGTATATTCTTTTCAGTTTCAACAAGTTCCTTCAAAAAATCAAGATTTGATTTACCCATTTTTGCATTAATTTTCTCATACATTAAGCTAATTTGATGGTATTTTTTAGGTTTGCGATTAACAATAATATCATCAAAATCAGCATCAGAAGCATGCACAAAATGCGGTGGTAAACCAACTTAAAAGTAATCAGAATGATATAATCCTGGAATCTTTTTGGAAGCTCCATCTAAGATCTTAGGATCTTCATAACCCAACACCCACTTTTCACCATGAATCGTTTTTGGTCTGTTCATGAAAATTGTTTGTTTTGAAAGTCTAAATCAATGATAGCTTTCGATTGCTCTGTACGATAGAGTTTTTCCTCATATCGAGCAAGTTGAGCTTTCATTAGAACAGACTCTTTTGACAACGAAGAAATTTCAGTGTCTTTTTCAATTATGGCATTTTCCAATGAATAATTTTCTTGTTTATCTTTGAAAGTGTGGGTTCATTTTGGTTTTTTAAATCAGAAAGATCTTTTTCTAAGAATTGAACTTTTTCTGCAAGTCATTCAGATTTTAAACGATAATCAGTTCGTTCGACTTTAATCGGATGAATTGTCTTCTTAAGATCTTCCAACTCAGTTTCTGTAGAGCTGAGTTGGAGAGTCAATCATTGCACATCCGTTTGCAATTTGGATGAGGAAGGTCTGGTCTCATTTAGTTTGATTTTATCTTTTAAAATCTTGTTTTCAGATTTTAAGCCTTTGACTTCTTTTGACATTGAGACCAGATTCTTCATCAAGTCATTTTGCATTTTTATAAAATCAGGTGAGATTTCAGTTGATTGTACCTCATCATCGTCAGATGTTGAGTCAAAATTCTCCAATGCTTCCTTAGCTTTGATGAGCTTAGTCACCTTGCAAACATTTGCATGTTCCACCTCTGAGTCTGAATCATCAGTCCAGTTAAACCAAGTATCATCAACCGGTTTCAGCTCTCCCCCAGTTTCCACAATCTTAGCCATCAACATTTTCTTCTTGTAGTAAGCTACATCCTTCTTCTTAGGCATCTTGCACTCACGAGAGTAATGACCAGCTTTGCCACAATTGAAACAGATTGAATCTTTCTTCTTGGAATCATCAGCACGTTGTTGTTTGGATTGATCAGCTTTCTTGTAGTACGAGGAAGATGATGAGTTTTTGCATTGATTGCTTGATTTGCCTTTAAACTTGCATTTGTTCAACGCGTTTGTGAAAATGGCTGCCATCTTGACTAATTCAAGGTGAGAATCATCAACATCAGAAAGATTCAACTCTTCAGAATCAGTTGATTCTTCAACAAGCACTTTCTTGGACAAGCTTTTGGAAAATGATTTGCTCTTCTTTTTGGCAATTAGGGCAAGAGGATCGCCCGGAGAAGACTCTTTCCTTCCTTCTTGAAGTTTAGACACCTCAGGTTGGTAATGCATAAGAACTTCAACAAGCTCATGAATAGTCAACTTGTTAATCTCTTTGGTAGATCGAACAATGGTTCCATAAGGAAGCCAATCAGCATTGAGCTTTTTGAGTAATTTCATGTTGACTTCAGCATGTACTTTTACAATCTTACACCTTTTCAACTCATTGAGAACACCATTGAAATGACGGTAGGTATCCTTGAGTTGTTCTTCTGGTTCCTGCTTGAAATCTTCATACAATCCCAGAGCCTTATTCAATTTAGTAACATCTGACATGTCATAACCTTTTTATTGTCGTTTGATCTCATCCCATATATCTTTTGCAGTAGTGTTACTATCAACATTTTCAAATAGCTCATATGGGATAGCTTGCATGATAATATTCTTAGCCTCTATGTCACCCTGAGCTCTTTCACGTTTATCACCAGAAAGTTTATAGACTGGAATTGGCATACCAGTATCCGGATAAAAATCAACAATTAGACCATCTCTCAGAGAAGCCCATATATGTTTAGCTTTCTCACCTTTATAGTCTATGTACTGAGTAATACGATGAAGCCACTGAGTGTACTTGCCATCAAACAACACTGGAGGTCGGGAATCTGATCCAACGATAAGAGTATCTTGAGTAGACATCTTAAATTGAGGTAGATTCGGTATAGATTACGTATTACACACAATCTATGATCATGGTTCAGTATAAAATCTAACAAGAATGTCAGATTCGGTAAAGATTTGGTACAGTAGCAGACTCAGTAAGTGGTTCGGTACTGTAGCAGATTCGGTAACAATTCGGTAAACCAGATTCTGTATCAGAAACTAATAAGAATCACAAGTAACACACCCAGATTCGGTATGGATTCGGTAACCACACAACTTGAAGCCTCAGAATACTTAAAACCAAAGAATTAAGTGAAACCGAGATTCTGATTCGGTAAATGACTCGGTAGTCAAATTCTGTAAAATATTATGTGTAAACACAATCGAATTCCCTTGAATTAGATTCGATAACCTTACTGCACAAGAAAACAAGTTAGTAACAAATAGAATATCAGTGATACCAAAGATTCAGGATACCGAATGTCAACTGTAGCAGTTGACAATACCGAGTCTAAGTCTAAAACTTAGAAATATAACAGAATCCTTTCTCAAACCACACCAATTAGCTGCGTATAATCAAACCGAATGTGATAGAATCACAAACACACCAAAATCTGCAACACTTAAGATGAATATTCAGTAATGAAGCAGACTCAGTATGACGGTTACGATACCGAGTGTTGATCAAATCTTCAAAACTTGAAGAATTGAAGAAATTGATCCGACAGAAATGTGATTTAACACCTTACGAACACAACTGAATCTTTAAATATTCACAAAAATCAAGAATCAAGCTTGAATTAAGCAATACCGAGAGTTTTAGCCACAAACTCTAAAAATCAACTTGATTCTCCATAATTAAGTTAAAAAGCTGTAATGATGATCGAAACTCTTTCTCATAGACCTAATACACCTTCGCTGAACTGATCACAAGAATCTGAACGTCAGATTATCAAATTCGATAATACCGAATCTGATTCATTTTACCGAGAGTATTCAGATTCTGTAAGCTACAATCTCTGGATCGATATAGTGATGTAGAATCACTTCCTGGAAGCTCTGATACCAAATGATAGGTCAGATCATGTTGAGATTGAGAGAAATGATAAGATAGAATGAGATTCGGTATGTAGGAAGGAGACTCGGTATGAGAGAGAATCGGTAAAATTTACATTCCACAGCTTATAGAACTCGGTTACAATACAATGGCTATCTAATTAGGACTACTTAGGTTCCTTATATAGCCCTCTTCTAAGGAACCTTCATTTAAGCTTAATTCACATTAACACTATACAACTTCGGGGTCCTAACAGATGAGAACTGCTCCCACATGACAATTAATAGAGAAAGAATCCACGGATGCTTTAAATGATGTGGATACTCTAGTGACCTAGTTTGTAATACTGAACTGATGAAGACTCTCTTGCCTCCACAGTATCGATATCTTGCTCACGTGTTGATGCATTGTCTAAGTGGAAGAAAAGCTAGTTTTGATAAGCTTAATGAGAAAGTGCAGAGCATGTTTGTTGCACTTGTTTTGAAAGCTCCGTATGATTTCTCTGAGTTCGTCTTTCATTACTTCAGAGCTAATTACTACAGCACTACACAGAGATATCTCATCTACGCCCGTTTTCTTCAGTTGATTATTGATGATGCTGCACCAAACTTACCTAATGCAGTGACCCGAACTTTTCCATGATTATATATATATTAAATGAAAACTATATTTGCATGATTAAATGTTTCCAACATGTTAAGCAATCAAACTTGTTAAGACTTGATTATTTGAAATGAGTTTCGTATAGACAATTGACCACCCATGTTGACCGGCGATTCACGAACGTTAAAAACTTGTAAAAACTATAGGATGATATATATATATATATATATATATATATATATATATATATATATATATATATATATATATATATATATATATATATATATATATATATATATATATATATATATGGACATATATATGGTTAACATGAGATTATGATAAATAAGTATCTCATTATGTATATTAACAATGAACCTTATACATAAAACAAGACTATTAACTTAAGAAATTCAAAACGATATCTATACGTAACGATTATCGTTGTAATAACGTCTTGATATTTATATATCATATTAAGATATATTAGTACATCATGTTATAATTATAATGTAATAATTTAACATCTCATTAGATATAATAATAATGGGATTAATTACATTTAACGAAATCGTTAACTTAAAGGTTTCAAAACAACACTTACATGTAACAATTAACGATGACTTAATGACTCAGTTAAAATTCATATACATATAGTGTATTAAGATGTATTAGTACACTTTTGAAAGACTTCATGACACATATCAAAGTACTTCTACTTAACAAAAATGCTTACAATTACATTCTCATTCATTTTCATCAATAATTATACTCGTATGCACCCGTATTCGTACTCGTAAAATACACAGCTCCTAGATGTACATACTATTGGTATATACACTCAATGATCAGATCTTAGCAGCCCTTAGTGAGTCATCAAATATGTGGGAACCATCATTTGGCAACTAGCATGAAATATCTCACAAAATTACAAAAATATTATAAATCATTCATGAATTATTTACAAGAAAACAAACTTACATATCCTTTATATCTAATCCAAGAGTCATGACCAAAAACACATACAAACACTTTCATTCTTTAATTTTCTTCATCTAATTGATCTCTCTCAAGTTCTATCTTCAAGTTCTAAGTGTTCTTCATAAATTCTATAAGTTCTAGTTTCATAAAATCAAGAATACTTTCAAGTTTGCAAGTCTACTTCCAAGCTTTCTAATCCATTCCAAGTAATCATCTAAGATCAAGAAACCTCTATTATTTGTAGTAGGTTATCATTATAATTCAAGGTATAATTCATATTCAAACTTTGATTCAATTTCTATAACTATAAACTATCTTAATTCGAGTAAAAATCTTACTTGAACTTGTTTTCGTGTCATGATTCTACTTCAAGAACTTTCAAGCCATCCAAGATCCTTTAAAGCTAGATCATTTCTTGTCACTTACAGTAGATTTTCCTACAAAACTTGAGGTAATAATGACGTTCATAACATCATTCGATTCATATATATATAACTATCTTATTCGAAGATTTAAACTTGTAATCACTAGAACATAGTTTAGTTAATTCTAAACTTGTTCGCAAACAAAGTTAATCCTTCTAACTTGACTTTTAAAATCAACTAAACACATGTTCTATATCTACATGATATGAAAACTTAATGTTTTAAAACCTGGAAACACGAAGAACACCGTAAAACCGGACATACGCCGTCGTAGTAAAACCGCGGGCTGTTTTGGGTTAGATAATTAAAAACTATGATAAACTTTGATTTAAAAGTTGTTCTTCTGGGAAAATGATTTTTCTTATAAACATGAAAGTATATCTAAAAATCATGGTTAAACTCAAAGTGGAAGTATGTTTTTCAAAATGGTCATCAAGACGTCGTTCTTTCGACTGAAATGACTACCTCTTACAAAAATGACTTGTAACTTATATTTATGACTATAAACTTATACGTTTTCTATTTAGATTCATAAATTTCATTTCAATATGAAACCATAGAAATTTTATTCACTCAAATCGGATTTAAAATGAAGAAATGATGGGTAAAACAAAATTGGTTAAAAATAGTTAATTTGACTACGGAATGAATTTACAAAAATCTATACTAACCATAACTGAACTAACTTATATTGTATTATACATGTAGTCTAACATATATTATGTAACCTTGATAGACCATAGACACGTATACAATATTTTGACATATCATATCGACGTCATCTATATATATTATTTGGAACAACCATAGACACTCTATATGCGGTAATGTTCGAGTTAGCTATACAGGGTTGAGGTTGATTCTAAAATAATATATATACTTTGAGTTGTGATCGATTTTGAGACTTGTATACACTAGGTTGTGGATTGATTCGAGATAATATATATATTTTTATTTCTGTACTACTAACCGTGGACAACTAATTATGGACTACGACCGTTGGACTGTTAACTTAACAAACTTATATCGTTAAAACATAATAAAACATATTGTGAATATATTTTGATCATACTTTGATATATATGTATATATTTGTTATAGGTTCGTGAATCGACCAGTGGCCAAGTGTTATTTTCCGACGAAGGGATAATCTGTGAAAGTGAGTTATAGTCCCATTTTTACTATCGAATATTTTTGGGATGAGAATACATGCAGTTTTATAAATGATTTACAAAATAGACACAAGTACTAGAAAATTACATTATATGATTGAATTATCTTATTGAATATCACCCTTTTGCTTGGTAACCTAAGAATTATTGAACGCCACTAATTGACACGAATCCTGAAGATATATCTATGGGCCTAACGAACCCCATCCAGGTTATGGATGCTTAAGTACTTCGATTTTTATATACTGATGGGTGTACCTGTATATTTGGGGATATTCTATATGCATTTGTTAATGTCGGTTACCAGGTGTTCTTCATATGAATGATTTTTATACAGATGAGTGTTCCTGTATTATATTTTTTTGCAGATGAGTGTTCCTGCAGTTAATTATGAAAAATGAAATCTTGTGGTCTATTAATATAATTTGATATATAGATTAAACCTATAGCTCACCAACATTTTTGTTGACGTTTAAAGCTTATTTATTCTCAGGTGATTATTAAGAGCTTCCGCTATTGTATGCTAAATAAAGACAGGATTGGAGTCTGCATGCTTGTACACTATTGTTTAAAAACTGCATTCGAAGACTTAAGTTGTTGTGTAATATTATTGTAAACTATTATGTAATGGTCGTGTGAAAACGCTACATTTTAGATTATCATTATTTGATAATCTTAGTAATATTTTAAACCTTTATTGCAAATATAAAGGTTATGGTTTATTTCAAAAATCGAATGCAGTCTTTGAAAAACGTCTCATATAGAGGTCAAAACCTCGCAACGAAATCAATTAATATGAAACGTTTATAATTATTATGAAAGGGACATTTTAGTTAGTATCCGAGCGTTGGTCTTAGAGAACCAGAAATTGCATTAGTGTGTCTTATCGAGTTTGTTAGGATGCATTAGTGAGTCTGGACTTCGACCGTGTTTTCTTTAAAAACGATTGCTTAACATTTTTGTTGGAAACTACAAATTGTTAACATGTAAATATTATGTGATATATTAATCTCTTAACGTGTTTGATATTGTGTGATAGATGTCTACCTCTTGTACAAATCCCATCGACTCACCTAATAATAATGAAGAGTCGAATATATATTGGGAAGATTCACAAATTCCCGAAGAGGAACCGGAAGAAGAGGAACCGGAAGAAGAGGAACCGGAAGAAGAAGAAGAAGAGGTTCCGGAGGAGGAAATACTAGGAACCACAAAAAATCAGATAAATAAAAGAAAATCCTCAACCAATGGACCAAAGTTAAAAATGGTCAATGGTGTTTTCACCGAGGAAGCAAAATATTAGGAAAATTACCAATTTTTTGGTGAATCTGTAACATCCCAACCCGTTAACCAACCAATAACGCAAAAAAAAAAAATATTTTGCTGGTACAGCACATGGCGCGGCGCGCCATATAGGCCGCGCGGCGCGCCAAAGTGGACTGTCCAAAAAGTCATGAAATGCGAAAATGTTTGACCACTTCCCGACGTATTTAGACAAAACGCTTTTAACCATACATTAATATATGTAGAACTAACACGTTCCATTAATAAAATTAGTTTTACGAAGACCGGGCCCACATTGGCCGCTTTACGACTTTCGTACGAAAATACAAGTTTTCAACCACATGACTATTAACACAAAATAAAGCCGAGCATGGTG
This sequence comes from Rutidosis leptorrhynchoides, assembly GCF_046630445.1. Lineage (NCBI taxonomy): Eukaryota > Viridiplantae > Streptophyta > Magnoliopsida > Asterales > Asteraceae > Rutidosis > Rutidosis leptorrhynchoides. The sequence continues at coordinate 276,321,486 of NC_092336.1, forward strand.
ATTGGGGATACGCTACCCCATCCTAATCAATCCAAAAGCAAGCCTTCTAAAGCAACTACGCGAGTCCACTAGTCCCCGCTTACCCGAACCTCCGCATCCATGCAATCTATAAAAAGAGTCCACAACGAGAGGGTAAGCTAACGCTTAGTGAATGATAATATACTACATACATATATATGTATAAAATGAATACGCCACACAAATATCAAATACCGCATACCGAACAACCAAGCATAAAGGCAAGCTAGTCTAGGCGTACCGTACAAACACTAAGCACGAGCTAAGATACAACAACAAAATATAAGTTCACCAACGACGATGTGTGAAATGTCCCGGTCTTATTGATTAAAAACGTTCCATATTAATTGATTTCGTTGCGAGGTTTTGACCTCTATATGAGACGTTTTTCAAAGACTGCATTCATTTTAAAACAAACCATAACCTTTATTTCATCAATAAAGGTTTAAAAAGCTTTACGTAGATTATCAAATAATGATAATCTAAAATATCCTGTTTACACACGACCATTACATAATGGTTTACAATACAAATATGTTACAACAAAATAAGTTTCTTGAATGCAGTTTTTACACAATATCATACAAGCATGGACTCCAAATCTCGTCCTTCTTTAAGTATGCGATAGCGGAAGCTCTTAATAATCACCTGAGAATAAACATGCTTAAAACGTCAACAAAAATGTTGGTGAGTTATAGGTTTAACCTATATATATCAAATCATAATAATAGACCACAAGATTTCATATTTCAATACACATCCCATACATAGAGATAAAAATCATTCATATGGTGAACACCTGGTAACCGACATTAACAAGATGCATATATAAGAATATCCCCATCATTCCGGGACACCCTTCGGATATGATATAAATTTCGAAGTACTAAAGCATCCGGTACTTTGGATGGGGTTTGTTGAGCCCAATAGATCTATCTTTAGGATTCGCGTCAATTAGGGTGTCTGTTCCCTAATTCTTAGATTAGCAGACTTAATAAAAAGGGGCATATTCGATTTCGATAATTCAACCATAGAATGTAGTTTCACTTACTTGTGTCTATTTTGTAAATCATTTATAAAACCTGCATGTATTCTCATCCCAAAAATATTAGATTTTAAAAGTGGGACTATAACTCACTTTCACAGATTTTTACTTCGTCGGGAAGTAAGACTTGGCCACTGGTTGATTCACGAACCTATAACAATATATACATATATATCAAAGTATGTTCAAAATATATTTACAACACTTTTAATATATTTTGATGTTTTAAGTTTATTAAGTCAGCTGTCCTCGTTAGTAACCTACAACTAGTTGTCCACAGTTAGATGTACAGAAATAAATCAATAAATATTATCTTGAATCAATCCACGACCCAGTGTATACGTATCTCAGTATTGATCACAACTCAAACTATATATATTTTAGAATCAACCTCAACCCTGTATAGCTAACTCCAACATTCACATATAGAGTGTCTATGGTTGTTCCGAAATATATATAGATGTGTCGACATGATAGGTCGAAACATTGTATACGTGTCTATGGTATCTCAAGATTACATAATATACAATACAAGTTGATTAAGTTATGGTTGGAATAGATTTGTTACCAATTTTCACGTAGCTAAAATGAGAAAAATTATCCAATCTTGTTTTACCCATAACTTCTTCATTTTAAATCCGTTTTGAGTGAATCAAATTGCTATGGTTTCATATTGAACTCTATTTTATGAATCTAAACAGAAAAAGTATAGGTTTATAGTTGGAAAAATAAGTTACAAGTCGTTTTTGTAAAGGTAGTCATTTCAGTCGAAAGAACGACGTCTAGATGACCATTTTAGAAAACATACTTCCACTTTGAGTTTAACCATAATTTTTGGATATAGTTTCATGTTCATAATAAAAATCATTTTCTCAGAATAACAACTTTTAAATCAAAGTTTATCATAGTTTTTAATTAACTAACCCAAAACAGCCCGCGGTGTTACTACGACGGCGTAAATCCGGTTTTACGGTGTTTTTCGTGTTTCCAGATTTTAAATCATTAAGTTAGCATATCATATAGATATAGAACATGTGTTTAGTTGATTTTAAAAGTCAAGTTAGAAGGATTAACTTTTGTTTGCGAACAAGTTTAGAATTAACTAAACTATGTTCTAGTGATTACAAGTTTAAACCTTCGAATAAGATAGCTTTATATGTATGAATCGAATGATGTTATGAACATCATTACTACCTTAAGTTCCTTGGATAAACCTACTGGAAAAGAGAAAAATGGATCTAGCTTCAATGGATCCTTGGATGGCTCGAAGTTCTTGAAGCAGAATCATGACACGAAAACAAGTTCAAGTAAGATCATCACTTGAAATAAGATTGTTATAGTTATAGAAATTGAACCAAAGTTTGAATATGATTATTACCTTGTATTAGAATGATAACCTACTGTAAGAAACAAAGATTTCTTGAGGTTGGATGATCACCTTACAAGATTGGAAGTGAGCTAGCAAACTTGAAAGTATTCTTGATTTTATGAAACTAGAACTTTTGGAATTTATGAAGAACACTTAGAACTTGAAGATAGAACTTGAGAGAGATCAATTAGATGAAGAAAATTGAAGAATGAAAGTGTTTGTAGGTGTTTTTGATCGTTGGTGTATGGATTAGATATAAAGGATATGTAATTTTGTTTTCATGTAAATAAGTCATGAATGATTACTCATATTTTTGTAATTTTATGAGATATTTCATGCTAGTTGCCAAATGATGGTTTCCACATGTGTTAGGTGACTCACATGGGCTGCTAAGAGCTGATCATTGGAGTGTATATACCAATAGTACATACATCTAAAAGATGTGTATTGTACGAGTACGAATACGGGTGTATACGAGTAGAATTGTTGATGAAACTGAACGAGGATGTAATTGGAAGCATTTTTGTTAAGTAGAAGTATTTTGATAAGTGTATTGAAGTCTTTCAAAAGTGTATAAATACATATTAAAACACTACATGTATATACATTTTAACTGAGTCGTTAAGTCATCGTTAGTCGTTACATGTAAGTGTTGTTTTGAAACCTTTAGGTTAACGATCTTGTTAAATGTTGTTAACCCAATGTTTATAATATCAAATGAGATTTTAAATTATTATATTATCATGATATTATCATGATATTATCATGTATGAATATCTCTTAATATGATATATATACATTAAATGTCTTTACAACGATAATCGTTACATATATGTCTCGTTTAAAAATCATTAAGTTAGTAGTCTTGTTTTTACATATGTAGTTCATTGTTAATATACTTAATGATATGTTTACTTATCATAGTATCATGTTAACTATATATATATATCCATATATATGTCATCATATAGTTTTTACAAGTTTTAACGTTCGTGAATCACCGGTCAACTTGGGTGGTCAATTGTCTATATGAAACATATTTCAATTAATCAAGTCTTAACAAGTTTGATTGCTTAACATGTTGGAAACATTTAATCATGTAAATATCAATCTCAATTAATATATATAAACATGGAAAAGTTCAGGTCACTACAGTACCTACCTGTTAAATAAATTTCGTCCCGAAATTTTAAACAGTTGAAGGTGTTGACGAATCTTCTAGAAATAGATGCGGGTATTTCTTCTTCATCTGATCTTCACGCTCCCAGGTGAACTCGGGTCCTCTACGAGCATTCCATCGAACCTTAACAATTGGTATCTTGTTTTGCTTAAGTCTTTTAACCTCACGATCCATTATTTCGACGGGTTCTTCGATGAATTGAAGTTTTTCGTTGATTTGGATTTCATCTAACGGAATAGTGAGATCTTCTTTAGCAAAACATTTCTTCAAATTCGAGACGTGGAAAGTGTTATGTACAGCCGCGAGTTGTTGAGGTAACTCTAGTCGGTAAGCTACTGGTCCGACACGATCAATAATCTTGAATGGTCCAATATACCTTGGATTTAATTTCCCTCGTTTACCAAATCGAACAACGCCTTTCCAAGGTGCAACTTTAAGCATGACCATCTCTCCAATTTCAAATTCTATATCTTTTCTTTTAATGTCAGCGTAGCTCTTTTGTCGACTTTGGGCGGTTTTCAACCGTTGTTGAATTTGGATGATCTTCTCGGTAGTTTCTTGTATAATCTCAGGACCCGTAATCTGTCTATCCCCCACTTCACTCCAACAAATCGGAGACCTGCACTTTCTACCATAAAGTGCTTCAAACGGCGCCATCTCAATGCTTGAATGGTAGCTGTTGTTGTAGGAAAATTCTGCTAACGGTAGATGTCGATCCCAACTGTTTCCGAAATCAATAACACATGCTCGTAGCATGTCTTCAAGCGTTTGTATCGTCCTTTCGCTCTGCCCATCAGTTTGTGGATGATAGGCAGTACTCATGTCTAGACGAGTTCCTAATGCTTGCAGTAATGTCTGCCAGAATCTTGAAATAAATCTGCCATCCCTATCAGAGATAATAGAGATTGGTATTCCATGTCTGGAGACGACTTCCTTCAAATACAGTCGTGCTAACTTCTCCATCTTGTCATCTTCTCTTATTGGCAGGAAGTATGCTGATTTGGTGAGACGATCAACTATTACCCAAATAGTATCAAAACCACTTGCAGTCCTTGGCAATTTAGTGATGAAATCCATGGTAATGTTTTCCCATTTCCATTCCGGGATTTCGGGTTGTTGAAGTAGACCTGATGGTTTTTGATGCTCAGCTTTGACCTTAGAACACGTCAAACATTCTCCTACGTATTTAGCAACATCGGCTTTCATACCCGGCCACCAAAAATGTTTCTTGAGATCCTTGTACATCTTTCCCATTCCAGGATGTATTGAGTATCTGGTTTTATGAGCTTCTCTAAGTACCATTTCTCTCATATCTCCAAATTTTGGTACCCAAATTCTTTCAGCCCTATACCGGGTTCCGTCTTCCCGAATATTAAGATGCTTCTCCGATCCTTTGGGTATTTCATCCTTTAAATTTCCCTTTTTTAAAACTCCTTGTTGCGCCTCCTTTATTTGAGTAGTAAGGTTATTATGAATCATTATATTCATAGATTTTACTCGAATGGGTTCTCTGTCCTTCCTGCTCAAGGCATCGGCTACCACATTTGCCTTCCCAGGGTGGTAACGAATCTCAAAGTCGTAATCATTCAATAATTCAATCCACCTACGCTGCCTCATATTCAGTTGTTTCTGATTAAATATGTGTTGAAGACTTTTGTGGTCGGTATATATAATACTTTTGACCCCATATAAGTAGTGCCTCCAAGTCTTTAATGCAAAAACAACCGCGCCTAATTCTAAATCATGCGTCGTATAATTTTGTTCGTGAATCTTCAATTGTCTAGACGCATAAGCAATCACCTTCGTTCGTTGCATTAATACACAACCGAGACCTTGCTTTGATGCGTCACAATAAATCACAAAATCATCATTCCCTTCAGGCAATGACAATATAGGTGCCGTAGTTAGCTTTTTCTTCAATAACTGAAACGCTTTCTCTTGTTCATCATTCCATTCAAATTTCTTCCCTTTATGCGTTAATGCAGTCAATGGTTTTGCTATTCTGGAAAAGTCTTGGATGAACCTTCTGTAGTAACCAGCTAGTCCTAAAAACTGGCGTATGTGTTTCGGAGTTTTCGGGGTTTCCCACTTTTCAACAGTTTCTATCTTTGTCGGATCCACCTTAATACCTTCTTTGTTCACTATGTGACCGAGGAATTGAACTTCTTCCAACCAAAATGCACACTTTGAAAACTTAGCGTACAATTCTTCCTTCCTCAATACTTCTAACACCTTTCTCAAATGTTCACCGTGTTCTTGGTCATTCTTTGAGTAAATAAGTATGTCATCAATGAAAACAATGACAAACTTGTCAAGGTATGGTCCATACACTCTGTTCATAAGGTCCATGAACACAGCTGGTGCATTAGTTAAACCAAATGGCATGACCATAAACTCGTAATGACCGTAACGTGTTCTGAAAGCAGTCTTTGGAATATCATCTTCTTTCACCCGCATTTGATGATACCCGGAACGTAAGTCAATCTTTGAATAAACAGACGAGCCTTGTAGTTGATCAAATAAGTCATTGATTCTCGGTAGTGGGTAGCGGTTCTTGATGGTAAGTTTGTTCAACTCTCGGTAGTCGATACACAACCTGAATGTACCATCTTTCTTCTTGACAAACAAAATAGGAGCTCCCCACGGTGATGTGCTTGGTCGAATGAAACCACGCTCTAAAAGTTCTTGTAATTGGCTTTTCAGTTCTTTCATCTCGCTGGGTGCGAGTCTGTAAGGAGCACGAGCTATTGGTGCAGCTCCTGGTACAAGATCTATTTGAAATTCAAAGGATCGATGTGGGGGTAATCCCGGTAATTCTTTCGGAAATACATCGGGAAATTCTTTTGCGACGGGAACATCATTGATGCTCTTTTCTTCAGTTTGTACTTTCTCGACGTGTGCTAGAACAGCATAGCAACCTTTTCTTATTAGTTTTTGTGCCTTCAAATTACTAATAAGATGTTGCTTCGTGTTGCCCTTTTCTCCGTACACCATTAAGGGTTTTCCTTTTTCTCGTATAATGCGAATTGCATTTTTGTAACAAACGATCTCTGCTTTCACTTCTTTCAACCAGTCCATACCGATTATCATATCAAAACTACCTAACTCTACCGGTATCAAGTCAATCTTAAATGTTTCACTAACCAGTTTAATTTCTCGATTCCGACATATATTATCTGCTGAAATTAATTTACCATTTGCTAATTCGAGTAAAAATTTACTATCCAAAGGCGTCAATGGACAACTTAATTTAGCACAAAAATCTCTACTCATATAGCTTCTATCCGCACCCGAATCAAATAAAACGTAAGCAGATTTATTGTCAATAAGAAACGTACCCGTAACAAGCTCCGGGTCTTCCTGTGCCTCTGCCGTATTAATATTGAAAACTCTTCCACGGCCTTGTCCATTCGTGTTCTCCTGGTTCGGGCAATTTCTAATAATGTGGCCCGGTTTTCCACATTTATAACAAACTACATTGGCATAACTTGCTCCGACACTACTTGCTCTGCCATTACTCGTTCCGACACCATTTGTTCCTTTCGTTCTATTAACCCCTGGTCCGTAGACCTCACACTTCGCCGCGCTATGACCATTTCTTTTACACTTGTTGCAAAATTTGGTGCAGAACCCCGAGTGATTCTTTTCACACCTTTGGCATAGCTGCTTCTGATTGTTGTTGTTGTTGCGGTTATTATTGTTGTTGGGATGATTGTTGTAGTTGCTGTTGTTGTTGTTGTTGTTGTTGTTGTTGTTGGGCCGTTTGTTGTAGTTGCGATTGATGTTGCGATTGTTGGGATAATTGTTGCGATTATTGTTGTAATTGCTGTTGTTGTTGTATTGGTGATTCTTATCACCGTTTTCCTCCCACTTTCTTTTGACTTGCTTCACATTGGCCTCTTCAGCAGTCTGTTCTTTAATTCTTTCTTCAATCTGGTTCACTAGTTTGTGAGCCATTCTACATGCCTGTTGTATGGAGGCGGGCTCGTGTGAACTTATATCTTCTTGGATTCTTTCCGGTAATCCTTTCACAAACGCGTCGATCTTCTCTTCCTCATCTTCGAAGGCTCCCGGACACAATAGGCACAATTCTGTGAATCGTCTTTCGTACGTGGTAATATCAAATCCTTGGGTTCGTAACCCTCTAAGTTCTATCTTGAGCTTATTGACCTCGGTTCTGGGACGGTACTTCTCGTTCATCAAGTTCTTGAATGCTGACCACGGTAGTGCGTACGCATCGTCTTGTCCCACTTGCTCTAGATAGGTATTCCACCATGTTAACGCAGAACCTGTGAAGGTATGCGTAGCGTACTTCACTTTGTCCTCTTCAGTACACTTACTTATGGCAAACACTGATTCGACCTTCTCGGTCCACCGTTTCAATCCGATCGGTCCTTCGGTTCCATCAAATTCTAAAGGTTTGCAGGCAGTGAATTCTTTGTAGGTGCATCCTACACGATTTTCTGTACTGCTAGATCCAAGGTTATTGTTGGTATGTAGCGCAGCCTGTACTGCGGCTATGTTTGACGCTAGAAAAGTACGGAATTCCTCTTCATTCATATTCACGGTGTGTCGAGTAGTCGGTGCCATTTCCTTCAAAATAGTTAAATGGAACAAGTTAATCATACAGAATATTAAGAGTAGTTAATAGTATTTCGTAGCATAATATGAACTCATTTATAAAAGCTTTTTCTTCATATTAGCGTTTTATAAGTTTAAATTCGGGTAGTACCTACCCGTTAAGTTCATACTTAGTAGCTAATATACAATTTAACTACTACAATTCTATATGAAAAACTGATTATAATAATATTTCGCGTTCAAACTTTTATACAATATTTTACAAACTTACAATACCGCTTATTTTACATAAAGCATGAAATATAGCACACAATAACTTTGATACAAGATAGTTGTGAAGATAATTCTAGCTAGTACACAAGTCGTTCAGCAAAGGTAATAAAGACACGTAATTCATACGTCCAGAAACAAGTCATGCATTCTGGTTTTACTAGGACTACTTCCCATCCTTGGTCTTGTGGAACATAACCGTTATGGCCGTTGATAAGACAGCGTGTTGTAACGTCGTTAAAGGGACGAGGGTTACGTAATGTCCAACAGTCCCGTAACAATCTAAAAACCTCATTTCTTACCCCAATTACCGACTCCGTCACTTGTGGGAACGTTTTGTTTAATAGTTGTAGGCCGATGTTCTTGTTCTCACTTTGGTGAGAAGCGAACATTACTAATCCGTAAGCATAACATGCTTCTTTATGTTGCATGTTAGCCGCTTTTTCTAAATCACGAAGCCCAATATTCGGATATATTGAGTCAAAATAATTTCTTAACCCATTGCGTAAAATAGCATTTGGGTTCCCCGCAATATATGCGTCAAAGTAAACACATCGTAACTTATGGATTTCCCAATGTGATATCCCCCATCTTTCGAACGAAAGCCTTTTATAAACCAAGGCATTCTTGGAACGTTCTTCGAATGTCTTACAAACTGATCTCGCCTTAAATAGTTGTGCCGAAGAATTCTGACCGACTCTAGACAAGATTTCATCAATCATGTCTCCGGGTAGGTCTCTTAAAATATTGGGTTGTCTATCCATTTTGTGTTTTTATACTGTAAAATAGACAAGAGTTAGATTCATAAAAAAAAATACTTATTAATACAAGCAATTTTTACATATATCATAAAGCATAAGCACACTATATTACTTATATTACACCACACGAATACAACTATCTTATTCTGACTCGCTTGTTTCTTCTTCTTCGATTTTGGTTCGTTTTGCCAAGTTTCTAGGGATATATGATGTTCCCCTAATACGAGCCGTCGTTATCCACATTGGTTTAGAAAAACCTGGTGGTTTAGAGGTTCCCGGGTCATTGTTACAACTTAAGGACTTCGGGGGTTGACGATACATATAAAGTTCATCGGGGTTGGAATTGTTGGGATTTAACAAGTTTCATGATACTTAAAACCTTTTAAGAAACATATATCAAAGCGGAAGCATGTTAGTTACATTTTAACTTGTTAATCTTTAAACCATTTTAAAGTTAAATCCCATGGATCAAGTTGTGAAATAATATGCTTACAAACTACAAGATAGTAATTTAGAAGTTATACCTTCTCCAAGTTAGGAGGTTATTTACTTCCAAGAATGATGAATTTGAAGATGAAAACACCAAGCTTATGCTTCTCCAATATCACCCTTAACCTTGGCTAGACTTTGTAACCTCAACACTCTTGTTAATCTAGCTTGAAACCCACTTTTATGTACTCAAAATTCTGGACAGCAGCTCTTCAAGAAATGATGATGAATGCAAGTTCCAAAAGCATGAAACCTCAAGAGATTATACCCCAAACTTGTGCACCAACACCCTAGCTTTGGTTAGGGTTTAATTACACTTGAATGTGACTTGCAAAAAAAACTTGAGAATCCTTTTCTCCTTGCTAAAACCCCACGGCACTGCAGCAGCAGAATGGAGGAGTTTATGCAGTTTTTTTTTGCTTAGTTCTTTAATGTCTTGATGTGTGTTTGCATGTTATAGGAATTGGGAAAGCATGGGCATCAAAGAGAATCTCTAGCATGCTTCTTCTTCAACTCCCAATGCCTTTACAAGGATTATTTTATAATGATATATACATTATATATATAAAAGACTGATTTTATAAAATCAGTTTTTATAAAACTTAATTTTATAAAACACATTATATAAACATATATATTATTTGTTATGTATATTTTATAAAACCAATTTTATAAAATGTGACATAACTTAATTATTTAACCTATAAATAATTAAATCCTTGTTATATAAGTTATTTCATAACTTATATATATAAACATATCAAGTGACATTATTTAAGAAACCCTTTTCTTTAAAGTTCAAGTGTCGTGTATTTAATCAACGATCCAACCGCTAAAATTAAATACGAATAAAGTGTCGGTAAGTTTGTTATTGGGTATGACCCGACTTGGATCATAACACATTAGCCACATTAATTTAATATGTCTCTCGGGCATGCGAAATACCTTCAATCTCCCACTTGCACGAGAAACATAAGAAATTAATGCAAGTGATGGATACAGCCTAACACACCGTCCATCACCCCTAATATGTTATGACTTTATGCCATTCAATAACATCATCCCTTTTCGAGCTCCCTACTCGAACTGGTATATGTAGGTGAATTTTTCATTATTTCCTTTCGTCCTAGATGTCATGTTAAATCCAAGAGATACAGAGTGATCACTCTCTTATAGATTTAACTTTTCAGGCCTTAGACATCTGACTCTCAACGAATAAGAGGGACAAATTCCATCTTGACTACATACGTCCTAGATATACACTTTGTAATATACCTGAGTTCTTCCTTATGTACTACCATGTTTCAGAATAGCGAAGGAAAGAATCAAGGCACAGTACTTGGTGAATATCCGAACCCAATATGTATCTCAGGTCAGAGGATACAATGATATTCGCCTTTACTCAAGATTACATGTGATCAACCACAAAGGCTCTATACAGTAATTCTTGAGAGCGGGTCTTCCAATATTTGTTTCCCACAAATATCTATGAACCTTGGTTGCAACCTTGCCCCACATTCAACCTATGAATGTATACCAATCCAAGTTCATAATAGTCTAAACCTCACACTTGTTCCCACAAATGTGATCGACTACGGAATTTAGAATAGTTGCTTATTCATGGATGAAATATGCAAAATAGGAACATGACTCATAATTAAATTAATACCATAATCATATTAATGAGTTTGAACTAATTCGTTCCGTTACAATACATAAAGTAGATCAATTCCAATCACTAGAATATCGAAGCCCTAACGCACAAACATGTCCCTCATGTTTTGGCCCATGTAAAAGCTTCGTGAGTGGATCCGCAACATTATGATCTGTGTGAACTTTGTGAATACATATCTTTCCCTTTTCAACCTCATCCCTGATGTAGTTGAATCTCCGCTCAATGTGACGAGTCTTTTGATGAGCACGAGGTTCCTTGATTTGAGCAATCGCACCCTCGTTGTCACAAAAGATCTCAAGAGGGTCCTGAATGGAAGGGACCACTCCTAAGTCGTCGATGAATTTCTTCATCCATGCAGCTTCCTGAGCTGCCAGTGAGGCGGCAATGTACTCCGACTCTGTAGTGGATAACGCAACAACCTCCTGTTTCGAACTCTTCCAAGAGACCGCACCACCATTTAACATGAAGACATAACCGGATTGTGATCGAGAGTCATCTCGATCAGTTTGGAAACTCGCGTCCACGTAACCTTTTACGGCGAGTTCCTCCTCACCAGACCCATATATTAGAAACATATCCTTAGTTCTCCTAAGGTATTTCAATATACTTTTAACAGCAATCCAATGACTGTTTCCTGGGTTATTCTGGTATCTACTTGTCAAGCTTAGAGCGCATGACACATCCGGTCTAGTACATATCATCGCATACATGATAGACCCAATAGCAGATGCGTATGGGACTTTCTTCATTCTCTCTTGTTCATCTTTCGTGGTAGGACACTGAGATGAATTGAGAACGGTTCCTCTTTGAATAGGTACCAAACCTTTCTTAGAGTTTTCCATCTTGAACCTTTTCAAGATTTTATCAATGTATGTACTTTGACTTAAACCTATCAATCTCTTGGATCTATTCCTATAGATCCCTATCCCCAATATGTATTGTGCATCTCCAAGATCCTTAATGGAGAAGCAACTCTTTAGCCAAGTTTTGACTCCTTGCATTGTGGTAATATCATTTCCAAATAATAATATATCATCCACATATAGTACAAGGAACATGATGGTGCTCCCACTAGCTTTCTTATATACACAAGCTTCATCACCATTTTTAATGAAGCCAAATTTCTCGGCTTCCTCATTAAAACGATGATTCCACATTCTAGATGCTTGTTTCAATCCGTAGATTGACTTCTTTAACTTGCATACACTTTTAGGATATTTTGGATCAACAAAACCTTCAGGCTGAACCATATAGACATCTTCCATAAGATATCCATTTAGGAAAGCGGTTTTGACATCCATTTGCCATATTTCATAGTCGTAGTGAGCAGCAATGGCAAATAATATCCTAATAGACTTTAGCATTGCCACAGGCGAGAAAGTTTCATCATAATCAACCCCTTGAGTTTGAGTGAAACCTTTTGCAACAAGTCTAGCTTTATATGTATCCAAGTTTCCATGTATGTCGGTTTTCATTTTGAAAAGCCATTTGCAATCAACTAGCTTAGAGCTAGGAGGTTGCTCAACAAGTTCCCACACTTGGTTTTCATACATGGATTGCATCTCGGCGTTCATGGCTTCCTGCCATTTATCTTTATCAATCCTTGATAAAGCATCTTGGTAGTTTGTTGGTTCATCCAAATCAACCGTATAGCAACCATCTATGAGAAACCCATATCTCTCAGGAGGATTGCTAATCCTACCAGATCTACGAATGTCTTGTGTATTTTGATCATCCATTTGATCACTATCAACATTTTCATGTTGAGTGCTAGTGTCAACCAATTGTGTATCATCTACTTGATCTTGAACCTCTTCAAGATCTATCTTCCTTTCACTATTTCCTTCCATTAGGAACTTAGTTTCAAGGAATTCCGCCTTCCGAGCAATAAATACATTCTGCTCGGATGGATCATAGAAATAGTATCCCATATCATCCTTGGGATATCCTATGAAGATACACTTCGTGGATCGAGCATTCAACTTATTAGGGACGTAACGCTTAGGATAAGCTTCACATCCCCATACTTTTAAGTATGATAGAGATGGAGGTTTACCAAACCACATCTCGTGAGGAGTTCGTTCCACTTTCTTGGTTGGGGCCATATTTAAAATACGAGCCGCGGAGCTTAGACAATAACCCCAAAATGATAGAGGCAACGAGCTTCTTGCCATCATAGATCGAACCATATCCATTAGGGTTCGGTTCCTCCTTTCGGAAACTCCATTAAGTTGGGGTGTTCCGGGTGGAGTAAGTTGTGAGATAATCCCACAACTCCTAAGATGATCTTGGAAGACATCGCTTAGGTATTCACCTCCTCTATCGGTACGTAGTACCTTAATTGTCTTATTGAGTTGATTTTGTACTTCGTTTTGATATTCTTTGAATGCTTCAAACGTTTCGTCCTTGTGTCTTAATAAGTAGACATATCCGAAATGACTAAAGTCATCAATGAAAGTAACAAAGTATCTTTCACCTTTCCTAGTCATGGGTTTAAAGGGTCCACATACATCCGAATGTATTAATCCCAATAAATCCTTAGCCCTTTCATAAGTCCCTTTGAAAGGTGCTTTAGTCATCTTGCCTTGTAAACAAGATTCACATACATCAAACGAATCCATTTCGTTTGATTTCAAAAGTCCATTCTTTTGAAGTGTATGTATTCGGTTCTTGTTTATGTGACCAAGGCGACAATGCCATAAGTAGGAATCACTCAAATCCCTTTTGAGTTTCTTGGTGCTTGTATGGTACATTGAGCTACTAGATGATGTGTCATCATGAACCAATTCATAAATTCCATTTGAAGGCGAAGCCTTGAAATAGAATACATTATCTTTAGAAACATGAATATCATCATCAATAAAATTAACAACGTAACCACATTGTTTTAAGCGAGAAATAGAAATAATGTTTCTACACAAATCCGGAGCATACAAAACATTTTCTAAAATAAGTTCCAATCCGCTTGGAAGCTTCAAAATAAAATCTCCTTGAGCTTTAACATGCACCTTTGCACCATTGCCCATATAGAGACTTGATGTTCCCGCCTTATGATCACTTCTTTTGAACCCCTGCAAAGAATTGCAAATATGAGTTCCACATCCAGTGTCTAATACCCATGTATTAGAAGAAGTAATACTAAGCTCTATATATACCATATATATATTACCTGAGGTTTGCCCTGCATCCCTCTTGTCCTTCAACTCCTTAAGATAGACCGGACAGTTTCGTTTCCAATGACCCATCTCACCGCAACCGAAACATGGGTCTTCCTTGGGGTTTGCCTTCTCGGCTACCTTTTGCTTCTTAGCCTTGTTGATGGTTGGGGTAACCATCTTCCCCTTCCCTTTGCCTTGATGGGCGGGTCCTTTTCTCTTAGCCACCTTTGGCTTAGAGGTCTTACTTTTGGACCCACCTTGATCGATTGCTAACACGGGTAAAGCCCTTTTACCCATGCTAGTTTCCGCCGTCCTAAGCATACCATGAAGTTCACCTATACTCTTATCCATCCCATTCATGTTGTAATTAATTACAAATTGATCAAACCTCTTTGATAGGGAGTTAAGGATAAGATCGGTGGCTAACTCATTAGATATGTTAAGGTTAAGACGGTTAGCACGATCGATAAGGCTTTTCATCTTAAGTACATAAGATGAAACCGATTGGGTGTCGTCCATACGACAAGCATGAAGCGCCCGAACCGTTTCGAAACGCTCAACACGTGCTTGTTGGAGAAACATCTCCTTCAATTGTGTTATCATGTCGTATGCGCTATGATGCTCGAAATCCTTTTGGAGTTCGGGTATCATAGTCCCAAGCATTAAGCATGAGACTTGAAGGGAGTCGTGGCAATACTTATCGTAAGAAGCCATTGCCTCCACATCACTCTCATCCGGTTGATCGGGAATGGGGTCCTCAAGCACATACATTTTATCCTCTTGTTTGAGGACAATCCGAAGATTGCGGAACCAATCCATAAAGTTTGTATGGTTGAGTTTGTCTTTCTCGAGGAGAGACCGCAACGATAGGTTGTTAAAGTTAAGTGGTGCGTTGTTCATGTTGTTGTTGTTATTAGCGGCCATCTACAAAATTCAACAAGGTTCATTTAAGTTTTGATTTCAAATTTAATAAACAATACCCTTTTAATTTGTTTTATTAAATATTAGAATCCAACGGTAAATCAAATTTCGGTTAGGTGACCTTTATCCCGTCATTTGATTTAGCTAGGTAGTCTTAATGACAATTGCAATCCTTTTGCAACTTCTAAGTTATGGGATCATGCAATCCTTTTGCATGGCATATTAATCCCATCAACGCCTATTTGTTCCTCATGCTTCGGTGACCCTAAGTTCATGATTCCCAAATCAAGTCGTCCTACTTGTGTAGACATGTAGACTTAACATACAAGTGGTTAGGTGACCTTTATCCCACATGTATGCGAAGTGTACCTTATTCACATTAGTTCACTCATGACGGTTAGGTGACCTTTATCCCATCAAGAGATTCCTAATATGTCTAAGTGTTTCCACAAAAGGATGGCGTTTAACTTGTTTGCCTTGTTTTAGTTAAGGGATTTTAAGTTTTCATAAATTCTAGTTTAAGAAAACATTTGCCATACACCAACATGCATTTGGTGTATAGTTCATTATGAAAAGCCAATTTCATGTCTATAAACCATTTTATATATATGATCCTAATCATGATCTTAATAACCGTTTATTAATGTCCTTTTAGCCATTTTTTAATTTAACCATTTAAATTGACGTTTTGCATGTCGTTAATAATGTCAATTTTAACCAATTTAAATTGCCATTTTAGATTGTTGTTAACTTGTGTGATTAACTTGTAGCATACAAACATACAATCCACATAATCATACAAAACAACCACGCATGCAAAATCATATGTTCACAATCAAGCCATATTGGTAGACATTTGTTTAGCCGAAAACAAATGCCACCGGATAAGGGGTAATTACACAAAGTAGGAGATTTCAAATCTCCCACTTAACCTTGCATCCAAATGCTTCTTCATGTGTTCTTCAAGTCTTCATCATTCTTCATCATTTTACAAAATATATCCTAATACATTTTGTCTAAAATGAAATTACAACCTAATCTATTTTACATACCAAATATAAAATAAATTACATAACCAAATGAATTATTACATGCCAAATGAATAAATATTATTACAAACCAATTGAATAAATATCAATCAACCAAGCATGCAACCAAACACAAGGTCAAGGCTTAGATTGTGAACATTAACTACACAAGTGATAGGCAATACATAATCACAAGTGATTGGAAACACAGAATCACAAGTGATCTGCAACACAGAATCACAAGTGATTGGCAATACAGAATCACAAGTGATCGGCAACACAGAATCACAAGTGATTGACAATACAGAATCACAAGTGATCGGCAACACAGAATCACAAGTGATTGGCAGTACAGAATCACAAGTGATTTGCAGTACAGAATGCAGAATCACAAGTGATTTTGGCCAAAAGACAAACCACCCAAAACCGAAAATTTTACATTCTACTTCATGCATGTTCATAGAATGCAAAATTATAGTGGGTTTAATAACCATCTCGAAGCATATTTCAACAACTTCGGCTCTAGATACCATTGTTGGGATTTAACAAGTTTCATGATACTTAAAACCTTTTAAGAAACATATATCAAAGCGGAAGCATGTTAGTTACATTTTAACTTGTTAATCTTTAAACCATTTTAAAGTTAAATCCCATGGATCAAGTTGTGAAATAATATGCTTACAAACTACAAGATAGTAATTTAGAAGTTATACCTTCTCCAAGTTAGGAGGTTATTTACTTCCAAGAATGATGAATTTGAAGATGAAAACACCAAGCTTATGCTTCTCCAATATCACCCTTAACCTTGGCTAGACTTTGTAACCTCAACACTCTTGTTAATCTAGCTTGAAACCCACTTTTATGTACTCAAAATTCTGGACAGCAGCTCTTCAAGAAATGATGATGAATGCAAGTTCCAAAAGCATGAAACCTCAAGAGATTATACCCCAAACTTGTGCACCAACACCCTAGCTTTGGTTAGGGTTTAATTACACTTGAATGTGACTTGCAAAAAAAACTTGAGAATCCTTTTCTCCTTGCTAAAACCCCACGGCACTGCAGCAGCAGAATGGAGGAGTTTATGCAGTTTTTTTTTGCTTAGTTCTTTAATGTCTTGATGTGTGTTTGCATGTTATAGGAATTGGGAAAGCATGGGCATCAAAGAGAATCTCTAGCATGCTTCTTCTTCAACTCCCAATGCCTTTACAAGGATTATTTTATAATGATATATACATTATATATATAAAAGACTGATTTTATAAAATCAGTTTTTATAAAACTTAATTTTATAAAACACATTATATAAACATATATATTATTTGTTATGTATATTTTATAAAACCAATTTTATAAAATGTGACATAACTTAATTATTTAACCTATAAATAATTAAATCCTTGTTATATAAGTTATTTCATAACTTATATATATAAACATATCAAGTGACATTATTTAAGAAACCCTTTTCTTTAAAGTTCAAGTGTCGTGTATTTAATCAACGATCCAACCGCTAAAATTAAATACGAATAAAGTGTCGGTAAGTTTGTTATTGGGTATGACCCGACTTGGATCATAACACATTAGCCACATTAATTTAATATGTCTCTCGGGCATGCGAAATACCTTCAGGAATTAGATTTCTCTATTTTTATGCCCTTTCCCTTATTATTTTCTTTTGCCTTTTTAAATTCAGTTGGGGTAATTTCTATAACATCATCGGAATTCTCGTCAGAATCCGATTCATCGCAGAATTGGTAATCCTCCCAATATTTTGCTTCCTTGGCGGAAACACCATTGACCATAATTAACCTTGGTCGGTTGGTTGAGGATTTTCTTTTACTTAACCGTTTTATTATTTCCCCCACCGGTTCTATTTCTTCATCGGTTCCGATTCTTCTTCCGGTTCCGATTCTTCTTCCGGTTCCGACTCTTCTTCCGGTTCCTCTTCGGGAACTTGTGAATCAGTCCATGAATCATTCCAATTTACATTTGACTCTTCATTATTATTAGGTGAGTCAATGGGACTTTTTCTAGAGGTAGACATCTATCACATAATATCAAACGCGTTAAGAGATTAATATATCACATAATATTCACATGTTAAAAATATATAGTTTCCAACAAAATTTGTTAAGCAATCATTTTTCAAGTAAACACGGTCGAAGTCCAGACTCACTAATGCATCCTAACAAACTCGATAAGACACACTAATGCAAAATTCTGGTTCTCTAAGACCAACGCTCTGATACCAACTGAAATGTCCCGTTCTTATTGATTAAAAACGTTCCATATTAATTGATTTCGTTGCGAGGTTTTGACCTCTATATGAGACGTTTTTCAAAGACTGCATTCATTTTAAAACAAACCATAACCTTTATTTCATCAATAAAGGTTTAAAAAGCTTTACATAGATTATCAAATAATGATAATCTAAAATATCCTGTTTACACACGACCATTACATAATGGTTTACAATACAAATATGTTACAACAAAATAAGTTTCTTGAATGCAGTTT
The DNA here is from genome assembly GCF_046630445.1 of Rutidosis leptorrhynchoides. Lineage (NCBI taxonomy): Eukaryota > Viridiplantae > Streptophyta > Magnoliopsida > Asterales > Asteraceae > Rutidosis > Rutidosis leptorrhynchoides. The sequence continues at coordinate 276,340,498 of NC_092336.1, forward strand.
TTACACAATATCATACAAGCATGGACTCCAAATCTCGTCCTTCTTTAAGTATGCGACAGCGGAAGCTCTTAATAATCACCTGAGAATAAACATGCTTAAAACGTCAATGAAAATGTTGGTGAGTTATAGGTTTAACCTATATATATCAAATCATAATAATAGACCACAAGATTTCATATTTCAATACACATCCCATACATAGAGATAAAAATCATTCATATGGTGAACACCTGGTAACCGACATTAACAAGATGCATATATAAGAATATCCCCATCATTCCGGGACACCCTTCGGATATGATATAAATTTCGAAGTACTAAAGCATCCGGTACTTTGGATGGGGTTTGTTAAGCCCAATAGATCTATCTTTAGGATTCGCGTCAATTAGGGTGTCTGTTCCCTAATTCTTAGATTACCAGACTTAATAAAAAGGGCATATTCGATTTCGATAATTCAACCATAGAATGTAGTTTCACTTACTTGTGTCTATTTTGTAAATCATTTATAAAACCTGCATGTATTCTCATCCCAAAAATATTAGATTTTAAAAGTGGGACTATAACTCACTTTCACAGATTTTTACTTCGTCGGGAAGTAAGACTTGGCCACTGGTTGATTCACGAACCTATAACAATATATACATATATATCAAAGTATGTTCAAAATATATTTACAACACTTTTAATATATTTTGATGTTTTAAGTTTATTAAGTCAGCTGTCCTCGTTAGTAACCTACAACTAGTTGTCCACAGTTAGATGTACAGAAATAAATCGATAAATATTATCTTGAATCAATCCACGACCCAGTGTATACGTATCTCAGTATTGATCACAACTCAAACTATATATATTTTAGAATCAACCTCAACCCTGTATAGCTAACTCCAACATTCACATATAGAGTGTCTATGGTTGTTCCGAAATATATATAGATGTGTCGACATGATAGGTCGAAACATTGTATACGTGTCTATGGTATCTCAAGATTACATAATATACAATACAAGTTGATTAAGTTATGGTTGGAATAGATTTGTTACCAATTTTCACGTAGCTAAAATGAGAAAAATTATCCAATCTTGTTTTACCCATAACTTCTTCATTTTAAATCCGTTTTGAGTGAATCAAATTGCTATGGTTTCATATTGAACTCTATTTTATGAATATAAACAGAAAAAGTATAGGTTTATAGTCGGAAAAATAAGTTACAAGTCGTTTTTGTAAAGGTAGTCATTTCAGTCGAAAGAACGACGTCTAGATGACCATTTTAGAAAACATACTTCCACTTTGAGTTTAACCATAATTTTTGGATATAGTTTCATGTTCATAATAAAAATCATTTTCTCAGAATAACAACTTTTAAATCAAAGTTTATCATAGTTTTTAATTAACTAACCCAAAACAGCCCGCGGTGTTACTACGACGGCGTAAATCCGGTTTTACGGTGTTTTTCGTGTTTCCAGGTTTTAAATCATTAAGTTAGCATATCATATAGATATAGAACATGTGTTTAGTTGATTTTAAAAGTCAAGTTAGAAGGATTAACTTTTGTTTGTGAACAAGTTTAGAATTAACTAAACTATGTTCTAGTGATTACAAGTTTAAACCTTCGAATAAGATAGCTTTATATGTATGAATCGAATGATGTTATGAACATCATTACTACCTTAAGTTCCTTGGATAAACCTACTGGAAAAGAGAAAAATGGATCTAGCTTCAATGGATCCTTGAATGGCTCGAAGTTCTTGAAGCAGAATCATGACACGAAAACAAGTTCAAGTAAGATCATCACTTGAAATAAGATTGTTATAGTTATAGAAATTGAACCAAAGTTTGAATATGATTATTACCTTGTATTAGAATGATAACCTACTGTAAGAAACAAAGATTTCTTGAGGTTGGATGATCACCTTACAAGATTGGAAGTGAGCTAGCAAACTTGAAAGTATTCTTGATTTTATGAAACTAGAACTTTTGGAATTTATGAAGAACACTTAGAACTTGAAGATAGAACTTGAGAGAGATCAATTAGATGAAGAAAATTGAAGAATGAAAGTGTTTGTAGGTGTTTTTGGTCGTTGGTGTATGGATTAGATATAAAGGATATGTAATTTTGTTTTCATGTAAATAAGTCATGAATGATTACTCATATTTTTGTAATTTTATGAGATATTTCATGCTAGTTGCCAAATGATGGTTCCCACATGTGTTAGGTGACTCACATGGGCTGCTAAGAGCTGATCATTGGAGTGTATATACCAATAGTACATACATCTAAAATCTGTGTATTGTACGAGTACGAATACGGGTGCATACGAGTAGAATTGTTGATGAAACTGAACGAGGATGTAATTGTAAGCATTTTTGTTAAGTAGAAGTATTTTGATAAGTGTATTGAAGTCTTTCAAAAGTGTATAAATACATATTAAAACACTACATGTATATACATTTTAACTGAGTCGTTAAGTCATCGTTAGTCGTTACATGTAAGTGTTGTTTTGAAACCTTTAGGTTAACGATCTTGTTAAATGTTGTTAACCCAATGTTTATAATATCAAATGAGATTTTAAATTATTATATTATCATGATATTATCATGTATGAATATCTCTTAATATGATATATATACATTAAATGTCTTTACAACGATAATCGTTACATATATGTCTCGTTTAAAAATCATTAAGTTAGTAGTCTTGTTTTTACATATGTAGTTCATTGTTAATATACTTAATGATATGTTTACTTATCATAGTATCATGTTAACTATATATATATATCCATATATATGTCATCATATAGTTTTTACAAGTTTTAACGTTCGTGAATCACCGGTCAACTTGGGTGGTCAATTGTCTATATGAAACATATTTCAATTAATCAAGTCTTAACAAGTTTGATTGCTTAACATGTTGGAAACATTTAATCATGTAAATATCAATCTCAATTAATATATATAAATATGGAAAAGTTCAGGTCACTACAATGTGAGAATGGTCCTAATACGCCAATTAAACCCGAACTCTAGTGTTAAACACGTGTCTTACCCATTTTGACACTTAAACCCTAATTTTGACCCATAAGGTCAAAATCTCACCATTTACAAGTTTTGACACCAAAACACATTTAACTTGGTTTTATACTTCAACTTAATCCATTTCAAGTTTATAAACCTCATTAAATCGCTAAATGGGTCATAATCACCACCAAACCCTAATTTGACCCAAAGTCACAATTAGTCAACCAAATAACCTTAAATGGGTTTCAATACTTCCATAATCACTAACTTAAGTGATTAAACTCAATTTCAAGTCCTAAACATGGCCAATTAGTTCACCAACCCAAAATCCACCAACAATTAACTATAAACCCAATTACTAGCATTACTAAACCCATTTCATCATCTAAAAGGGTTTTTCATCAAACTAACTCAAACCCTAACTTGAATATCAAATCAAATAGATGAAATTCGGAGTTTGAGCTTACCAATACCACCACAACGTAGCTAGGAACGAAAGGAACAACTTTAGAACTCGTGCTTTTTATCAATTCGGCCTCCTTCTTCACCAAAACCCTAAATCTCTCTCTAGAATCTCTCTCTCTCTCTAAAATAGTTTGAGAGTGATGAATGGATGTGAAAATGATCCAAAACTGATCCAAACCAGCTAATATGGCTCACAAATCCGGCCCCAAGTGAAATTAACCAATTTCCCTTCATTTAAAACAATTAAAAAGAAGAAGAAAGCTGTCTGCGTGATTTGGCGCGGCGCGCCCCTGACCCGCGCGGCGCGCAAGTAGCCAGTTTCAGATTCTTTTACCTTTTTAATTACATAACAATATTCAACGAAGCCCGTTCTCGAATGTCATAAGTACACAAGTATACAAGATAAATATTCGGGTCTTACAACTCTCCCCCACTTAAACTCGATCACGTCCTCGTGATCCTCGTCATTTAACCAAATGGACCCCACTCAACGGTCCTCAACATACGTCCAAATCCGACTTTCCTAAGCAATTTCTCCCAACGAATCGCCTACAACAACTAAAATTGTCACCCATGATTTTCACAAATCCACAATCCGAGCACTAAAACTATGCTCCTTCCCTAACATCGGGAAAAACTCAACTAATCTCGTACCGAGATATCAATCCCTTAGCGTACTATTACCGAGTATAACGCCAAAAGCAACAAGGTCTCAACCTAAGGTCAATAACCCGAAACGATGAAGACCGAACCCAACGAAGCCTTACGGATTACACCAATCACTAAACATCCCTTGTAGTGCGCCATACGACCAATACATGATTACCGTAACATCATAATCCCAAGGCTAGAACCGATAGCGCCCAAAAAGACTATGGAAACGCAAAACCCAAGGTGTACGAAATCAACCATCGTCACATCCGTAACAAACATGTGAGCGAAACACTGCTATCGCCTCACTAATCCCACAACATGGTCCTCACGACCCCACCATCGACGTATAAAATGACCGATAGTTCCCGCAACATAGTCCTTACGACCCTACCATTGGTGTATCAAACAACCAATAGATCACACGACACGAAGGCTGGCCGAAAACACACGCGCCCTAGTGAATCCGAACTACACGCGACTCACTACCTTCACCACAACAACAATCGAGAATGGCCGAACTACACGCACCATAGTGAATCCGAACTACACGAGAGTCACTATCCCGGAGGAATGACCGAACTACACGAGTCATTTGTGAATCCGAACTACACGAAACTCACTCCTCAATACAATGACCGAAACCACACGAGTCATTTGTGAATCCGAACTACACGAGATTCACTTCCACAACATCGAGGTTGGCCGAACTACACGAGCCTTAGTAATCCGAAACCACACGAGATTACTACCTCGATAAGATGACCGAACTACACGAGTCACCATGAATCCGAACTACACGAGATTCATTTAGTTAAGATGACCGAAACCACACGCGTCATCGTGAATCCGAAACCACACGCGATTCACAATCTCAACATAGGAATGGTACTCGTATTTCCCATCGGTACTCGCATTTCCCGATAGTGTTACACCATACCGACATAACACTACTCCCTTGATGAAGTCAGCGGACCCCGAAGGTCATACTCCACCAAATCTCAACACCGGATGAAGTCAGCGGACCCGAAGATCATGCTTCACCGATATAACACCACGCTCATGATGAAGTCAGCGGACCCCGAAAGTCATGCTCCACCAATCACGTATTCCCATGATGAAGTCAGCGGACCCTAAAGATCATGCTTCATCAAACAACCATACCATAATTGAGCAAGAACCACCTATACCAAACATAGGTACCAAACAATAATTCTCCACAAGAGAACCCGACACACACCTCCCTTAACCGGAGGATTTCACCTTGCTCGCCAAACACGTCCATTATCTCTCAACGAGATTTACCACGTTACCACCTCGGTGATGATTCAAATCCAAACCATAAGTATAATTTATCCAAAATTGTACTCTACCACAAATCGACCAAACCAGGTCTCGACAACATTTTCCGGATCTACCAAAAGCATCATCCGAAATCTCACACTAAAACTTCCTCGTGCGGGAGTGTAACTCCCCCACTTAGAACCACGTTCCATATCCACAACTCGTACAACCGCACAATGCTACCACAGGTAGACTTTACCAACAATTGGGCTCACACGACCCATTACCACATCTTGCTCCAACCTTGAGCACACGAAGGATTTTAACCAACCCTTAAACACTTTGTACGAAAAGTGTACCGCAACACAATCGGAGTCGAACACCACGCTAGTAGGTATAAAAGAGGCACCTAATGTCGCGTCATAAAGACTCCATTACCAACACACATCGAGATTTAAAACACTCGATCTCAAGGGTTCCAACCAACCGACGAACCTCATGATTCGTCACTTCAACATCAAAGCGAACACGCACTTAACAACCAAACACCAAAACCATTTTCGTGGCTTGGTAGAAACGTTTCCCAAATACTAAGGAATGCTTGGTTGCACCAAGTCTTACGCCCTTCGCCCGTCAATCAATCATCAACATAGGGTACTTCCATTAGGAACGTCACCCATAGCATAACATGCACAACAAAGGCACGCAACTCAAACTCAAACGGCATTTAATAAATAATCAAAAGGCATATTTATCAAAATTAAACGTACCTTAACGTCTCCTGGCCGCATCCGTCCCCGCTAACTTGGGACATTCCGACTTACGATGTCCTTCTTTTTGGCAATTGAAGCACACCATACCATCACCCTTTGGTACCGAACATTCCCAAGACTTGTGACCCCTCACGCCACAATTGTAACATCTAGCCGCACTAGAATCCGACATACCCGTTCGCGTACCACCCGTGCTCACACTCGGACCCTTAGCCCTCTTACTCGGAGCACCATAAGAAACGACCCTTCGCTCACTTGAAGGTTCACCCTTTTTCGATCGTGAATACGACTCGAAACCTCTAGCCAAGTCGAATAATTCCGAAAACGATTTCGCTTGACCCCGGCTAATTTTACTTTTCAAGTCATCATTCAAGGTCCGATAGAAATCTCCCATCAACAAACGATCATTCCCCAAATACTCTGGACAAAAATGAGCCTTCGCCATAAAGGTCGTCTTGAGAGTACTCAAATCCATAGATCCTTGTCGCAAATTTCGCAACTCATTACGCAATTCCCACAAATCGGCCGAAGTCCGGAACTCCTCGAAGAATTCCTCCTTAAAGTCGTCCCACGATAAAGCCATAAACGTCTCGCCACCGACAAGATCAATCTTACCATCCAACCAATCCCTTGCCCTACCCCGCAACAAACTCGTAGCGAGTCTCGTCTTTCTCTCGGGAGGGCAATCAATAGTACGGAAACACCCTTCGACGTCCGAAATCCAAGTGGTGCTTACCAAAGGATCCGGCTTTCCGTCATACATCGGGGGTTTAGTCCTCATGAAGCTCTTAAGATAACGCTCCATTTCACCACTACTTTGAAGTTCGGAATACCTCCTTTCCATTCTTTCTTCTAACGCACCCATTTGCTCCGTAACGGCGGCCGCAACTCTAGTGTTAAACTCCGCATCATTCGCCTCGATCTCGTTTCGCGTCGTCATTCTAAAGAATGCAAAACGATTAGTCCACGAACGTGTAAAACCGTACGCACGACACAGCCCCATCTTGCTAAACACTCATCGTACATCACTTGTTAGACATGATTTGCACCCGTAATAATGTTTGCAAGTTCTTATTACGCACACATGCCGCATCGACTCGTTAGTACAACGACCGTCTCGCTCGATGATATACACAAACACAACCAAAATTCTACGCGGTACAAACACACGCGAGAATTATTATCACAACACAACAACATATTAATAATATCCGCATTACTAATATAAACGTTAGTCAACCTATAGCCAAGGCACTAACCAAACCCATTCCGACCCGTAAGCCTACAAGTCCCGCAACAAATTTAGCACATACAAAAGTCTAAGTCTAGGCACCTATCTCAAGTCACCTAAATCCCTTAGACCATGCTCTGATACCACTTGTAACATCCCAACCCGTTAACCAACCAATAACGCAGAAAAAAAAATATTTTGCTGGTACAGCACATGGCGCGGCGCGCCATATAGGCCGCGCGGCGCGCCAAAGTGGACTGTCTAAAAAGTCATGAAATGCGAAAATGTTTGACCACTTCCCGACGTATTTAGACAAAACGCTTTTAACCATACATTAATATATGTAGAACTAACACGTTTCATTAATAAAATTAGTTTTACGAAGACCGGGCCGACATTGGCCGCTTTACGACTTTCGTACGAAAATACAAGTTTTCAACCACATGACTATTAACACAAAATAAAGCCGAGCATGGCGATTGGGGATACGCTACCCCATCCTAATCAATCCAAAAGCAAGCCTTCTAAAGCAACTACGCGAGTCCACTAGTCCCCGCTTACCCGAACCTCCGCATCCATGCAATCTATAAAAAGAGTCAACAACGAGAGGGTAAGCTAACGCTTAGTGAATGATAATATACTACATACATATATATGTATAAAATGAATACGCCACACAAATATCAAATACCGCATACCGAACAACCAAGCATAAAGGCAAGCTAGTCTAGGCGTACCGTACAAACACTAAGCACGAGCTAAGATACAACAACAAAATATAAGTTCACCAACGACGATGTGAACCACGCCAAATAGCTACACCCGGAGGGTTAGCTACAACACAACAATACATTAATATATAACAATATAAACGAACAAGGTTAACACCTTAACCCAATACCGAGAACCAAATACCACAATGAAGATTGGCCGAACTACACGAGCCTTAGTAATCCGAAACCACACGAGATTACTATCTTCACAACATCGAGGTTGGCCGAACTACATGAGCCTTAATAATCCGAAACCACACGAGATTACCACCTCAATAAGATGACCGAACTACACGAGTCATCGTGAATCCGAATACACACACGATTCACTTCTCAACATTAAACCCTTCGCCATTGGGGTTATATCAACCGCATCACAACCACGTGTGATAATGTACACGCGAACGTGTACCTTGCCAAAGATGGTCAACCAAAACGCACAATCGTGCCAATTGGACTCATGCAAAAGTCCATCAAGTCCACCTACATGTGAAGTGAGCTCTATAGCCGAGAATCACTTCACCCAACCCACACCCATCCTACACATACATATGCACATAGGATATTATCACTCACCTTGAAGTCTTGAAGAAAGCTTCCAAGTAAACCGCAACTCGCCAATGGAAAATACCTATTCCATTATCACAATTACAACAATACACTTAGAGTGGATTTACAAATCAACCCAATTCGTCACTTAGTGCAATTTCGACCCAAATGCACTTCCAAGCACAAACCGTGCCCAAAACTAACCAATAATCACTAACAAAAGTGAGAATGGTCCTAATACGCCAATTAAACCCGAACTCTAGTGTTAAACACGTGTCTTACCCATTTTGACACTTAAACCCTAATTTTGACCCATAAGGTCAAAATCTCACCATTTACAAGTTTTGACACCAAAACACATTTAACTTGGTTTTATACTTCAACTTAATCCATTTCAAGTTTATAAACCTCATTAAATCGCCAAATGGGTCATAACCACCACCAAACCCTAATTTGACCCAAAGTCACAATTAGTCAACCAAATAACCTTAAATGGGTTTCAATACTTCCATAATCACTAACTTAAGTGATTAAACTCAATTTCAAGTCCTAAACATGGCCAATTAGTTCACCAACCCAAAATCCACCAACAATTAACAATAAACCCAATTACTAGCATTACTAAACCCATTTCATCATCTAAAAGGGTTTTTCATCAAACTAACTCAAACCCTAACTTGAATATCAAATCAAATAGATGAAATTCGGAGTTTGAGCTTACCAATACCACCACAACGTAGCTAGGAACGAAAGGAACAACTTTAGAACTCGAGCTTTTGATCAATTCGGCCTCCTTCTTCACTAAAACCCTAAATCTCTCTCTAGAAACTCTCTCTCTCTCTAAAATAGTTTGAGAGTGATGAATGGATGTGAAAATGATCCAAAACTGATCCAAACCAGCTAATATGGCTCATTTAAAACAATTAAAACAATTAAAAAGAAGAAGAAAGCTGTCTGCGTGATTTGGCGCGGCGCGCCCCTGACCCGCGCGGCGCGCAAGTAGCCAGTTTCAGATTCTTTTACCTTTTTAATTACATAACAATATTCAACGAAGCCCGTTCTCGAATGTCATAAGTACACAAGTATACAAGATAAATATTCGGGTCTTACAGAATCGGATCCCAATGAGGATTCCAATGATGTTATAGAAATTACCCCGACCCAATTTGAAAAAGCAAAAGAAAACAATAAGGGAAAAGGCATCAAAATAGAGAAACCTAATTCCAACCCCGATGAACTTTATGTTAACATGAAATATCCTGATGGGAAATACCGTCAACACCCGTATTTCTTAAGTTTTAACTATAACCCGGGAACATCCAAGCCACCAGGTTTTTCTAAACCATTTGTGAAAACAACAGCTCGTATTCGAGGAACACCATATATCCCTAAGAATTTAGCGAAACGAACCAAGTCCGAAGAGGAAGAAACAAGTGAGTCGGAATGAAGAGTAGTAATCATGTTGTGTAATATATGTATTGTAGTGTGCTTGTACTTCGATGATATATGTAAAAATTGCTTGTATTTTTTGTTAATTATCTTTTACAAATCTAATCCTTGTCTATTTTACAGTATAAAACACACAATGGACGTTAAGGATAGACAACCAAAAATTTTAGAAGACCTACCAGGGGATATGATTGATGAAATCTTATCTAGAGTCGGTCAGAATTCATCGACACAATTATTTACGGCGAAATTAGTTTGTCGAACATTAGAAAGACATTCCAAGCATGCCTTAGTTTATAAAAGGTTTTCCTTTGAAAGATGGGGTATATCACATTGGGGAGACTTTAAGTTACGCCGTTTTTTCTTTAAGGCATTAAATGCGAGAAACCCAGATGCAATTTTACGCTACGGGTTGAGAACCTATTTTGACTCCACATATCCTAACATAGGACTTCATTCTTTAGAAAGAGCTTCAAACATGCAACATAAAGAAGCATGTTATGTTTACGGGTTAGTGATGTTCGCTCCTCACCAAATTGAGAAAAAGAACATCGGATTGCAACTGTTAAATAAAACATTCCCACAAGTGACAGATTCAGTAGTTGGGGTGAGAAATAAGGTTTTTAAATTGTTACAGGGCTGTTGGGCATTACGTAACCCTCGTCCTTTTGACGACGTTACAACATGCTATTTTGTTAACGACCACAGCGGTTATTTTCCACAAGACCAAGGATGAGAAATAATACTAGTAAAACCCGAATGCATGACTTGTTTCTGGACTTATGAATTACGTGTCTTTATTGCTTTTGCTGAACGACTTGCGTATTAACTAGAATTGTCTTCACAACTGCCTTGTATCAAAGTTATTGTGTATTATATTTCATGCTATATGTAAAATAGCGGGTATTGTAAGTTGTAATATTTTATAATAGTTTGAACGTGAAATATTATTGTATTTAGTTTTTCATATAGAATCGTAGTAGTTGAATTGTTTAGTAGCTACTAAGTATGAACTTAACGGGTAGGTACTACCCAAATTAAAACTATAAAACGCTAATATGAAGAAAAAGCTTTTATAAATAAGTTCATATTATGCTACAAAATACTATTGACTACTCTTAAATTCTATATGATTAACTCAATTCTTTTGACTATTTTTGAAGGAAATGGCACCGACGACTCGTCAGAACATGAACATGAGTGAGGAAGACTTTCGTGTTTTCCTTGCTGCGAACATAGCCGCAGTGCAGGCCGCAATGCAAAATAACAACAATAACTCTAGTTCTAGCAGTGGAACTAATTCCACAAGAAATCGTGTAGGATGCTCCTACAAAGAATTCACTGCATGTAAACCTTTGGAATTTGATGGAACCGAGGGTCCAATCGGATTAAAACGGTGGACCGAGAAGGTCGAATCAGTGTTTGCCATAAGTAAGTGCACTGAAGAAGACAATGTAAAGTATGCTACGCATACCTTCACAGGTACTGCGTTAACATGGTGGAACACCTATCTCGAGCAGGTGAAACAAGATGCTGCTTACACACTACCGTGGTCAGCATTCAAGCACTTGATGAACGAGCAGTACCGTCCCAGAAACGAGGTCAATAAGCTCAAAGTAGAGCTTAGAGGATTACGAATGCAAGGTTTCGACATTACCACATACGAATGACGATTCACAGAGTTGTGCCTATTGTGTCCAAGAGCGTTCGAAGATAAAGAAGAGAAGATCGACGCATTTGTAAAAGGGTTACTGATAATGCTAAAAACGAACATATATTTCATAGCATTATTCCTCAAGAAAGACAAGCTTTTAGTTGCAATTGTTCTATTTACAAGTGATATTCGTTTAAATAATAAAAGGTGAAGACAAAAGACAGATTCGACGAATTGAAGACGCAAACGACCAAAAAGCTCAAAAGTACAAAATACAATCAAAGAGGTTCCAATTATTGATAAGAAATGTCTCGAAATTACAAGAATACAAGATTCAAAACGCAAAGTACAAGATATTAAATTGTACGCAAGGACGTTCGAAAATCCGGAACCGGGACATAAGTCAACTCTCAACGCTCGACGCAACGGACTAAAAATTACAAATCAACTATGCACATAAATATAATATAATATTTAAATAATTCTTATAATTATTTAATATATTATATATATTTATAAATCCGTCGGCAAGAAAGACTCCAAAGTACTGAGCTGTAATTTCAAACTCCGCGACTCGCGGAGTTTGAAGGCCAAAAAGGCCGCGAGTCGCGGAGCCCCAATTTCAGAAAATCCCTATAAAGCTCTCGCATTCTGATCGTAATCATCATCTTTTTCTTCTCCTCATTCATACGTAAAATATATATATATATTTATAATTTATATTTTAATTTTAATTATAATTCTAATAATAAGGGTATGTTAGCAAATATTGTAAGGGTGTAAGTCGAAATTCTGTTCGTGTAACGCTACGCTATTTTTAATCATTGTAAGTTATGTTCAACCTTTTTACATTAATGTCTCGTAGCTAAGTTATTATTATGCTTATTTAATCCGAAGTAATCATGATGTTGGGCTAATTACTAAAATTGGGTAATTGGGCTTTGTACCATAATTTGGGTTTGGACAAAAGAACGACACTTGTGAAAATTAGACTATGAGCTATTAATGGGCTTTATATTTGTTTAACTAAATGATAGTTTGTTAATGTTAATATAAAGATTTACAATTGGGCGTCCCTATAAATTACCATATACACTCAATCGGACACGATGGGTGGGGTATTTATATGTACGAATAATCGTTCATTTAACCGGATACGGGAATGGATTAATAGTCACTAGAATAATTAAAACAGGGGTGAAATTATGTACAAGGACACTTGGTATAATTAATAACAAAATATTAAAACCTTGGATTACACTCAGTCGACATCCTGGTGTAATTATTAAACAAAGTATTAAAATCTTGTTACAGTTTAAGTCCCCAATTAGTTGGAATATTTAACTTCGGGTATAAGGATAATTTGACTAGGACACTCGCACTTTATATTTATGACTGATGGACTGTTATGGACAAAAACCAGACGGACATATTAAATAATCCAGGACAAAGGACAATTAACCCATGGGCATAAAACTAAAATCAACACGTCAAACATCATGATTACGGAAGTTTAAATAAGCATAATTCTTTTATTTCATATTTAATTTCCTTTATTTTATATTTAATTGCACTTCTAATTATCGCATTTTTATTGTTATTGTATTTAATTGCACTTTTAATTATCGTACTTTTTAATTATCGCAAGTTTATTTTATCGCACTTTTATTATTCGCAATTTCATTATCGTTATTTACTTTATGCTTTAATTTAAGTCTTGTATTTATTTTTAATATTTTACATTTGGTTTTAACTGCGACTAAAGTTTTAAAATCGACAAACCGGTCATTAAACGGTAAAAAACCCCCCTTTATAATAATAATATTACTTATATATATATATTTGTATTTTTATAAAAGTAAACTAATATAGCGTTAAGCTTTGTTTAAAAAGATTCCCTGTGGAACGAACCGGACTTACTAAAAACTACACTACTGTACGATTAGGTACACTGCCTATAAGTGTTGTAGCAAGGTTTAAGTATATCCATTCTATAAATAAATAAATATCTTGTGTAAAATTGTATCGTATTTAATAGTATTTCCTGCTAAAATTTAATAGTATTTTATACCACTCCGCTACCACATCAAGTATTTTTAGCGCCGCTGCCGGGGACACTCTTAAACGCCGGAAGCGCAACGCTAATATATAAAAAAAAAAGATTTTTTAGTTTACTTTTATTAAAATTTGTTTTTATAAAAATACGTTTTAAATATTCAAAAATATAAAAAGAAAAACAAAAATTTGTATATTTTTAAGATTTTGTTAAATATTTAAGTTTTATAAAGTTTCTTTATTTTTTATTTTATAAAAACATAAGTTTTATTTAAGTATTTTGTTTTTATTTAAAAAAAAACATATAAAAAAATATATATATATAAATCTAGTTTTAAGATTTTTATTTATAAAATTATAAAGTAATTCTATTTTTATTTAAGTTTTAAAATATAAGTTTTATTTAAATATCTTTTATTTATATTAAAACAGAAAATTAGAAAACACAAAAAAAAAAAGCGTAAATTTCCTGTTCCAGAGTTGAAAACTGGAACCCCGCGACTCGCGGGGTTTGCAGCTTTGAGAACCGCGACTCGCGGAGTTTCTCTGACGCCACCGACAGAACCCTAAATCTGCATTAATTACGGAGTATTTATTAATTATTATTATTATAAACCCTAATTATCTATTATTATTATAATTAAGTTTTATTTTAAAATTTCTTTTTATTTAATTTGTTTTATTTAGTTTAATTAGTTTAATTAATTTGTAAAATTAGTAGTTTTAATAAATAATTAATATAAAAATAATATTTTTATAAAAATAATACTTTTTACAACTTTTTGTATATTTTTATATTTTGTTCCTTTTTAATTGTTTTAGCGTAATATTTGTATTTTTAGCTCATATTTAGTTTTAATTCATAGTTTTTGCCATAATTATTTTTACTTCTAGATTTTTAGGCTTTGCCGTAAAATCCCTTAAGTGCTTTTTCTTTAGACTAAGATTTAGGTACTCTAGAATTTTGCGACGCCTTTTTAAGTTTTAGTTTCTTTTTAAGATATTTCCATTTGGGATTTAGTTTTTTCCTGTAAGCTTTAATATTTTTAGACGACTTTTACCTATGTATCAATTATCATTCCAATTAGTAATTTCAATTTGCGATTATAATTTTAAGTTAGTTGTAGTAATAAGGTTAGGTTAGTCAAGTATTTTTAAGTTTTATAAGTTTCTTTTATTTTTCCGTCACCTTTTATTTTTCAACCATTTTTCTTTTTCGACCTTTTTCGACGAACTCTTTTTCTTTCTTATTTCTCGCTATTCTAGTTTTAGGACATAGATTTTTATTCTACTTCTTATCTAAATTTCTTAAAATTACGAAAATTTATTTTGAGTGGTTAAATTGATAGATATCAAAATTTCCTGGTTCGTAGTAATAGTTGGATTTGTACGTGGACCGGGTTATTGGAGCCAAACAGTCCTCAATTATATTGAGACCAAACGAATCCTGCCCCTCTGCTGCATCTTTTGGCTATTCAAAACGTGGGCAAAATCAGAAAAGTCTATTGATTGGATAACTTATTATAATTTTTCTTTCCTTTTAAAAACTAATAGGATATTCAGTGAATGCACCGAGCAAGACGATCACCACCTTTTGTACGTTCACCACCTGTAACTAGATCAAGACATTTAGCAAATATAACCGCCGTTGATTTTTCTTTAGAATCGTCATCCAGTCAACCAAGTACTTCAGTTCAAATTTTCGATAATCCATTTTTTGAACCCGACCTCACAATTGAGAATCCGGAGAATAATCAGGAACGGTTCGTAGATCCTGAACCACTAAACTTTCTCCCGGAACCACCAATCATTCAAACAGAGATTGTTGAGGAACAAACCATTAAATCAGAATCCTCTAGTGATTCCGATTCAACAAATTCAATTATGGAGAATCTGGAACCTTTAAGTATGGAAGACCGAATGAGAGCTAAACGCACTGGACAAGGTCACGCAATTACTCATCCAGACATTAATGCGCCAGATTATGAAATCAAAGGACAAATTCTACACATGGTAACTAATCAATGCCAATTTAGTGGTGCGCCGAAGGAAGATCCAAATGAACATCTACGTACCTTTAATAGGATCTGCACACTATTTAAAATCCAAGAAGTGGAGGATGAACAGATATATCTCATGTTATTTCCCTGGACTTTAAAGGGAGAAGCTAAAGATTGGTTGGAATCGTTACCTGAAGGGGCGATCGATACATGGGATGTTTTAGTTGACAAATTTCTTAAACAATTCTTTCCTGCATCTAAAGCCGTAAGACTTCAAGCAGAAATTGTTACGTTTACACAGAAACCGAATGAAACTCTATATGAGGCACGGACAAGATATGGAAAGTTGTTAAGAGGATGTCCGCAACATGGTTTAGACACCTGTCAAATAGTACAAATATTCTACCAAGGATGCGACATCACTACAAGGAAAGACATAGATATAGCAGCTGGTGGTTCTATTATGAAGAAAACCGAAACTGATGCTTACAAAATTATTGATAACACTGCTTCTCACTCACATGAGTGGCACCAAGAAAAAGATATCATTAGATCATCTAAAGCAGCTAGAGCCGATTCTAGCCATGACTTAGATTCCATTTCCGCAAAGATAGATGCTGTGGAGAGACGAATGGAAAAGATGACTAAAGATATTCACTCAATACGAATTAGTTGTGAGCAGTGTGGAGGACCACATTTTGTGATGACCCGGGAATTTCCGACCAAATTTAAACATAATCTTATATGATTCGACTCGATAAGCAAAGTCTATTAAACCGAGTCTCATTATGTTTGAACTATTTCATGATAACATTTGACCTTTAACTATTTTCGACGATTCACGAACCTTTAATTGTAACTAAGAATGTAAATATAAATAATTATATATAAAACTAATTATATTAGTATTAATGAACTATTAAGTAATTTTGTTATTATAAAAGATAACATTTAATAACTAAAGATTTTCATTTTGAATATATATAGTATATTGTATATAAATGATTCAAACATATTTTACCAACGTTATCAAAATATTAAATGTACAATGTTATACTTTGTAGTTAATTGTAAAAATATACATAATTAATCATCTACTCAACATTTAAAACATGATTTTATATATATGGTAGTATACATATATACATAAATATAACTATATATATATGATTTTATACATAATTATTATATTATGTATATGTAGAAATTTATAATATATCTATGATGAAATAATGTACTATTTTAATAAATATATATAATACTTACATATATAAAACATTTATATTTTTCATAATTACATACATAAGTATAATATAATTAGTATGTAAATAAATATTATAATATATTTATATTAAAATGCATAAATATATAATATTCAGTATATGTTACAATACATATTACATAATTATTAAATATTACATAATAATAGATGATATTAATAAATTAAATTTAAATACAAATATAGTTATTGTAGTAATGTTATTTGTATCGTCAAATATCAATATTTGTATTCATAATATCACTTTATATCGTATAAAGATGAAATTGGATGTATATATTAGATTATTATTACTAATATTATTATTATCGATAAAATATTAATATTATCATAATTAGTATGGTATTATTATTATTATTATCATTTTTACAATTATTATTATCATTAATATTATATTTATCATTATTATTAATTTTATTAATATTATTAGATATTAATAGTATTGTTATTATATATTATTATTATTAATTAAAAAAAAACAGTAGGGATCTATATTATACGCGTGACCTCTGTATCCTTTATCTCTATTATTATTATTTTTTTGTTTCTTTCCTGCTCCCAACTCATGAACCTGTGTTGACATTTTCTCCATTTTTTATCAACCGATCTCTATTATTACAACATGATTATGTATAATTGCAAATCAAATAAAAAGGAAATCCAATGGGATTAAAGAGCACAGCGATATTTTTTTTTCTTCTTCTCTGCACGCTCCAATTTTTTTTCTCTTAATTCAATTTCGAATAAAGTTTCAAAATCTAAAAATGCAGAAAGGTTAGAAATCTTTCTTTGAATCTATCTGCAAAATCTCAACTCTCAAATCTTTATATCGATCTTGAATTTTGAAGTCAAAGTTTAGTTTAAAAAAAGTCAACAATTGTTCTTGAGACAAATTCGCGTTCGTGTATATGTTTCTGATCAAATTGACGATTCCAGTAGTTTTTATACATGTTTAGAAAACTATTTCGTGTTATAAACATTATCTATAATGTTATCTATTACGAAATCAATTTTTTTTTGTTCCAAGAACCGACGCTGCAGTAGTCCTTTAGTATTTTTTTTTTTTATTTTAGAACCCAAATTATTTTTTTTCTGTAATGTTTTGAAGCTTTAAAGGGAACCCCGATTTTTTTTTTTTTTGGTTATTGATGTTTTGTTGAATCCATGAGACTTGTGGAGAAGAAGAGGAATAGAAGAAAAACAGTTTATATATAAAATTTAAATTCGATATTAGTACAGAGAATCAGAATTGGTGGGATGGTCGAGAGTGTTTGCGTGTGAGCATGT
Source organism: Rutidosis leptorrhynchoides (assembly GCF_046630445.1). Lineage (NCBI taxonomy): Eukaryota > Viridiplantae > Streptophyta > Magnoliopsida > Asterales > Asteraceae > Rutidosis > Rutidosis leptorrhynchoides. The sequence goes on from NC_092336.1 coordinate 276,358,969, forward strand.
GGTCACGAGATCGATTCCAGAGGACGGTAGTTTCTTTTTTTTTTGAAACTCTTTTCATGTGAGGTAGTTTTCTTTTCTAATTTTATTATTGTTATTATATATTAATTATTATTAGTATTATTATTATTATTGTGATTGTTTTGATTGTTATTGTTATTGTTATTATTAGTATCATACTTGTTATCATATTTGAAAGTATTATAGACATTACTATTATTATTATGATAGGTATTAATAATATTATTATTAGTAATAAACTTATCATTTTAGTATTTTATCATCATTAGGATTATGATTATGATTATCATTATTATTATTATGAAGGAAATAAAAATATATTATTATCATCAATATTAGAATTTGTACCGGTTTATAAATAATTGTATCATCAGTACATTTACAATTAATAATATCATATTTATCAGTATCATCATTAATATTTACTAGTATTATTATGATTATCATTTATCATTTTATAAATATTAGAACCCTTATTATTAACATAAGTATGGTATTAGTATTAATATTATTTTAGAGTTATTATTATTAGTATCATTAACAGTTATCATTTTCATTTTTTTTGCTATTAGTATTATCATTATTAATAAAATTATTATTATTATTAGTAAATCATTATTATCTAAATTATTATTTTAACAAATAAATCTTTTGTACACTATATATATACTTATGGTATATACTAGGATTGTATTAATAATTCACATAACAAACTAATAAAATTTCATAAATACAATACTAACCACAAATATATGTATATAAATATATTAATGTCACTATTTATATAAACGTAAATCATTATAGATATATATACATAAAATCGATATATATATAAAATATAATATAAGTATACGTTTTAAAATAAAGGTTAGAATAAATTCTACAAAACTATAATATATAAATAATACATATTAATAAATGAAATTTTGTAACTTACATTATACGTATTAATATATACACAATTGATATAGGTTCGTAAATCCGAGGCCAACCCTGCATTGTTCAATGACGTCATATGTATTTTTACTACAAAATACAGTATCGTGAGTTTCATTTGCCTTTTTACCCTTTATAATTTTGGGCTGAGAATACATGCGCAACTTTTATAACTGTTTTACGAAATTGACACAAGTACGTGAAACTACATTCTATGGTTGGATTATCGAAGTCGAATATGCCCCTTTTTATTAAGTCTGGTAATCTAAGAATTAGGGAACAGACACCCTAATTGACGCGAATCCTAAAGATAGATCTATCGGGCCCAACAAGCCCCATCCAAAGTACCGGATGTTTTAGTACTTCGAAATTTATATCATGTCCGAAGGAGGATCCCGGAATGATGGAGATATTCTTATATATGCATATTGTTAATGTCGGTTACCAGGTGTTCAATCCATATGAATGATATTTTTGTCTCTATACATGGGACGTATGTTTATGAGAAATGGAAATCTGAAATCTTGTGGTCTATTAAAATGATGGAAACGATTGTTTAAGTTAAACTAATGAACTCACCAACCTTTTGGTTGACACTTTAAAGCATGTTTATTCTCAGGTACGAAAGAAATCTTCCGCTGTGTATTTGCTCATTTTATAGATATTACTTGGAGTCATTCATGGCATATTTCAAAAGACGTTGCATTCGAGTCGTCGAGTTCATCAAGATTATTATCAAGTCAATTATAGTTGGATATATTATGAAATGGTATGCATGCCTGTCAACTTTCGATGTAATGAAAGTTTGTCTTTTCAAAAACGAATGCAATGTTTGTAAAATGTATCATATAGAGGTCAAGTACCTCGCGATGTAATCAACTGTTGTGAATCGTTTATAATCGATATGGACTTCGTCCGGATGGATTAGGACGGGTCTTCACAGTTGGTATCAGAGCGGTGGTCTTAGCGAACCAGGTCTTGCATTAGTGAGTCTAACTGATAGTCGTTAGAATGCATTAATGAGTCTGGACTTCGACCGTGTCTGCATGTCAAAAGTTTTGCTTATCATTTAGTGTCGAAAAATTATTTGCTTATCATCCTTAAAGTCTAAGACACGTCTTACTGCCTTTATTGCATAGACAGTGTATAGTTAAATTCATATCTTAGCGTATCTGTTATTGTTACCTTTGCCTGACAGCTTCCGTAGATTCCTCCGTAGCTTATGGGATTTTAGTATTATATATGCATATGTAAATTATGTATTGCAGGGTACTAATCTACATCCTATAATCTATTTCTTATCGAAAATCCTTCATCTGATCGTACGAGATGAATCCCTCAACCAGTTCGAGTCCATCAGATTTCGATAGCTATTTCGATAGTTATTCCGACAGCTATTTCGATATGGATTTCCACTCGAGCTCCGAAAGCAGAGTAACCGGAATGAATCGATCAATTAGCCATCATCTATTCTGAATGAATTGGAGATGGGTTCGTAGTCGACTTAATCAATGGAAACGCGAAGAAGGCGATCATTTCCACTAACCAAATTCACCTCTTGACAATGAACCTAAAACGTTTACCGGCGAACCTGTTCGAGACACCATTTTCTCTCTCATTTCCAAAGTATCTCATCACGATCATATACTATCTCAGATTCTAAACCTCATTCATCCGCTCGTCCGAACCGACAATCATCCCGGTGTAATAGAAGAAGTTAACGAACTTCGCGCATAAGTTGTAGTCTTGGAAAATATGGTGCAAAACGTACCAGCTTCATCCAAATCACCGGCACCAACAGTACCACCAACAACCCAAATTTCAATATCACATGCCTCAACATCTCAATCTATACCTCGAGTATAATCATCATTCTACATGACATTCTACATCAGTTATCTTCGTTCGACATGGTGATTATGTAATCTCTAATGTTTTAGAGATTATTTATTCTAGTTCCAACTGAAAACTAAATGAGTTTAATATCATGTTAACTCATTAAATTCATGATTACATCTGAAGAAAATATATATGTATATATGTTTTCATAAAGATTGTAATTAAAAATTCTTTTGTACAAACTGTTAATAATAAAAATATTTTAACGGGTAGGTAATACCCGAGGAATATTTAAATTTCACATTAATAAGTTACACTGTATATTCTTCGAATCTGATTCAACAGTTATTCACTATCCTATTTAAAACCACCGGGATACTTATCAGTTCACCAAAGAATAACTATTTTCATTCAAATTTAATTTCATATTTGAATTTTGACCTATCAGAATCCAACAAGTGGCATAATGAAGAAATAATGGACACAATAAAAATTGATTAGAAACAGACTAATTAACAATATTAAATTTTATTAAGAAACCACGCTAACAAAATCCTAGCTAACTGTTAATTCCATATTACATTTTATTTATCGCAATTTATTTATCGCAATTTATTTTATCGCAATTTATATTCTCGCAATTTTATTTATTGTCATTTAATTTCTGTTATTTACTTTACGCACTTTATTTATCGTCATTTAATTTCTGTTATTTATTTTACGCACTTTAAATATCGAGACACGTATACAAGGTTTTGACATATCATATCGACACATCTATATATATTATTTGGAATCACCATAGACACTCTATATGCAGTAATGATCGAGTTCTCTATACAGGGTTGAGGTTGATTCTATAATAATATATATACTTTGAGTTGTGATCGAGTCTGAGACATGTACACGGGTCACGATACGTATTAATTAATTCAAATATTATATATTAAACTATATATGAATGATTGCACTGTCAACTGTGGACTATCGACTGTGGACTAATAACATTGGACAATTAAAATGAATTAAAATATTGAATATAACATATGAAACTAAACAATTCTTCAAGTTTGCCACTTGATTTCGTCTTAAACCTCATTTGTATCTTCACGATTACATTCTGCGTTCAAACCTTTCATGATTCTTGAAAACACCTCAATCGATAGGATGAATCAACCGCACTTCATCTACGGAAGGAAAGATTTATGCATATAGTTATGCACCTGAGAAACTCTCGGCAATTGAGTAAAAGTTCAACACGTAGCCGCGTCAGATCCTTTGGCATTTATTAACAAAAACAACTTTGCGATCCCTTTTCAAAATTAGCCAATTTTGTCACAGCTCCAACAAGTCAACTTCGACTTTTCGTACGAAACAACCTTATTATAACGTTTATATATACGCGTGCTCTTTTATTGTTACCAGGTAACCTTTCATATTCCATCATATTACCATCAGCGTTTAATCATCTAAAAACACAATTCTCCTGAAACCACCTCGGATTAATAACCGATGATTCAGATATCATAGCATTAAATGCAGAGGAAACAGAAAAATGGTAGATGGTCAAAACGGACCAAAGTTTGATGATAAAGAAAGGAGTGTTAGGAACGCTCGATAGAAAATTGGGTATTGAAAAACAGATTGAGTTACCCATGAAGGAGACCAAGGACAAATACAAGGACCAAATCCTATATTCAAAGGATTCAGGTAATTCTGGATCCGTTGAAATCTTTAGAGAATATCTTGCTCCGAAGTCATGTTAAAATCTTGCGGAAAATCTTTCTCCATCAACCGTCGAACTTAGAAATTCCAAAATATCATCATCAATATCTTTGATATTTCTGAGGATATTTTCATAAATATTCTCGTCTGAAATTATATACCTCTTCGTGCTTCCTGTGTATCAATATATTGGAAACATTCAATAGAAAATATAGTACCGAAAAGCAGATTATGCGAAACTATGAAGAAAGCCGTGGATAAATCACAAAGAATAAGTTTGACTTCAAAGAATCCAAATAATTCAATGTCTGCTAAAGTCTATAGTGAATAACTTGCTCCTTACTCTAAACCCTTGCAGACAATAGTTTCTATCATCCTCTGATCTTAGATATTCTGAGATATTATCGTACCTTTCATTATAAATATCCTCCATATTTCTGGAGATATTTTTATAACTATTCTTATCTGAAATCATTAATCTTTTCGTGCTATCAGTATTACATCATATAGAAACTGTTAGTTTCTATATTCTGTAAATTTTCAAGCTTAAAATATGAATGTTATTGAAGTAATGATGGGAACTGATGCATGAGTTAGTATAATATAATGACACTTGATCAACGTGATTATATTACAGTAAGTCATGTTGAGTTTCTAAATGAAACGTGATGATTCACAGATCATAACGTCATCATGTGCCATGTTACATAACTCTTTCATCCTACTTAACTCCGTAACAAATCAAGAAAATGTATTCTTGATGGTTCTATCTTCCGTGATGTTGATAAATTTGAAAATCAAATCGTGCTATCACGTTCCTTCATGCTTAGAACATTATAATCATTCGAAACTCTATATCTATAAATTCTGGACCATTATTCGCTTGACTTGAAGTCGGGAAGAGAAAACAAAAGCATAGAGCTTTGAAATATAAGGGAGAATATAAAGTCCGATAACAACACATAAATTACAAACCGTGTATATCAATGTTTATCGCAACATAAAGACACGGGAGAATTAAAAACATTATAATCCCGAGGGCGAAGTAGAAGAAAGCAGATTCCTCTGGTGGAAGTTGAAAAAGGAGAATGATTGTTGTGATAGTAAGGATGAGGACAAGGATCAGAACTGGATTAATCATTTTTAGAAACTTTTGGATGTATGAACTAAGAAAGAAAGTATAAGAATGGTGAGAATAATGGAAAGGAAGAGCTTAATTTATACTGGAAATATCAGACGTAGTAATCGGGGCAGATCACCGTATTTAATTAAAGAGATCTTAATTTCCATAAATCCCGAAGAATCAGATTTTATAGATCTTCAAGATTTTCTTTAAATCCCTTAAATTTCGGAATTCAACCAAGGCAATGTCAAAAGTTAAGACGCGCCTTATTTTCTAAATTCAAACCTGACTACGTCAAAAGTTAAAAACAAATCTTTGTTTCTCATTTCATCCTTTTGTGAATAGCTTCATTCGCACTCTTCGAATAATCGAATTATTTTTATCCATATTACTCAATGATGATAAAACTCAAGTTATCAACTCATATTCGTCAGGAAAACATATTTATTGTTAGCTATGACGACCTCACTCAAATTTCGGGACGAAATTTCTTTAACGGGTAGGTACTGTGATGACCCGGGAATTTCCGACCAAATTTAAACATAATCTTATATGATTCGACTCGATAAGCAAAGTCTATTAAACCGAGTCTCATTATGTTTGAACTATTTCATGATAACATTTGACCTTTAACTATTTCCGACGATTCACGAACCTTTAATTGTAACTAAGAATGTAAATATAAATAATTATATATAAAACTAATTATATTAGTATTAATGAACTATTAAGTAATTTTGTTATTATAAAAGATAACATTTAATAACTAAAGATTTTCATTTTGAATATATATAGTATATTGTATATAAATGATTCAAACATATTTTACCAACGTTATCAAAATATTAAATGTACAATGTTATACTTTGTAGTTAATTGTAAAAATATACATAATTAATCATCTACTCAACATTTAAAACATGATTTTATATATATGGTAGTATACATATATACATAAATATAACTATATATATATGATTTTATACATAATTATTATATTATGTATATGTAGAAATTTATAATATATCTATGATGAAATAATGTACTATTTTAATAAATATATATAATACTTACATATATAAAACATTTATATTTTTCATAATTACATACATAAGTATAATATAATTAGTATGTAAATAAATATTATAATATATTTATATTAAAATGCATAAATATATAATATTCAGTATATGTTACAATACATATTACATAATTATTAAATATTACATAATAATAGATGATATTAATAAATTAAATTTAAATACAAATATAGTTATTGTAGTAATGTTATTTGTATCGTCAAATATCAATATTTGTATTCATAATATCACTTTATATCATATAAAGATGAAATTGGATGTATATATTAGATTATTATTACTAATATTATTATTATCGATAAAATATTAATATTATCATAATTAGTATGGTATTATTATTATTATTATTATTTTTACAATTATTATTATCATTAATATTATATTTATCATTATTATTAATTTTATTAATATTATTAGATATTAATAGTATTGTTATTATATATTATTATTATTAATTAAAAAAAAACAGTAGGGATCTATATTATACGCGTGACCTCTGTATCCTTTATCTCTATTATTATTTTTTTTTGTTTCTTTCCTGCTCCCAACTCGTGAACCTGTGTTGACATTTTCTCCATTTTTTATCAACCGATCTCTATTATTACAACATGATTATGTATAATTGCAAATCAAATAAAAAGGAAATCCAATGGGATTAAAGAGCACAGCGATATTTTTTTTTCTTCTTCTCTGCACGCTCCAATTTTTTTTTCTCTTAATTCAATTTCGAATAAAGTTTCAAAATCTAAAAATGCATAAAGGTTAGAAATCTTTCTTTGAATCTATCTGCAAAATCTCAACTCTCAAATCTTTATATCGATCTTGAATTTTGAAGTCAAAGTTTAGTTTAAAAAAAGTCAACAATTGTTCTTGAGACAAATTCGCGTTCGTGTATATGTTTCTGATCAAATTGACGATTCCAGTAGTTTTTATACATGTTTAGAAAACTATTTCGTGTTATAAACATTATCTATAATGTTATCTATTACGAAATCAATTTTTTTTTTGTTCCAAGAACCGACGCTGCAGTAGTCCTTTAGTATTTTTTTTTATTTTAGAACCCAAATTATTTTTTTTCTGTAATGTTTTGAAGCTTTAAAGGGAACCCCGATTTTGTTTTTTTTTTTGGTTATTGATGTTTTGTTGAATCCATGAGACTTGTGGAGAAGAAGAGGAATAGAAGAAAAACAGTTTATATATAAAATTTAAATTCGATATTAGTACAGAGAATCAGAATTGGTGGGATGGTCGAGAGTGTTTGCGTGTGAGCATGTGGTCACGAGATCGATTCCAGAGGACGGTAGTTTCTTTTTTTTTTTGAAATTCTTTTCATGTGAGGTAGTTTTCTTTTCTAATTTTATTATTGTTATTATATATTAATTATTATTAGTATTATTATTATTATTGTGATTGTTTTGATTGTTATTGTTATTGTTATTATTAGTATCATACTTGTTATCATATTTGAAAGTATTATAGACATTACTATTATTATTATGATAGGTATTAATAATATTATTATTAGTAATAAACTTATCATTTTAGTATTTTATCATCATTAGGATTATGATTATGATTATCATTATTATTATTATGAAGGAAATAAAAATATATTATTATCATCAATATTAGAATTTGTACCGGTTTATAAATAATTGTATCATCAGTACATTTACAATTAATAATATCATATTTATCAGTATCATCATTAATATTTACTAGTATTATTATGATTATCATTTATCATTTTATAAATATTAGAACCCTTATTATTAACTTAAGTATGGTATTAGTATTAATATTATTTTAGAGTTATTATTATTAGTATCATTAACAGTTATCATTTTCATTTTTTTTGCTATTAGTATTATCATTATTAATAAAATTATTATTATTATTAGTAAATCATTATTATCTAAATTATTATTTTAACAAATAAATCTTTTGTACACTATATATATACTTATGGTATATACTAGGATTGTATTAATAATTCACATAACAAACTAATAAAATTTCATAAATACAATACTAACCACAAATATATGTATATAAATATATTAATGTCACTATTTATATAAACGTAAATCATTATAGATATATATACATAAAATCGATATATATATAAAATATAATATAAGTATACGTTTTAAAATAAAGGTTAGAATAAATTCTACAAAACTATAATATATAAATAATACATATTAATAAATGAAATTTTGTAACTTACATTATACGTATTAATATATACACAATTGATATAGGTTCGTAAATCCGAGGCCAACCCTGCATTGTTCAATGACGTCATATGTATTTTTACTACAAAATACAGTATCGTGAGTTTCATTTGCCTTTTTACCCTTTATAATTTTGGGCTGAGAATACATGCGCAACTTTTATAACTGTTTTACGAAATTGACACAAGTACGTGAAACTACATTCTATGGTTGGATTATCGAAGTCGAATATGCCCCTTTTTAATAAGTCTGGTAATCTAAGAATTAGGGAACAGACACCCTAATTGACGCGAATCCTAAAGATAGATCTATCGGGCCCAACAAGCCCCATCCAAAGTACCGGATGTTTTAGTACTTCGAAATTTATATCATGTCCGAAGGAGGATCCCGGAATGATGGAGATATTCTTATATATGCATATTGTTAATGTCGGTTACCAGGTGTTCAATCCATATGAATGACATTTTTGTCTCTATACATGGGACGTATGTTTATGAGAAATGGAAATCTGAAATCTTGTGGTCTATTAAAATGATGGAAACGATTGTTTAAGTTAAACTAATGAACTCACCAACCTTTTGGTTGACACTTTAAAGCATGTTTATTCTCAGGTACGAAAGAAATCTTCCGCTGTGTATTTGCTCATTTTATAGATATTACTTGGAGTCATTCATGGCATATTTCAAAAGACGTTGCATTCGAGTCGTCGAGTTCATCAAGATTATTATCAAGTCAATTATAGTTGGATATATTATGAAATGGTATGCATGCCTGTCAACTTTCGATGTAATGAAAGTTTGTCTTTTCAAAAACGAATGCAATGTTTGTAAAATGTATCATATAGAGGTCAAGTACCTCGCGATGTAATCAACTGTTGTGAATCGTTTATAATCGATATGGACTTCGTCCGGATGGATTAGGACGGGTCTTCACACATTTGACAAAAGATTGTCTCAGTATTGAATTAACAATGGAACAAAGAGAGAATATTTCATACATAAACCAAAGGCCTGGAAATAATTATCAGAATAATTATCAACCACCAAGACCGATTTACAATCAAAACCAGAATTATAACAGAAATATTCCATACAACAACCAACAAGGTCCTAGCAATCAACAAGTATCCAATAATACTTGCAATCAGCAAAGACCTAATTTTCAAAACAAACCACCACAACAAACCGATGATAAAAAGCCGAATTTAGAAGATATGATGACGAAGCTAGTTGAAACTCAAACGCAGTTTTTCACATCTCAAAAACAAACCAATGAACAAAATGCTCAAGCATTTAGAAATCAACAAGCTTCTATTCAAAATCTGGAACAAGAAGTAAGTAACCTAGCAAGGTTAATAGGTGAAAGAAAACCGGGAAGTCTACCTAGTGATACAAATGCTAACCCCCGGAATGAAACAGCTAAAGCCATTACCACAAGAAGTGGTACAACACTTAAACCACCTGAAATACCTGTAACTTCTGATGAAACTATTCCTACTCCACAAGAACCACAACCTGATCAAGATAAGGAAAAAGAACCGGTAGTTGAAAAGGTTAATGAAGATAACACAGTTAAGGATAAACCTTATGTTAAACCATACCAACCACCACTTCCTTACCCGAGTAAAATGAAGAAAGAGAAACTTGAAGCCGAGCAATCCAAATTCTTGGATATGTTTAAACAGATAAATGTAAATCTTCCTTTCATTGATGTGATTTCAGGAATGCCTAGATATGCTAAATTCTTGAAAGATCTAATTTCAAATAGAAAGAAAATGGAAGAACTCTCGGCTGTTACTATGAATGCTAATTGTTCAGCAGTGCTGTTGAATAAGATACCAGAAAAACTATCTGATCCAGGAAGTTTCACAATTCCATGTTTTCTGGGTAGTCTTAGTTCAATAGAAGCATTGGCAGACTTAGGTGCTAGTATAAATTTAATGCCGTATTCACTATACACTAAATAGACCTTGGAGAATTGAAACCAACCAGAATAAGCATACAACTAGCCGATAGATCAATAAAATATCCTAGAGGGATAATGGAAGACATGCTAGTTAAAGTTGGTACTTTAGTATTTCCAGTAGATTTTGTTGTTCTGGACATGGAAGAAGATTCTCAAGTTCCTCTCATATTAGGAAGACCATTCTTAAACACGGCTAAAGCAATGATAGACGTGTTCGGTAAGAAATTGACCCTAAGTATAGAGGATGAGAGTGTTACCTTTTCAGTTGATAGAGCAATGCAACAACCACAATCTACAGATGATACATGTTATTATATTCAAACTATAGATGCACATGCAGAATTATTAGAAGAATTTCCAGAATTACAAGGAACAGGAGAATGCTCTTTAGGAGAAGGTAATGAACCAATTGATGAAGCTGAAATGTTAGCTACACTTATAGCTAATGGATATGAACCAACAACAGAAGAAATTCAAATGCTAAAAGAAGAAGACAGATATCGATATAAATCATCGATAGAAGAACCTTCGAAATTAGAGCTAAAGCCACTTCCAAACCATTTGGAATACGCTTATTTACATGGTGAATCTGAATTACCTGTAATAATATCGTCTTCTCTTACTGAAAATGAGAAATCACAACTCATTTCTGTGTTGAAAGCTCATAAACCAGCCATTGCATGGAAGATTCATGATATTAAAGGAATAAGTCCTTCGTATTGCACACATAAAATCCTTATGGAAGAAGGTCATAAAATGTATGTGCAACGCCAACGAAGACTAAATCCTAATATGCAAGATGTAGTTAAGAAAGAGATTATTAAACTGCTAGATGCAGGTTTAATTTATCCAATCTCTGATAGTCCATGGGTAAGCCCAGTTCAATGCGTGCCTAAGAAGGGTGGCATGACTGTCATTACAAATGAGAAAAATGAGCTTATTCCTACTAGGACTGTAACAGGATGGTGTGTGTGTATTGATTATAGAAAATTAAATGACGCCACCAGAAAAGATCACTTTCCCTTACCTTTCATAGATCAAATGTTGGAAAGATTAGCCGGAAATAGTTACTATTGTTTTCTAGATGGATTTTCCGGATATTTTCAAATTCCAATAGCACCCGAAGATCAAGAGAAAACCACATTCACGTGCCCTTATGGTACTTTTGCTTACAAACGCATGCCATTTGGACTTTGCAACGCCCCTGCAACCTTTCAAAGGTGTATGATGGCGATTTTTCATGACATGATAGAAGAATGCATGGAAGTTTTCATGGATGACTTTTCAGTCTTCGGTGATACATTTGAATCATGTCTAGTTAATCTGGAACGAATGCTTCTTAGATGCAAACAATCAAATCTAGTACTTAATTGGGAGAAATGCCATTTCATGGTTAAAGAAGGCATCGTTCTTGGACATAAAATTTCAAAAGAAGGAATTGAAGTAAATAGAGCTAAAGTAGATGTAATTGCTAAACTTCCACATCCCACCAATGTTAGAGGAGATAGGAGTTTTCTAGGGCATGCCGGTTTTTACCGACGTTTCATAAAAGATTTTTCTAAAATTGCCACTCCTATGAATAAACTCCTAGAAAAGGATGCTCCATTCATCTTTTCAGATGAGTGTATCAAATCTTTTAATATTCTTAAAGAAAAACTCACTAATGCGCCGATCATGATAACACCAAATTGGAATCTACCATTTGAACTAATGTGCGATGCAAGTGATTTTGCAATGGGAGACGTTTTAGGACAAAGGATTGAAAAACGATTTCAACCTATATATTATGCTAGTAAGACGTTACAAGGAGCACAAACGAACTATACAACTACTGAAAAAGAACTCCTTGCTATTGTCTTTGCTTTTGACAAATTTCGATCATATCTCGTTCTAGCAAAAACGGTGGTCTATACCGACCATTCTGCTCTTAGATACCTATTTTCAAAACAAGATGCTAAACCAAGATTAATCCGTTGGATCTTACTCTTACAAGAGTTTGATATTGAAATCCGAGATAAAAGAGGAGCAGAAAATCTCGCCGCTGATCATCTTTCTCGTCTTGAAAATCCCGAATTAGAAGTTCTAAATGAATCAGCCATAAAAGACAACTTTCCTGATGAATATCTATTGAAGATAGATTATAAAGAAATCCCATGGTTTGCAGACTATGCAAACTACTTAGTTTGTGGATTCCTTGAAAAAGGATTATCGTACCAAAGACGAAAGAAATTCTTCAGTGATATAAAACACTATCTTTGGGAAGATCCACATCTGTTTAAAAGTTGTCCCGATGGAATAATACGCCGATGTGTATTTGGAGATGAAGCTAGTAAAATATTAAACCATTGTCACACAGGACCAACAGGAGGGCATTATGGGCCTCAACTAACAGCAAGAAAAGTTTATGATGCTGGATTCTATTGGCCTACAATTTACAAAGATGCACACCTTCTTTGCAAATCCTGCGATGCTTGTCAAAGGGCCGGAAAAATAAGTCAACGTGATGAAATGCCACAAAATGTCATCCAAGTATGTGAAGTATTTGACATTTGGGGTATTGACTTTATGGGTCCATTTCCAAAATCTCATAATAATCTATATATACTCGTAGCCATTGATTATGTATCTAAATGGGCGGAAGCACAAGCTCTCCCAACTAACGATGCACGAGTTGTAGTCAACTTTTTAAAACGTCTTTTTGCAAGGTTTGGAACACCGAAAGCTTTAATAAGTGATCGGGGTACTCATTTCTGTAATAATCAACTTGAGAAAGTTCTTAAAAGATATGGAGTAACTCATAAAATCTCCACCGCATATCATCCACAAACAAGTGGACAAGTTGAAAATACCAACCGAGCTTTAAAACGTATTCTAGAGAAAACCGTAGGATCAAATCCGAAGGAATGGTCCATTAAATTGGAGGATGCACTCTGGGCTTTTAGAACAGCCTACAAAACTCCAATTGGAACCACACCTTTTAGACTTGTTTATGGAAAAGCATGTCACCTTCCAGTAGAAATTGAACACAAAGCATTTTGGGCTTTGAAGACATGTAATCTTGATTTACATGAAGCCGGACGTCTACGATTAAGTCAACTAAATGAATTAGAAGAATTAAGACATGAAGCATACGAAAATTCGTTAATCTATAATGAAAGAACGAAGAAATGGCATGATAAAAGAATCAGAAGTTCAAAAGAATTTAAAGAAGGAGACAGAGTTCTTCTTTTCAATTCACGATTCAAGCTATTTCCTGGAAAATTGAAATCAAGATGGTCTGGACCATTCATAGTCAAAAGAGTTTTCCCATACGGAACAATAGAATTAATAAATTCAAATGGGATTGAATTTAAAGTTAATGGTCACAGAGTTAAACATTACATACATGGTCCGATGGAAGTCGACAACAAAGTTAATCACAGTTTCGACACCACAGCTAACTAAGTGTGGGGAGAATCAAGTCTTTAAAGGATAATATGTATTTCTGTTAGAGTTAGATTGTCTGTTTTCGTGTAGTTCTCGAAAATGGAACCCGAATGGTCTTTCCCTAGCAGACCCTAAAGAACTAGTCTTCTCCCCCCATTCTGAATTTTTATTTTTTTTTAGGTTTTTACGAAATGAAGACTGCCTGTGAACTAAACCATGGTCTAATGCTACACGCTTTGATCACTAAACGTAATAATGACATGCTCCCGAGTGAATTAGTATCAGTAATCAGAGAAAGAATGGACGGAGTTAGAAAAAAATCCAGATGCGAAGATAATAAATTACAATTTGGTAAAGGAAAATCAAAATCCGCAGCGAAAAGAAGAGCACGACACCTAGAACGATGTCACAAATGCGGAAAATGGTCACATGGAGGTAAATGTTCAAATAATCAAACCTATTCAAATACCGAAGTTGTTACTTTATGCAGAGACGGACCGTTCATATGTTTAGAAGAAAAGACACTGAATGCTCGAGGTTACGCCTATGTAGCTATGGAAAACCAATTAAACCGACTATCTTATGAATGGGATAGATCATATAACTAAGAAATCTATTTCACAGGTATGTCTGTACAGTTTTTATTTTTATTTTTATTTTTAACCTTTTGATAATAAACGCTAATTTGTTCGCTAAAAAGTATTAAATTGGTATTGAATAAAATTAGGTTTGGCGACCGAAATTATTGATATCATTCAAAAATTTATTACATTTTATTCTTAAGGTATAAATATCTTTAATCAATCAACCCAAAATATTTCAAAAATTCGTCATGAGTTAAATTAGGTCTTGGAACCGAAATTACTTTACCGAAAAGAGGGGCGTATATTTTTGATAATATTTGATTGATTAAAGTGGGATAAAAAGCCAAAAAGATTTTTAATTTTATTTTTTTCCATGTTTTTAAAATTAATATTTAAATCTTAAATTAATATTGTAAACTTTGTAAAAAGAATATATTTAAAATTGTAAATATTTGAAAAATTAATATAAGCTTGGTGTGAATTTATAATATGAATTTTTAAATTAAGTCTGGTGTGAATTTTTAAAATATGAATTTTTAATTTTATGCATTTTAAATTTTAAGTTTGGTGTGAATTTTTAATATTAATTTTGAATTTCATATTTAAGTTGTGTGAATTTAAAAACAAAAAATTTACTTTATCTCATTAAGTTAAAAATATGATTTTTAAAATTCGTCGTAAGTTGAAGACTAGGTCTTTGAACCGAAATTGCTTTACCCGAGGGAGGGACGAGAACTTTTATTATCATTATTTTTAATCTTATTGAATTAAAGTATGCCAAAAACATTGAAAAAACCCAAAAATCTTAGCTTTTAAAACAATCGCTACAAAAAGACAAATTTTAAAATTTTGTCGAGGGACGGACTAGGACATCGATCCGAAACGACCTCGTCCTAAATAACAAGGGAAACAAAATTTTAAAATTAAGTACTTAATTGTTTTATAAGTTAATGATTATAAAAAAAACAAAAAAAAAAAAAAAAAAAAAAAGCAAACTCCGCGACTCGCTGAGTTTGAAGGGGAAAATACCGCGAGTCGCGGAGGGACCAAAAATCAGAAAAAAATATAACCGCAGAACAGATCAGTCCCCAACCCATAAAAACTAAAAACCTGCGAACATACTGCACGAAAAACCCGAAAAATACACCCCAAAATCACAATTTTTAACCGTTAATCACCAAATTTTTTACTAAAATCATGTTGAGAAGGATGCTATCTAGGAATTACTCAAGAAAAACGGTAAATTTCTACACCTAAACACCATTTAATCCGAAATTTGGTGTTCTTGAGAAATTTTTTCCCCAATTTGATTTTGATGCTTTTTAGTGTAATTATGATTAAATTGTTTATGTATTATGCTTGTATAACCTAGATTGATGCTATTTAACATGATTAGAAGCCTTAAACTTCAAATTTTGAGTAATCTAGGGTTTGTGTTCTTGAGCAAATTTGGGGCTTTTTGATATAAACAGGTTAAGGCCGATTTTTGTCATGAATTGTTGCTAAATTAAGTAGTGTAACATGTCTAGGTAGTTAAATGATCCAAACTTTGAGCCTAAACATGATTTTGAGAATTAAAGTGGACTTTTTCAAGTCTAAAATTCATGAACTTGATTTTTGAAACTTGTTTAATTGCTAGTAATGATTATTTTGACATGTTATTTGAGTTAAATGCTTATGAACTTGGCGAACATTTTCGTATATGCTTATTTGAAAAAGTGTAGATTTGATGAAAATGTGAAAATGAGCTTAAGTTTGATATAAATTGATCATGTCATTGTGATTATTTTGATTGATGATTTTGCTGACACTAATGCATATTTGGATGCACAAAAATTGTGTTTGATGTGTTTTGCAGACTGAAAGAGGTGAATCTTCATCCCAAGCCCGCAATGCTCCTGCTGAGAATGTGGAACAACAGGAGGTGGATAACTACTACAAGCAGGATATACCTCATCCAGTCATGACCTTTTCTGATATGCACTTGGAAGAATTGCACCCGAACCTGAGATTTGACAGACTTTGGATAGATTATCCAAAATACCAAAGGGGTTTGCATACTCTTCATTCTAAGGTTGTTGAGGTACCGAGGGTCATAGAATGGGGACCCTTAGAAGCTGTAGAATTGGCCGGGCCAATTAGAGAATTACTTGTACAGAGGTATGGTAATTCTACTTTTAATGACTGGGTACGTTTATTCACCATGCGTAGACCTATATATAAAGTATGGTGTGAAGAATTGTTGTGTAGTATAGAGTTAAATGATCGGGTAGCTAGTTTAACCGATCGTTCTTTTATTAGATTTTTGTTAGGCGGTTCGATACGACACATGTCTTTACTGGACATGGCTCAGGCTTTACGTATATATACGCCTGAGGAGTTAGCATCTGCCGATTGTAGAGGGTTGATACTAAACGGTAGAAAGATAGATGAAAATTTTGATACACACGGTGTGTGGAGTCAAATGACAAGCCATCACCGTTTCAAAGGGGGAAATTACTCTTATTTGAATATAGATAGAGCCGAATTAAGAGTGATTCATAGGTTTTTAGCTAATTCGATTACACAAAGGGGTAAGAACAAGGAAAAGGTAAATGAACAGGATTTGTTTTACCATATGTGTATTCGAGACCCACAAAGCGCTGTAAGTATACCGT
Source organism: Rutidosis leptorrhynchoides (assembly GCF_046630445.1). Taxonomy (NCBI): domain Eukaryota; kingdom Viridiplantae; phylum Streptophyta; class Magnoliopsida; order Asterales; family Asteraceae; genus Rutidosis; species Rutidosis leptorrhynchoides. The sequence goes on from NC_092336.1 coordinate 276,376,579, forward strand.
ATTGTGTGGGTTATTGTTTATCAGCTATGGTTCGGGGGATGAGACCGCATAGCATAATAGGAGGTGGTATTTTTATTACTTTGATTGGTGAATATCTCGGTGTGGATATAAGTCGGGGGGGATTATTAGTAGAAGAACCAGAACCCCGCGATACTATAGGTTAAAATGTATACCATGGTGCGAAAGTTTTGAAGAGGCGAAATAACGCCGCAGTACCATACCATGGTAGACATCCACAGGTTGAGAGAAACCAACAGCAAGGTAATGTAGGAGGGGGAAATGAGATGCAAGAAATGCAAAGGTTTATAGCTTCTCAGGAATACGAAAATGCTAGACAGAGAGCATTTGAAGATTGGCAAGTTCATCAGAACCAAATCATAGCTCATTGCCAACATATAGGTAGAAACTATATTCCTACACCGAAACCCATCTTCCCTCCCTGGTCTATAGAGATGCAACCACCGTATCCTACGTATAACCCTGCCAAAGTATTCTATAGCACCTATGGTTATGCCTGGAACCCCTATTGGTACCAGTATTTTCCCTAGTATACTTAGTTTTATTTATTTTGTAATTTGTAATGATTGATACGTTTAATACTTTTGTTAATATTGTAATAGTTTTTATAATTGTCTAACTTTTATTCTTAGATTTTAATAATTTTTGAATGTGGGGTAATATACCAAACTTCAAAAATATGTATATATGTTTGCAGTTTATCTTATGTACACAACAGGGTAAAACAACGCATTTTCAAAGACTGGCATTAAGTTCAGCAAAAGCAACTAATTTTGACGACAAGATGCAAAATATATGTGAAATAACAACAAGACGGAATGAACAAATGATGTGCACCATTTATCATTCAGCAAACAAACGCCAATAAATTTGGAAACTTTGGTAAAAATTTAATCATTTTCACACAAATCACCCTCAATAATTTAAATTATTCCTGATTTCTTGCAAATGAGGGCATTGCAAGATCTTAAGTGTGGGAAGGGGTTAAATTCTTTAAGATTTTAAAATTTTTTACTTTATACACTTGGTTACCATTAAAAATACTAGTAAAGCAGTAGTTGTATTAGAATCTAGTGCTCTCTGATAATAAAGAACAGCCCTGGTCTTATATACTGACTGTAGTGACCCGAAATTTTCCATGTTTATATATATTAATTGAGATTGATATTTACATGATTAAATGTTTCCAACATGTTAAGCAATCAAACTTGTTAAGACTTGATTAATTGAAATATGTTTCATATAGACAATTGACCACCCAAGCTGACCGGTGATTCACGAACGTTAAAACTTGTAAAAACTATATGATGACATATATATGGATATATATATAGTTAACATGATACTATGATAAGTAAACATATCATTAAGTATATTAACAATGAACTACATATGTAAAAACAAGACTACTAACTTAATGATTTTTAAACGAGACATATATGTAACGATTATCGTTGTAAAGACATTTAATGTATATATATCATATTAAGAGATATTCATACATGATAATATCATGATAATATAATAATTTAAAATCTCATTTGATATTATAAACATTGGGTTAACAACATTTAACAAGATCGTTAACCTAAAGGTTTCAAAACAACACTTAAATGTAACGACTAACGATGACTTAACGACTCAGTTAAAATGTATATACATGTAGTGTTTTAATATGTATTTATACACTTTTGAAAGACTTCAATACACTTATCAAAATACTTCTACTTAACAAAAATGCTTACAATTACATCCTCATTCAGTTTCATCAACAATTCTACTCGTATGCACCCGTATTCGTACTCGTACAATACACAGCTTTTAGATGTATGTACTATTGGTATATACACTCCAATGATCAGCTCTTAGCAGCCCATATGAGTCACCTAACACATGTGGGAACCATCATTTGGCAACTAGCATGAAATATCTCATAAAATTACAAAAATATGAGTAATCATTCATGACTTATTTACATGAAAACAAAATTACATATCCTTTATATCTAATCCATACACCAACGACCAAAAACACCTACAAACACTTTCATTCTTCAATTTTCTTCATCTAATTGATCTCTCTCAAGTTCTATCTTCAAGTTCTAAGTGTTCTTCATAAATTCCAAAAGTTCTAGTTTCATAAAATCAAGAATACTTTCAAGTTTGCTAGCTCACTTCCAATCTTGTAAGGTGATCATCCAACCTCAAGAAATCTTTGTTTCTTACAGTAGGTTATCATTCTAATACAAGGTAATAATCATATTCAAACTTTGGTTCAATTTCTATAACTATAACAATCTTATTTCAAGTGATGATCTTACTTGAACTTGTTTTCGTGTCATGATTCTACTTCAAGAACTTCGAGCCATCCAAGGATCCATTGAAGCTAGATCCATTTTTCTCTTTTCCAGTAGGTTTATCCAAGGAACTTAAGGTAGTAATGATGTTCATAACATCATTCGATTCATACATATAAAGCTATCTTATTCGAAGGTTTAAACTTGTAATCACTAGAACATAGTTTAGTTAATTCTAAACTTGTTCGCAAACAAAAGTTAATCCTTCTAACTTGACTTTTAAAATCAACTAAACACATGTTCTATATCTATATGATATGCTAACTTAATGATTTAAAACCTGGAAACACGAAAAACACCGTAAAACCGGATTTACGCCGTCGTAGTAACACCGCGGGCTGTTTTGGGTTAGTTAATTAAAAACTATGATAAACTTTGATTTAAAAGTTGTTATTCTGAGAAAATGATTTTTATTATGAACATGAAACTATATCCAAAAATTATGATTAAACTCAAAGTGGAAGTATGTTTTCTAAAATGGTCATCTAGACGTCGTTCTTTCGACTGAAATGACTACCTTTACAAAAACGACTTGTAACTTATTTTTCCGACTATAAACCTATACTTTTTCTGTTTAGATTCATAAAATAGAGTTCAATATGAAACCATAGCAATTTGATTCACTCAAAACGGATTTAAAATGAAGAAGTTATGGGTAAAACAAGATTGGATAATTTTTCTCATTTTAGCTACGTGAAAATTGGTAACAAATCTATTCCAACCATAACTTAATCAACTTGTATTGTATATTATGTAATCTTGAGATACCATAGACACGTATACAATGTTTCGACCTATCATGTCGACACATCTATATATATTTCGGAACAACCATAGACACTCTATATGTGAATGTTGGAGTTAGCTATACAGGGTTGAGGTTGATTCCAAAATATATATAGTTTGAGTTGTGATCAATACTGAGATACGTATACACTGGGTCGTGGATTGATTCAAGATAATATTTATCGATTTATTTCTGTACATCTAACTGTGGACAACTAGTTGTAGGTTACTAACGAGGACAGCTGACTTAATAAACTTAAAACATCAAAATATATTAAAAGTGTTGTAAATATATTTTGAACATACTTTGATATACATGTATATATTGTTATAGGTTCGTGAATCAACCAGTGGCCAAGTCTTACTTCCCGACGAAGTAAAAATCTGTGAAAGTGAGTTATAGTCCCACTTTTAAAATCTAATATTTTTGGGATGAGAATACATGCAGGTTTTATAAATGATTTACAAAATACACACAAGTACGTGAAACTACATTCTATGGTTGAATTATCGAAATCGAATATGCCCCTTTTTATTAAGTCTGGTAATCTAAGAATTAGGGAACAGACACCCTAATTGACGCAAATCCTAAAGATAGATCTATTGGGCTTAACAAACCCCATCCAAAGTACCGGATGCTTTAGTACTTCGAAATTTATATCATATCCGAAGGGTGTCCCGGAATGATGGGGATATTCTTATATATGCATCTTGTTAATGTCGGTTACCAGGTGTTCACCATATGAATGATTTTTATCTCTATGTATGGGATGTGTATTGAAATATGAAATCTTGTGGTCTATTATTATGATTTGATATATATAGGTTAAACCTATAACTCACCAACATTTTTGTTGACGTTTTAAGCATGTTTATTCTCAGGTGATTATTAAGAGCTTCTGCTGTCGCATACTTAAATAAGGACGAGATTTGGAGTCCATGCTTGTATGATATTGTGTAAAAACTGCATTCAAGAAACTTATTTTGTTGTAACATCTTTGTATTGTAAACCATTATGTAATGGTCGTGTGTAAACAGGATATTTTAGATTATCATTATTTGATAATCTACGTAAAGCTTTTTAAAACCTTTATCTATGAAATAAAGGTTATGGTTTGTTTTAAAAATGAATGCAGTCTTTGAAAAACGTCTCATATAGAGGTCAAAACCTCGCAACGAAATCAATTAATATGGAACGTTTTTAATCAATAAGAACGGGACATTTCAGTTGGTATCCGAGCATTGGTCTTAGAGAACCAGAATTTTGCATTAGTGTGTCTTATCGAGTTTGTTAGGATGCATTAGTGAGTCTGGACTTCGACCGTGTTTACTTGAAAAATGATTGCTTAACAAATTTTGTTGGAAACTATATATTTTTAACATGTGAATATTATGTGATATATTAATCTCTTAACGCGTTTGATATTATGTGATAGATGTCTACCTCTAGAACAAGTTCCATTAACTCACCTAATAATAATGAAGAGTCAAATGTAAATTGGAATGATTCGTGGACTGATTCACAAGTTCCCGAAGAGGAACCGGAAGAAGAGTCGGAACCGGAAGAAGAATCGGAACCGGAAGAAGAATCGGAACCGGATGAAGAAATAGAACCGGTGGGGGAAATATTAAAACGGTTAAGTAAAAGAAAATCCTCAACCAACCGACCAAGGTTAATTATGGTCAATGGTGTTTCCGCCAAGGAAGCAAAATATTGGGAGGATTACCAATTCTCCGATGAATCGGATTCCGACGAGAATTCCGATGATGTTATAGAAATTACCCCAACTGAATTTAAAAAGGCAAAAGAAAATAATAAGGGAAAGGGCATAAAAATAGAGAAATCTAATTCCAACCCCGATGAACTTTATATGTATCGTCAACCCCCGAAGTCCTTAAGTTGTAACAATGACCCGGGAACCTCTAAACCACCAGGTTTTTCTAAACCAATGTGGATCACGACGGCTCGTATTAGGGGAACATCATATATCCCTAGAAACTTGGCAAAACGAACCAAAACCGAAGAAGAAGAAACAAGCGAGTCGGAATAAGATAGTTGTATTCGTGTGGTGTAATATATGTAATATAGTGTGCTTATGCTTTATGATATATGTAAAAATTGCTTGTATTAATAAGTATTTTTTTTTTATGAATCTAACTCTTGTCTATTTTACAGTATAAAAACACAAAATGGATAGACAACCCAATATTTTAAGAGACCTACCCGGAGACATGATTGATGAAATCTTGTCTAGAGTCGGTCAGAATTCTTCGGCACCACTACTTAAGGCGAGATCAGTTTGTAAGACATTCGAAGAACGTTCCAAGAATGCCTTGGTTTATAAAAGGCTTTCGTTCGAAAGATGGGGGATATCACATTGGGAAATCCATAAGTTACGATGTGTTTACTTTGACGCATATATTGCGGGGAACCCAAATGCTATTTTACGCAATGGGTTAAGAAATTATTTTGACTCAATATATCCGAATATTGGACTTCGTGATTTAGAAAAAGCGGCTAACATGCAACATAAAGAAGCATGTTATGCTTACGGATTAGTAATGTTCGCTTCTCACCAAATTGAGAACAAGAACATCGGGCTACAACTATTAAACAAAACGTTCCCACAAGTGACGGAGTCGGTAATTGGGGAAAGAAATGAGGTTTTTAGATTGTTACGGGACTGTTGGACATTACGTAACCCTCGTCCCTTTGACGAAGTTACAACACGCTATCTTATCAACGGCCATAACGGTTATGTTCCACAAGACCAAGGATGGGAAGTAATCCTAGTAAAACCAGAATGCATGACTTGTTTCTGGACGTATGAATTACGTGTCTTTATTGCCTTTGCTGAACGACTTGTGTACTAGCTAGAATTATCTTCACAACCATCTTGTATCAAATTTATTGTGTGCTATATTTCATGCTATATGTAAAATAAGCGGTATTGTAAGTTTGTAAAATATTGTGTAAAAGTTTGAACGCGAAATATTATTATAATCAGTTTTTCATATAGAATTGTAGTAGTTGAATTGTATATTAGCTACTAAGTATGAACTTAATGGGTAGGTACTACCCGAATTTAAACTTATAAAACGCTAATATGAAGAAAAAGCTTTTATAAATGAGTTCATATTATGCTACGAAATACTATTAACTACTCTTAATATTCTGTATGATTAACTTGTTCCATTTAACTATTTTGAAGGAAATGGCACCGACTACTCGACACACCGTGAATATGAATGAAGAGGAATTCCGTACTTTTCTAGCTTCAAACATAGCCGCAGTACAGGCTGCGCTACATACCAACAATAACCTTGGATCTAGCAGTACAGGAAATCGTGTAGGATGCACATACAAAGAATTCACTGCCTGCAAACCTTTGGAATTTGATGGAACCGAAGGACCGATCGGATTGAAACGGTGGACCGAGAAGGTCGAATCGGTGTTTGCCATAAGTAAGTGTACTGAAGAGGACAAAGTAAAGTACGCTACGCATACCTTCACAGGTTCTACGTTAACATGGTGGAATACCTATCTAGAGCAAGTGGGACAAGACGATGCGTACGCACTACCGTGGTCATCATTCAAGCACTTGATGAACGAGAAGTACCGTCCCAGAACCGAGGTCAATAAGCTCAAGACAGAACTTAGAGGGTTACGAACCCAAGGATTTGATATTACCACGTACGAAAGACGATTCACAGAATTGTGCCTATTGTGTCCGGGAGCATTCGAAGATGAGGAAGAGAAGATCGACGAGTTTGTGAAAGGATTACCGGAAAGAATCCAAGAAGATATAAGTTCACACGAGCCCGCCTCCATACAACAGGCATGTAGAATGGCTCACAAACTCGTGAACCAGATTGAAGAAAGAATTAAAGAACAGACTGCTGAAGAGGCCAATGTGAAGCAAGTCAAAAGAAAGTGGGAGGAAAACGGTGATAAGAATCACCAATACAACAACAACAGCAATTACAACAATAATCGCAACAATTATCCCAACAATCGCAACATCAATCGCAACTACAACAAACGGCCCAACAACAACAACAACAACAACAACAACAGCAACTACAACAATCATCCCAACAACAATAATAACCGCAACAACAACAACAACAATCAGAAGCAGCTATGCCAAAGGTGTGAAAAGAATCACTCGGGGTTCTGCACCAAATTTTGCAACAAGTGTAAAAGAAATGGTCATAGCGCGGCGAAGTGTGAGGTCTACGGACCAGGGGTTAATAGAACGAAAGGAACAAATGGTGTCGGAACGAGTAATGGCGGAGCAAGTAGTGTCGGAGCAAGTTATGCCAATGTAGTTTGTTATAAATGTGGAAAACCGGGCCACATTATTAGAAATTGCCCGAACCAGGAGAACACGAATGGACAAGGTCGTGGAAGAGTTTTCAATATTAATGCGGCAGAGGCACAGGAAGACCCGGAGCTTGTTACGGGTACGTTTCTTATTGACAATAAATCTGCTTACGTTTTATTTTATTCGGGTACGGATAGAAGCTATATGAGTAGAGATTTTTGTGCTAAATTAAGTTGTCCATTGACGCCTTTGGATAGTAAATTTTTACTCGAATTAGCAAATGGTAAATTAATTTCAGCAGATAATATATGTCGGAATCGAGAAATTAAACTGGTTAGCGAAACATTTAAGATTGATTTGATACCAGTAGAGTTAGGGAGTTTTGATGTGATAATCGGTATGGACTGGTTGAAAGAAGTGAAAGCGGAGATCGTTTGTTACAAAAATGCAATTCGCATTATACGAGAAAAAGGAAAACCCTTAATGGTGTACGGAGAAAAGGGCAACACGAAGCTACATCTTATTAGTAATTTGAAGGCACAAAAACTAATAAGAAAAGATTGCTATGCTGTTCTAGCACACGTCGAGAAAGTACAAACTGAAGAAAAGAGCATCAATGATGTTCCCGTCGCAAAAGAATTTCCTGATGTATTTCCGAAAGAATTACCGAGATTACCCCCACATCGATCCGTTGAATTTCAAATAGATCTTGTACCAGGAGCAGCACCAATAGCTCGTGCTCCTTACAGACTCGCACCCAGCGAGATGAAAGAACTACAAAGCCAATTACAAGAACTTTTAGAGCGTGGTTTCATTCGACCAAGCACATCACCGTGGGGAGCTCCTGTTTTGTTTGTCAAGAAGAAAGATGGTACATTCAGGTTGTGTATCGACTACTGAGAGTTGAACAAACTTACCATCAAGAACCGCTACCCACTACCGAGAATCGATGACTTATTTGATCAACTACAAGGCTCGTCTGTTTATTCAAAGATTGACTTACGTTCCGGGTATCATCAAATGCGGGTGAAAGAAGATGATATTCCAAAGACTGCTTTCAGAACACGTTACGGTCATTACGAGTTTATGGTCATGTCGTTTGGTTTAACTAATGCACCAGCTGTGTTCATGGACCTTATGAACCGAGTGTGTGGACCATACCTAGACAAGTTTGTCATTGTTTTCATTGATGACATACTTATTTACTCAAAGAATGACCAAGAACACGGTGAACATTTGAGAAAGGTGTTAGAAGTATTGAGGAAGGAAGAATTGTACGCTAAGTTTTCAAAGTGTGCATTTTGGTTGGAAGAAGTTCAATTCCTCGGTCACATAGTGAACAAAGAAGGTATTAAGGTGGATCCGGCAAAGATAGAAACTGTTGAAAAGTGGGAAACCCCGAAAACTCCGAAACACATACGCCAGTTTTTAGGACTAGCTGGTTACTACAGAAGGTTCATCCAAGACTTTTCCAGAATAGCAAAACCCTTGACTGCATTAACGCATAAAGGGAAGAAATTTGAATGGAATGATGAACAAGAGAAAGCGTTTCAGTTATTGAAGAAAAAGCTAACTACGGCACCTATATTGTCATTGCCTGAAGGGAATGATGATTTTGTGATTTATTGTGATGCATCAAAGCAAGGTCTCGGTTGTGTATTAATGCAACGAACGAAGGTGATTGCTTATGCGTCTAGACAATTGAAGATTCACGAACAAAATTATACGACGCATGATTTGGAATTAGGCGCGGTTGTTTTTGCATTAAAGACTTGGAGGCACTACTTATATGGGCTCAAAAGTATTATATATACCGACCACAAAAGTCTTCAACACATATTTAATCAGAAACAACTGAATATGAGGCAGCGTAGGTGGATTGAATTATTGAATGATTACGACTTTGAGATTCGTTACCACCCGGGGAAGGCAAATGTGGTAGCCGATGCCTTGAGCAGGAAGGACAGAGAACCCATTCGAGTAAAATCTATGAATATAATGATTCATAATAACATTACTACTCAAATAAAGGAGGCGCAACAAGGAGTTTTAAAAGAAGGAAATTTAAAGGATGAAATACCCAAAGGATCGGAGAAGCATCTTAATATTCGGGAATACGGAACCCGGTATAAGGCTGAAAGGATTTGGGTACCAAAATTTGGAGATATGAGAGAAATGGTACTTAGAGAAGCTCATAAAACCAGATACTCAATACATCCTGGAACGGGGAAGATGTACAAGGATCTCAAGAAACATTTTTGGTGGCCGGGTATGAAAGCCGATGTTGCTAAATACGTAGGAGAATGTTTGACGTGTTCTAAGGTCAAAGCTGAGCATCAGAAACCATCAGGTCTACTTCAACAACCCGAAATCCCGGAATGGAAATGGGAAAACATTACCATGGATTTCATCACTAAATTGCCAAGGACTGCAAGTGGTTTTGATACTATTTGGGTAATAGTTGATCGTCTCACCAAATCAGCACACTTCCTGCCAATAAGAGAAGATGACAAGATGGAGAAGTTAGCACGACTGTATTTGAAGGAAGTCGTCTCCAGACATGGAATACCAATCTCTATTATCTCTGATAGGGATGGCAGATTTATTTCAAGATTCTGGCAGACATTACAGCAAGCATTAGGAACTCGTCTAGACATGAGTACTGCCTATCATCCACAAACTGATGGGCAGAGCGAAAGGACGATACAAATGCTTGAAGACATTCTACGAGCATGTGTTATTGATTTTGGAAACAGTTGGGATCGACATCTACCGTTAGCAGAATTTTCCTACAACAACAGCTACCATTCAAGCATTGAGATGGCGCCGTTTGAAGCACTTTATGGTAGAAAGTGCAGGTCTCCGATTTGTTGGAGTGAAGTGGGGGATAGACAGATTACGGGTCCGGAGATTATACAAGAAACTACCGAGAAGATCATCCAAATTCAACAATGGTTGAAAACCGCCCAAAGTCGACAAAAGAGCTACGCTGACATTAAAAGAAAAGATATAGAATTTGAAATTGGAGAGATGGTCATGCTTAAAGTTGCACCTTGGAAAGGCGTTGTTCGATTTGGTAAACGAGGGAAATTAAATCCAAGGTATATTGGACCATTCAAGATTATTGATCGTGTCGGACCAGTAGCTTACCGACTAGAGTTACCTCAACAACTCGCGGCTGTACATAACACTTTCCACGTCTCGAATTTGAAGAAATGTTTTGCTAAAGAAGATCTCACTATTCCGTTAGATGAAATCCAAATCAACAAAAAACTTCAATTCATCGAAGAACCCGTCGAAATAATGGATCGTGAGGTTAAAAGACTTAAGCAAAACAAGATACCAATTGTTAAGGTTCGATGGAATGCTCGTAGAGGACCCGAGTTCACCTGGGAGCGTAAAGATCAGATGAAGAAGAAATACCCGCATCTATTTCCAGAAGATTCGTCAACACCTTCAACAGCTTAAAATTTCGGGACGAAATTTATTTAACGGGTAGGTACTGTAGTGACCCGAAATTTTCCATGTTTATATATATTAATTGAGATTGATATTTACATGATTAAATGTTTCCAACATGTTAAGCAATCAAACTTGTTAAGACTTGATTAATTGAAATATGTTTCATATAGACAATTGACCACCCAAGCTGACCGGTGATTCACGAACGTTAAAACTTGTAAAAACTATATGATGACATATATATGGATATATATATAGTTAACATGATACTATGATAAGTAAACATATCATTAAGTATATTAACAATGAACTACATATGTAAAAACAAGACTACTAACTTAATGATTTTTAAACGAGACATATATGTAACGATTATCGTTGTAAAGACATTTAATGTATATATATCATATTAAGAGATATTCATACATGATAATATCATGATAATATAATAATTTAAAATCTCATTTGATATTATAAACATTGGGTTAACAACATTTAACAAGATCGTTAACCTAAAGGTTTCAAAACAACACTTAAATGTAACGACTAACGATGACTTAACGACTCAGTTAAAATGTATATACATGTAGTGTTTTAATATGTATTTATACACTTTTGAAAGACTTCAATACACTTATCAAAATACTTCTACTTAACAAAAATGCTTACAATTACATCCTCATTCAGTTTCATCAACAATTCTACTCGTATGCACCCGTATTCGTACTCGTACAATACACAGCTTTTAGATGTATGTACTATTGGTATATACACTCCAATGATCAGCTCTTAGCAGCCCATGTGAGTCACCTAACACATGTGGGAACCATCATTTGGCAACTAGCATGAAATATCTCATAAAATTACAAAAATATGAGTAATCATTCATGACTTATTTACATGAAAACAAAATTACATATCCTTTATATCTAATCCATACACCAACGACCAAAAACACCTACAAACACTTTCATTCTTCAATTTTCTTCATCTAATTGATCTCTCTCAAGTTCTATCTTCAAGTTCTAAGTGTTCTTCATAAATTCCAAAAGTTCTAGTTTCATAAAATCAAGAATACTTTCAAGTTTGCTAGCTCACTTCCAATCTTGTAAGGTGATCATCCAACCTCAAGAAATCTTTGTTTCTTACAGTAGGTTATCATTCTAATACAAGGTAATAATCATATTCAAACTTTGGTTCAATTTCTATAACTATAACAATCTTATTTCAAGTGATGATCTTACTTGAACTTGTTTTCGTGTCATGATTCTACTTCAAGAACTTCGAGCCATCCAAGGATCCATTGAAGCTAGATCCATTTTTCTCTTTTCCAGTAGGTTTATCCAAGGAACTTAAGGTAGTAATGATTTTCATAACATCATTCGATTCATACATATAAAGCTATCTTATTCGAAGGTTTAAACTTGTAATCACTAGAACATAGTTTAGTTAATTCTAAACTTGTTCGCAAACAAAAGTTAATCCTTCTAACTTGACTTTTAAAATCAACTAAACACATGTTCTATATCTATATGATATGCTAACTTAATGATTTAAAACCTGGAAACACGAAAAACACCGTAAAACCGGATTTACGCCGTCGTAGTAACACCGCGGGCTGTTTTGGGTTAGTTAATTAAAAACCTTGATAAACTTTGATTTAAAAGTTGTTATTCTGAGAAAATGATTTTTATTATGAACATGAAACTATATCCAAAAATTATGGTTAAACTCAAAGTGGAAGTATGTTTTCTAAAATGGTCATCTAGACGTCGTTCTTTCGACTGAAATGACTACCTTTACAAAAACGACTTGTAACTTATTTTTCCGACTATAAACCTATACTTTTTCTGTTTAGATTCATAAAATAGAGTTCAATATGAAATCATAGCAATTTGATTCACTCAAAACGGATTTAAAATGAAGAAGTTATGGGTAAAACAAGATTGGATAATTTTTCTCATTTTAGCTACGTGAAAATTGGGAACAAATCTATTCCAACCATAACTTAATCAACTTGTATTGTATATTATGTAATCTTGAGATACCATAGACACGTATACAATGTTTCGACCTATCATGTCGACACATCTATATATATTTCGGAACAACCATAGACACTCTATATGTGAATGTTGGAGTTAGCTATACAGGGTTGAGGTTGATTCCAAAATATATATAGTTTGAGTTGTGATCAATACTGAGATACGTATACACTGGGTCGTGGATTGATTCAAGATAATATTTATCGATTTAATTCTGTACATCTAACTGTGGACAACTAGTTGTAGGTTACTAACGAGGACAGCTGACTTAATAAACTTAAAACATCAAAATATATTAAAAGTGTTGTAAATATATTTTGAACATACTTTGATATACATGTATATATTGTTATAGGTTCGTGAATCAACCAGTGGCCAAGTCTTACTTCCCGACGAAGTAAAAATCTGTGAAAGTGAGTTATAGTCCCACTTTTAAAATCTAATATTTTTGGGATGAGAATACATGCAGGTTTTATAAATGATTTACAAAATAGACACAAGTACGTGAAACTACATTCTATGGTTGAATTATCGAAATCGAATATGCCCCTTTTTATTAAGTCTGGTAATCTAAGAATTAGGGAACAGACACCCTAATTGACGCGAATCCTAAAGATAGATCTATTGGGCTTAACAAACCCCATCCAAAGTATCGGATGCTTTAGTACTTCGAAATTTATATCATATCCGAAGGGTGTCCCGGAATGATGGGGATATTCTTATATATGCATCTTGTTAATGTCGGTTACCAGGTGTTCACCATATGAATGATTTTTATCTCTATGTATGGGATGTGTATTGAAATATGAAATCTGGTGGTCTATTATTATGATTTGATATATATAGGTTAAACCTATAACTCACCAACATTTTTGTTGACGTTTTAAGCATGTTTATTCTCAGGTGATTATTAAGAGCTTCCGCTGTCGCATACTTAAATAAGGACGAGATTTGGAGTCCATGCTTGTATGATATTGTGTAAAAACTGCATTCAAGAAACTTATTTTGTTGTAACATATTTGTATTGTAAACCATTATGTAATGGTCGTGTGTAAACAGGATATTTTAGATTATCATTATTTGATAATCTACGTAAAGCTTTTTAAAACCTTTATCTATGAAATAAAGGTTATGGTTTGTTTTAAAAATGAATGCAGTCTTTGAAAAACGTCTCATATAGAGGTCAAAACCTCGCAACGAAATCAATTAATATGGAACGTTTTTAATCAATAAGAACGGGACATTTCACTGACTACCCAATTCTAGTAAAATTTTTCAAAATTTTCAATTAAATGAACTCAAAATCATGTTTATACATATTTATGAACGATTAAACTAGGTTTTAACACCGAAATTATTGTTACCTCGGAAAGGACATAAATTGAGAAACAAACCAAAATGTTAAAATTTATTTAAAATGGAATAGAGGACGATAAAAAGGAAAATAAAAGCCAAGTGTGGGAAAATTTACCAAGTTATCTTAAACATATTCACATATATCTGTAACAAATAACTGTAAATACTTTTGCTTTGGACTAAACTAAACTGTTTTACCCGATGAAAGAAAAGAAGAGATGGATCTACACGATGAATCAATTCCATCATTAAAAGGAAGTAAAGTCTTCCGAAAAAGAAACGCGCTTCTTGATTTAGGTCATGAAGTTGTCGTCCAGGCCAGCTGTAGGTTGACGAAAAATCCAGAAAAGTCATCACTAAAATCAGCAGGAAATCCACGGACCTCAGCATTAAACACGGTCGCCAAGTGGTCAGATTTATCCTAACCATGAGAAGGATTTATCTCGTACAATGGGGGGCACCATGCAAATTAGCTGGATAAGACTAATGAATCAGATCCCCAGAAAGGATAATCTCCTTAAACATTAAAAATCAGCTTTTAAGACTGATATTACTCAATCCTAGAGATTGACCTTAAAGATTGAGAATTCAAACTCATGGAATTCAATGATATCTAAACTCGAGCTTGAACGAGAAAATATTTTGATCAAAATTACAAACCAATTTGTTTTCTGAAAACCCTATTTTCAATGCGTTCATTACCATTGAACGTAAAATCCTAGGAATTCACCTGGAATTCATTAGGTCACCTGAACTAAATCGGGTGTCAACCGTAAGAACGGTGGTTGCATAGCATGGTCAAAGACAGGACCTTGTGCCATACCGAAAAAAAATTATAAGGGTGAGCTTTACTATTGCTCCTACCAAGGATAGTGATTGCGTCCGACACGTTATAGACCATAATTAAAAGCATGTCAGGGGACATTGCCTTAACAGTTGCTTGTTCAACGCTTTCCTTTACAACCGGACGGTAGTTTACCAAAAGGTAATATACGGGACAAGTAAACTGGACGTGTTGCTTTCCAAATACAAGGCTAGCAAGTGGGTGACACAAAACCGCAAGTTTTGAGCTAAAATTTTCAAATCTGAAACCCACCAAACCCACAAAAATATTTTGCAAACACCGGTAAAGGGTTATTCCGGAAAACTTATCTAGGGTAAAAACTAGATTTAATTTTCAAAAGATCAAATGTTTTCATAAAGATCCAGTTTCCTTAATGGATCTAAATTTTTATAGTCATGTGGGACTGTAAACCATATCGTTACTACCATTGTTTATACCGCCGTAAAGAAATCACTGATGTACAAAGTGTGAAGAATAAAGAAGTGATTCTAGTATTTCAAGACGATATTGCTTGAGGACAAGCAACGCTCAAGTGTGGGAATATTTGATAATGCTAAAAATGAACATATATTTCATAGCATTATTCCTCAAGAAAGACAAGCTTTTAGTTGCAATTGTTCTATTTACAAGTGATATTCGTTTAAATAATAAAAGGTGAAGACAAAAGACAGATTCGACGAATTGAAGACGCAAACGACCAAAAAGCTCAAAAGTACAAAATACAATCAAAGAGGTTCCAATTATTGATAAGAAACGTCTCGAAATTACAAGAATACAAGATTCAAAACGCAAAGTACAAGATATTAAATTGTACGCAAGGACGTTCGAAAATCCGGAACCGGGACATGAGTCAACTCTCAACGCTCGACGCAACGGACTAAAAATTACAAATCAACTATGCACATAAATATAATATAATATTTAAATAATTCTTATAATTATTTAATATATTATATATATTTATAAATCCGTCGGCAAGAAAGACTCCAAAGTATCTGAGCTGTAATTTCAAACTCCGCGACTCGCGGAGTTTGAAGGCCAAAAAGGCCGCGAGTCGCGGAGCCCCAATTTCAGAAAATCCCTATAAAGCTCGCGCATTCTGATCGTAATCATCATCTTTTTCTTCTCCTCATTCATACGTAAAATATATATATATATTTATAATTTATATTTTAATTTTAATTATAATTCTAATAATAAGGGTATGTTAGCAAATGTTGTAAGGGTGTAAGTCGAAATTATGTTCGTGTAACGCTACGCTATTTTTAATCATTGTAAGTTATGTTCAACCTTTTTACATTAATGTCTCGTATCTAAGTTATTATTATGCTTATTTAATCCGAAGTAATCATGATGTTGGGCTAATTACTAAAATTGGGTAATTGGGCTTTGTACCATAATTGGGGTTTGGACAAAAGAACGACACTTGTGGAAATTAGACTATGAGCTATTAATGGGCTTTTTTGTTTAACTAAATGATAGTTTGTTAATGTTAATATAAAGATTTACAATTGGGCGTCCCTATAAATTACCATATACACTCAATCGGACACGATGGGCTGGGTATTTATATGTACGAATAATCGTTCATTTAACCGGATACGGGAATGGATTAATAGTCACTAGAATAATTAAAACAGGGGTGAAATTATGTACAAGGACACTTGGTATAATTAATAACAAAATATTAAAACCTTGGATTACACTCAGTCGACATCCTGGTGTAATTATTAAACAAAGTATTAAAATCTTGTTACAGTTTAAGTCCCCAATTAGTTGGAATATTTAACTTCGGGTATAAGGATAATTTGACGAGGACACTCGCACTTTACATTTATGACTGATGGACTGTTATGGACAAAAACCAGACGGACATATTAAATAATCCAGGACAAAGGACAATTAACCCATGGGCATAAAACTAAAATCAACACGTCAAACATCATGAATACGGAAGTTTAAATAAGCATAATTCTTTTATTTCATATTTAATTTCCTTTATTTTATATTTAATTGCACTTCTAATTATCGCATTTTTATTGTTATTGTATTTAATTGCACTTTTAATTATCGTACTTTTTAATTATCGCAAGTTTATTTTATCGCACTTTTATTATTCGCAATTTCATTATCGTTATTTACTTTATGCTTTAATTTAAGTCTTGTATTTATTTTTAATATTTTACATTTGTTTTTAACTGCGACTAAAGTTTTAAAATCGACAAACCGGTCATTAAACGGTAAAAACCCCCTTATAATAATAATATTACTTATATATATATATTTGTATTTTTATAAAAGTAAACTAATATAGCGTTAAGCTTTGTTTAAAAAGATTCCCTGTGGAACGAACCGGACTTACTAAAAACTACACTACTGTACGATTAGGTACAGTGCCTATAAGTGTTGTAGCAAGGTTTAAGTATATCCATTCTATAAATAAATAAATATCTTGTGTAAAATTGTATCGTATTTAATAGTATTTCCTGCTAAAATTTAATAGTATTTTATACCACTCCGCTACCACATCAGTTACCAGAAAGGATTCAAGAAGATGTGAGTTCACACGAGCCCGCCTTCATACAAAAGGCAAGTCGAATGATTGAGGGAAGGATTAAAGAACAGGAGGCCGAAGAAGCCAACACGAAACAAGTCAAGAGAAAGTGGGAAGAAAACAGTGACAAAAGTCACCAACACAACAACAGTAAAAATCACCTCAACAATCATCACAACAATAATCACAAATTCAATCGCACCATTTATCGTAACAACAAACGCCTCAACAACAACAATAACCACTACAACAACTGTCCCAATAACAATTTCAACCGCAACAACAACCCTAACAATAACAACAACAACAACAAGAGGCAGAAAAATTGATGCCTAAGGTGTGAGAAATATCATTCGGATGACTTTTATAGGGAGTTATGTACCAAATGCAACAGAACGGGTCACAGTGCTACAAAGTGCGAAGTCTACGGACCAGCGGTTAACAGAAACAAAGGAACGTATAATGTTAGAACAAGTAATGCCGATGTTACATGTTTCGGATGCGAGAAGAAGGGTCATTACAGAAATACGTGTCCAAACCCGGGGAATAATAATGGTCAAGGCCGAGGAAGAGTCTTCAACATAAATGCCGTTGAAGCACAGGAAGACCTGGAGCTTGTTACGGGTACGTTCCTTATTGATGAAAAACCTGCTTATGTTTTATTTGATTCGGGTACGGATAGAAGCTATATGTGTAGAGATTTTTGTGCTAAATTAAGTTGTCCATTGACGCCTTTGGATAATAAATTTTTACTCGAATTAGCAAACGGTAAATTAATTACAGCAGATAAAGTATATCAGAACAAAGAAATTAAATTGGTTAGCTAAATGTTTAAGATTGATTTGATACTGGTAGAGTTAGGGAGTTTTGATGTGATAATTGGCATGGACTGGTTGAAAGAGGTGGAAGCAGAAATCGTTTGTTACAAAAATGCGATTCGCATTATGCGCGAAAAGAGAAAACCCTTAATGGTGTACGGAGAAAAGAGCAACGCGAAGCTAAACCTTATTAGTAACTTGAAGGTGCAAAAGCTAATAAGAAAAGGTTGCTATGCCGTTCTAGTACACGTCGAGAAAATACAAACCGAAGAGAAGAACATCAATGATGTTCCCGTCATAAAAGAATTTCCCAATGTATTTCCGAAAGAATTACCGGGACTACCTCCACACCGATCTGTGGAATTTCAAATAGATCTTGTATCAGGAGCTACACCAATAGCTTGTGCTCCATACAGACTCGAACCCAGCAAAATGAAGGAACTCCAAATCCAATTACAAGAACTTTTAGAACGTGATTTCATTCGACCAAGCACATCACCATGGGGAACTCCTGTTTTGTTTGTCAAAAAGAAGGATGGTACATTCAGGTTGTGTATCGACTACCGAGAGTTGAAAAAACTTACCATCAAGAACCGTTACCCACTACCGAGAATCGACGACTTATTTGATCAACTACAAGGCTCGTCGGTTTATTCGAAGATCGATTTACGTTCCGGGTATCATCAAATGCGGGTGAAGGAGGATGATATTCTGAAGACTGCTTTCAGGATGCGTTACGTAAATTAGGAGTTTATGGTTATGCCGTTTGGTTTGATTAACGTACCATCTGTGTTCATGAATCTCATGAACCGAGTGTGTGGACCATACCTTGACAAGTTTGTCATTGTTTTCATCGATGACATACTTATTTACTCAAAGAATGATCAAGAGCACGAAGAGCATTTGAGAAAAGTGCTAGAGTTGCTGAGGAAAGAAAAATTGTACGCTAAGTTTTCAAAGTGTGCATTTTGGTTGGAAGAAGTTCAATTCCTCGGTCACATAGTGAACAAAGAAGGTATTCAGGTGGATCCGGCAAACATTAAAACCGTTGAAAAGTGGGAAACCCTGAAAACTCCGAAACATATGCGCCAATTTTTAGGACTGGCTGGTTACTACAGAAGATTCATCCAATATTTTTCCAAAATAGCAAAACCTTGACTGCATTAACGCATAAAGGGAAGAAATTTGAAAGGAAGGATGAACAAGAGAAAGCGTTTCAATTGTTAAAGAAAAAACTAACTACGGCACCTATATTATCATTGCCTGAAGGGAATGATGATTTTGTGATTTATTGTGACGCTTCAAAGCAAGGTCTCGGTTGTGTATTAATGCAACGAACGAAGGTAATTGCTTATACGTCCAGACAATTGAAGATTCACGAACAAAATTATACGACTCACGATTTGGAATTGGGCGCTGTTGTTTTTGCATTAAAGACTTGGAGGCACTATTTATATGGGGTCAAAAGTATTATATATACCGACCACAAAAGTCTCCAACATATATTTAATCAGAAACAACTGAACATGAGGCAGCGTACGTGGATTGAGTTGTTGAATGATTACGAATTTGAGATTCGTTACCACCCAAGGAAGGCGAATGTGGTAGCCGACGCTTTGAGTAGAAAGGACAGAGAACCTATGCGGGTAAAAGCTATGAATATAATTATTCGTACTAACCTTACTACTCAAATAAAGAAGGCGCAACAGGGAGTTTTAAAAGAGGAAAATTTGAAGGATGAAATACCCAAAGGTTTGGAGAAACATCTTAATATTAGGGAAGACAGAACCCGGTATAGGGCTGAGAAAATTTGGGTACCAAAGTTTGAAGATGTGAGAGAAATGGTACTTAAGGAAGCACATAAAACCAGATACTCAATACATCCTGGAGCTGGAAAGTTGTACAAAGATCTCAAGAAACACTTTTGGTGTCCAGGTATGAAAGCCGATATTGCTAAATACGTAGGAGAATGTTTGACGTGTTCTAAGGTAAAAGCTGAACATCAGAAACCAACAGGTCTACTTCAACAACCTGAAATCCCGGAGTGGAAATGGGAAAACGTTACCATTGATTTCATTACTAAATTTCCAAGGACTGCAAGTGGTTATGATACCATTTGGGTAATAGTCGATCGTCTCACCAAATCAGCACACTTTCTACCAATGCGAGAAGATGATAAAATGGAAAAGTTAGCACGACTATACTTGAAGGAAGTCATCTCCAGACATGGAATACCAATCTCTATTATCTCTGATAGGGACGGTAGATTTGTCTCAAGGTTTTGGCAAACGTTACAACAAGCATTAGGAACTCGTCTAGATATGAGTATGATGTGGTAGCGAGGTGTATATAAAATAGCTTATATTTTACTAGGAAAAACTATTAAATACGATACAATTTTACACAAGATATTTATTTATTTATAGAATGGATATACTTAAACCTTGCTACAACACTTGTAGGCAGTGTACCTAATCGTACAGTAGCGTAGTTTTTAGTAAGTCCGGTTCGTTCCACAGGGAATCTTTAAACAAAGCTCAACGCTATATTAGTTTACTTTTATAAAAATACAAACATATATATAAGTAATATTATTATTATAAAGGGGGGTTTTTTTTACCGTTTAATGACCGGTTTGTCGATTTTAAAACTTTAGTCGCAGTTAAAACCTAATGTAAACTATTAAATAAATAAAATACTTTAAATTAAAGCGTAAAGTAAATAACGATAATGAAATTGCAATAAAAGTGCGATAAAATAAAATTGCGATAATTAAAAAGTACGATAATTAAAAGTGCGATTAAATAACAATAAATAAAAGTGCGATAATTAGAAGTGCAATTAAATATAAAATAAAGGAAATTAAATATGAAATAAAAGAATTATGCTTATTTAAACTTCCGTAATCATGATGTTTGACGTGTTGATTTTAGTTTTATGCCCATGGGTTAATTGTCCTTTGTCCTGGATTATTTAATATGTCCGTCTGGTTTTTGTCCATAACAGTCCATCAGTCATAAATATAAAGTGCGAGTGCCCTCGTCAAATTATTCTTATACCCGAAGTTAAATATTCCAACTAATTGGGGATTCGAATTGTAACAAGGTTTTAATACTTTGTTTAATGAATACACCAGGTTATCGACTGCGTGTAAACCAAGGTTTTACTACTTTGTTAACAATTACACCAATTACCCTTGAATGTAATTTCACCCCTGTTTTAATTATTCTAGTGGCTATTAATCCATTCCCGTGTCCGGTTAAATGAACGATTATTGGTACATATAAATACCCCGCCCATCATGTCCGATCGAGTGTATATGGTAATTTATAGGGACGCCCAATTGTAAATCTTTATATTAACATTAACAAACTTTCATTTAGTTAAACAAATATAAAGCCCATTAATAGCCCATAGTCTAATTTCCACAAGTGTCGTTCTTTTGTCCAAACCCCAATTATGGTACAAAGCCCAATTACCCAATTTTAGTAATTAGCCTAACATCATGATTACTTCGTTTTAAATAAGCATAATAATAACTTAGCTACGAGACATTAATGTAAAAAGGTTGAACATAACTTACAATGATTAAAAATAGCGTAGCGTTACACGGACAGAATTTCGACTTACACCCTTACAACATTCGCTAACATACCCTTATTATTAGAATTAAAATTAAAATATAAATTATATATATATATATATATATATATATCGTTTACGTTTGATAAGAGAAGAAAAAGATTATGAATTGCGATCAGAATTCGGTTGCTTTTATAGGAAAAGTTGATTTTTGGGGCTCCGCGACTCGCGGTGAAATCCTCTTCAATCTCCGCGAGTCGCGGAGAATGAATTTACAGCTCAGTCCTTGGAGTCTTTCTCTGCCGACGGTTTTTATTTATAAATATAATATATATATAATTAATATAATTAATTATATATTATATTATATTTATATACATAGTTAACTTGTAATTTTTAGTCCGTTGCGTCGAGCGTTGAGAGTTGACTCTAGTCCCGGTTCCAGATTTTCGAACGTCCTCGCGTACAATTTTATATTTTGTACTTTGCGTTTTGAATCTTGTACTCTTGTAATTTCGAGACGTTTCTTATCAATAATTGGAACCTCTTTGATTGTCTTTTGTTCTTTTGAGCTTTTTGGTCGTTTGCGTCTTCAATTCGTCGAATCTGTCTTTTGTCTTCACCTTTTATTATTTAAACGAATATCACTTGTAAATAGAACAATTGCAACTAAAAGCTTGTCTTTCTTGATGAATAATGCTATGAAATATATGTTCATTTTTAGCATTATCAGAGTACTACCTATCATCCATAAACCGATGGGTAGAGTGAAAGGACGATACAGACTCTTGAAGACATGCTACGAGCATGTGTTATTGATTTTGGAAACAGTTAGGATCGACATCTACCGTTAACAGAATTTTCCTACAACAACAGTTACCACTCGAGTATTGAGATGGCACCGTTTGAGGCACTTTATGGCAGAAAGTGCAGGTCTCCAATTTATTGGAATGATGTGGGGGATAGACAACTTACGGGTCCGGAGATAATCCAAGAAAGGACCGAGAGAATTATTCAAATTCAACAACGGTTGAAAACTGTTCAGAGTCGACAAAAGAGCTACGCAGACAGTAAAAGAAAAGATATAGAATTTGAAATTGGAGAGATGGTCATGCTTAAGGTTTCACCTTGGAAAGGCGTTGTTCAATTTGGTAAACGGGGGAAACTGAATCTAAGGTACATTGGACCATTTAAAATTATAGATCGTGTCAGACCAGTAGCTTACCGACTTGAATTACCTCAACAACTCACCGACGTACATGATACTTTTCACGTATCGAATCTAAAAAAATGATTAGGCAAAGAAAATCTCACTATTCCTTTAGACGAAATCCAAATCAATGAAAAACTTCAATTCATTGAAGAACCCGTCGAAATAATGGATCGTGAGGTTAAAAGACTTAAGCAAAATAAAATACCAATTGTTAGGGTTCGATGGAATGCTCGTAGAGGACCCGAGTTCACCTGGGAACGTGAAGATCAGATGAAGAAGAAATACCCACACTTATTTCCAGATGATACGTCAACACCTCCAACTACTTCAAATTTTGGGACGAAATTTATTTAATGGGTAGGTACTGTAGTGACCCGAACTTTTCCATGATTATATATATTAAATGAAAACTATATTTGCATGATTAAATGTTTCCAACATATTAAGCAATCAAACTTGTTAACACTTGATTATTTGAAATGAGTTTCGTATAGACAATTGACCACCCATGTTGACCGGCGATTCACGAACGTTAAAAACTTGTAAAAACTATAGGATGATATATATATATATATATATATATATATATATATATATATATATATATATATATATATATATATATGGTTAACATGATATTATGATAAATAAGTATCTCATTATGTATATTAACAATGAACCTTATACATAAAACAAGACTACTAACTTAAGAAATTCAAAACGATATCTATACGTAACGATTATCGTTGTAATAACGTCTTAATATTAATATATCATATTAAGATATATTAGTACATCATGTTATCATTATAATGTAATAATTTAACATCTCATTAGATATTATAATAATGGGATTAATTACAATTAACAAAATCCTTAACTTAAAGGTTTCAAAACAACACTTACATGTAACAACTAACGATGACTTAATGACTCAGTTAAAATGCATATACATATAGTGTATTAAGATGTATTAGTACACTTTTGAAAGACTTCATGACACATATCAAAGTACTTCTACTTAACAAAAATGCTTACAATTACATTCTCATTCATTTTCATCAACAATTCTACTCGTATGCACTCGTATTCGTACTCGTAGAATACACAGCTCCTAGATGTACATACTATTGGTATATACACTCAATGATCAGCTCTTAGCAGCCCTTAGTGAGTCATCAAATATTTGGGAACCATCATTTGGCAACTAGCATGAAATATCTCACAAAATTACAAAAATATTATAAATCATTCATGAATTATTTACAAGAAAACAAACTTACATATCCTTTATATCTAATCCATTAGTCATGACCAAAAATATATACAAACACTTTCATTCTTCAATTTTATTCATCTAATTGATCTCTCTCAAGTTCTATCTTCAAGTTCTAAGTGTTCTTCATAAATTCTATAAGTTCTAGTTTCATAAAATCAAGAATACTTTCAAGTTTGCAAGTCTACTTCCAAGCTTTCTAATCCATTCCAAGTAATCATCTAAGATCAAGAAACCTCTGTTATTTACAGTAGGTTATCATTCTAATTCAAGGTATAATTCATATTCAAACTTTGATTCAATTTCTATAACTATAAACTATCTTAATTCGAGTAAAAATCTTACTTGAACTTGTTTTCGTGTTATGATTCTACTTCAAGAACTTTCAAGCCATCCAAGATCCTTTGAAGCTAGATCATTTCTTGTCACTTCCAGTAGGTTTGCCTACTAAACTTGAGGTAGTAATGATGTTCATAACATCATTCGATTCATATATATATATATATATATATATATATATATATATATATATATATATATATATATATATATATATATATATATATATATAACTATCTTATTCGAAGATTTAAACTTGTAATCACTAGAACATAGTTTAGTTAATTTTAAACTTGTTCGCAAACAAAGTTAATCCTTCTAACTTGACTTTTAAAATCAATTAAACACATTTTCTATATCTACATGATATGCTAACTTAATGATTTAAAATCTGGAAACACGAAGAACACCGTAAAACCGGACATACATCGCCGTAGTAAAACCGCGGGCTGTTTTGGGTTAGATAATTAAAAACTATGATAAAATTTGATTTAAAAGTTTTTCTTCTGGGAAAATGATTTTTCTTATGAACATGAAACTATATCCAAAAATCATGGTTAAACTCAAAGTGGAAGTATGTTTTCTAAAATGGTCATCAAGACGTCGTTCTTTCGACTGAAATGTCTACCTCTTACAAAAATGACTTGTAACTTATATTTTCGACAATAAACTTATACTTTTTCTGTTTAGATTCATAAATTTCAGTTCAATATGAAACCATAGCAATTTGATTCACTCAAATCAGATTTAAAACGAAGAAATGATGGGTAAAACAAAATTGGTTAAAAATGGTTAATTTGACTACGGGATGAATTTACAAAAATCTATACTAACCATAACTTAACTAACTTATATTGTATTATACATGTAGTCTAACATATATTATGTAACCTTGATAGACCGTAGACACGTATACAATGTTTTGACATATCATATCGACGTCATATATATATATATATATATATATATATATATATATATATATATATATATATATATATATATATATATATATATATTTATTTGAAACAACCATAGACACTCTATATACGGTAATGTTCGAGTTAGCTATACAGGGTTGAGGTTGATTCCAAAATAATATATATACTTTGAGTTGTGATCGAGTCTAAGACTTGTATACACTGGGTCGTGGATTAATTCTAGATAATATATATATTTTTATTTATGTACTACTAACTGTGGACAACTAATTGTGGACTACGAACGTTGGACTGTTAACTTAACAAACTTAAATCGCTAAAACATAATAAAACATATTATGAATATATTTCGATCATACTTTGATATATATGTATATATTTGTTATAAGTTCGTGAATCGACCAGTGTCCAAGTGTTATATTCCGACGAAGGGATAATCTGTGAAAGTGAGTTATAGTCCCATTTTTACTATCGAATATTTTTGGGATGACAATACATCCAGTTTTATAACTGATTTACAAAATAGACACAAGTACTTGATAATTCTATTCTATGATTGAATTATCTTATTGAATATCACTCTTTTGCTTGGTAACCTAAGAATTAGTGAACGCCACTAATTGACGCTAATCCTGAAGATAGATCTATGGGCCTAACGAACCCCATCCAGGTTATGGATGCTTTAGTACTTCGATTTTTATATACAGATGAGTGTACCTGTATATTTGGGGATATTCTATATGCATTTGTTAATGTCGGTTACCAGGTGTTCTTCATATGAATGATTTTTATACAGATGAGTGTTCCTGTATTATATTTTTTTGTGGATGAGTGTTCCTGCAGTTAATTATGAAAAATGAAATCTTGTGGTCTATTAATATAATTTGATATATAGATTAAACCTATAGCTCACCAACATTTTTGTTGATGTTTAAAGCATGTTTATTCTTAGGTGATTATTAAGAGCTTCCGCTGTTGTATGATAAATAAAGACAGGATTGGAGTCTGCATGCTTGTACAATATTGTTTAAAAACAGCATTCGAAGACTTAAGTTGTTGTGTAACATTATTGTAAACTATTATGTAATGGTCGTGTGAAAACGCTACATTTTAGATTATCATTATTTGATAATCTTCGTAATATTTTAAACCTTTATCGTAAATATAAAGGTTATGGTTTGTTTCAAAAATCGAATGCAGTCTTTGAAAAATGTCTCATATAGAGGTCAAAACCTCGCAATGAAATCAATTAATATGAAATGTTTATAATTATTATGAACGGGACATTTCACCTAAGCTTGAACATGATATCATTCCACTTCGTCCTATGAATGTTGTGACTTTTCAGAGAATGGAGCAAACTCGAAATGAGGATCTTAAGCCTGATTTCAATAGAAAGCTTGTTTGTCATCTCAAGAAAATGAATTATCAATGTCCACCTGGTAATGCTTGGAGAAATGAGAATTCTGATCTGATTATGAAGTTACTGATGAAGAAGAGGGTGAAGGTGATAATCAGAAAGTTGCTGGTGAAGCTCAAGAAGGTGACCAAGGTAATAATGATGATGATGATAATGATGAAGCAACTGAAGAAGATACTCAGTTGATTCGAAGAAAGAGGAAAGGGAAAGAACCCATGTCATCTGAGCAACCCAAGAAGAATGAGAGGAGAACCAAACACCATAATGACTCACCACATAGATCATCTCATGGAGGTTCAAGGCAACAAACTCAACGCCAACCTTCCAGTATTATGAAGGATGCTAGAGCCGCTGTTTCCTCACCAAGAGTTGTTGTTACATCATCTCAAATTACTCCATCTGAGTTCAAGACACAACAAAATCTTCTGATGTCGTTGATGACAAAGATTACAAATCTTGAGAACCAAGCCGTTGAGGACAAGAAAGCGAGTGCTGAGAAGATTGAGTTGTTGGTTGAGGATAATGAGAAGTTGTGGAGACGTATGAACTGTCAAAAGGAGAAGATGGAGAAGTTAAACAAACAACTGGTGAAAGTTAAAAGTGAAAGTGAAGCTAAGTTGAAGGAGATGAATGATAAGTTAAAACAACTCACTTATGGGAAAACCAAGTTGATAACGGATGAAGGAGAAGCGTATTCCTCTTATTTGGGTGGTGACGACGAGAAAGAAGATGAAGATGCTGGAACTAAGTCTGAACGACCCTCTTTTAAATATCCGTTAGTGATACCTATTCAAAGTTTCAATGAATATGGTGAGGTCTTTACTGCTAAATATTATATGAATTATTCAAATGTTTTTAATGATGCAGAAAAGGGGGACATTCCACCAAGTGATTTTCCAGTGGAACAGCTTACTGCTCTGGCATATGACAGTGAAAATGATACATAGGATGCAGAGACAGTTGAAGCTGAAATCAAGGCTCCACAAGAAGAGCAAGTTGCTGATGTCCCTCCTGAATCAATCCAAAATATCGATTTAAGTGATGTTGACAATTTGTTTGAAGATGAAAAGAGTCAAGATTCTGTTGGTGAAGGTAGTGTGAAAGAAAATGTGATTATTGAATCCGAGGATGAGCTGGAGACATAATCTGAGAAAGAAGAAGAAGAAGAAGAAGAAGAAGAAGTTATGCCTTCGCTCGAAACATACTCGAATCCGTCACTCAATACCTTAAGTGACTTCTTCAATTTGAGTAGTGAAGTGAAACAAAAGAATTTAATTGATTTAGAAAAGGTGAGGAAGGTATACAAGAAGCAAGTTAAGGAAGTTGATGTTTTGATGGAAAGGAATAAGAAAATCCGACATGAGAAACTGCTCGTTGAGAAAGAAAGAAAAGATATTGAGCTAAAGAAGAAGAAACTCCAAGCCGATCAAGCTAAGGCTAAGGGATGGGATGAAATTAAGAAATGGTTTGAACGTGATAGGGTTAAGGTAAGTAGAAACGTTGAAGAAGATGAGGTTTGACAAAGTTGGTGGAGACAGAACGTTGTTAACCCTGATCAGATGAATAAACCAGAACTCGAGCCGAAGTTTGTCAGTTTCTATGAAAAAGAGAAGAGTACCAAGAAGTATTCCAAGGGTAAAATCTTAGGTTGGGGTTATTTCAAGGAGATCGATTGTTTTGCGATCAAAAGGGAAGGAGGAGTAGATTATATGGCCCATCCAAGTCACTTCAAAACCCTACCTTACTTTGAGATCATGCAACTTGTGAAACTAAAGATGTTGAACGTTGAAGATAGTGACCTTTCCAGATGGTTTCAAAGAAAGCTAAGAACTGAGTACAAAACAGGAAAGTGGGATATCTTCAAGTCAACAACCGCCATGTTTTCCATGCACCCGACAAAGCTGAATTCTAAAGGTGGACTTATTCGTGTTGTTAAGTTCCGTCCAGCTAAGTATATGAAACAATCTCCCTTAATGCCATTACCCAAGGACATTTGCAAAAACTTCAGATGGTGGTTCTATGATGAGTTTTCGGAGGAAGCAGTGATAATTGAGAAGGATGATGGAAGCATACAGTTCGACAATGTGAGGATTTTAGATCCTATGTGGCTGAGGAACTTATCGAGATTTAATGTGGAGACACTTCACCACCATCACATTACATTCAAAGAAGATAGGAAAGAGGAAGCTATGAGATATCTGCGTGTGATCGATATCTATCATGCCTACCTCAACAAAGAAAGTGATGCTCAAAGCTCGAACCAAGCTCATGCCAACTAAATCATGTCTGATGCTGTATTGCTAGTTTATATTTTGTTTTTGATGTTTTTATGCGAGGGAGAGAATTTGGGAATGTAATCATGTTTTTAAACTGTTTGTACTTATGAACTTGTATGCTTTATGGATGTTTACTTACTGTAATAGATGTTCTAGATCCTAGGGGGAGTTGTTGATGCATTTTGTATAAGTCCCTAGACATCTATCCCACGTCCATGGTAGGTACTTCAGTTTATGGGTTACCATGATCACTCATTGTTATCCTATCTGTGTTTATATGTGGTTATAGGTACTGCATGAACGCGATATGGAAGTTTGACTATCTTA
Source organism: Rutidosis leptorrhynchoides (assembly GCF_046630445.1). Classification (NCBI taxonomy): domain Eukaryota; kingdom Viridiplantae; phylum Streptophyta; class Magnoliopsida; order Asterales; family Asteraceae; genus Rutidosis; species Rutidosis leptorrhynchoides. The sequence continues at coordinate 276,406,520 of NC_092336.1, forward strand.
GAATCAGTCATACATATGAGTAAAGCCTCACTCGTATGGCTGACAAGCTCATACGCACAAGTGTTCTGAGCTGAGTCACAAACCTAATCTGTTAATACATACACGAGTGAGTGATCAACCGTACGGCTGAGCCAGTCCACTCGTACGAGTGAGACCTGACACGCACGGTTGACCTGTCCGATTCTCTCTCAACCCAAATCCTTAAACAAGGTGAATAATAGCTCTAAGTGTTAATCTAATCACACAATCATCATTGTTGTGGTTTGACTTAATTAATCCCAAAAAGCTTTCTCATATTCACTAGAGAGTTTGATTCACTAATTCCGCCTTTGTGTGAGTTAAACATGTTGATTTCGAAGTTCCTAGTCATGTTTCATCATTTATTTATGTGGTGTCGTTAGGTCGGAAGACGTCATATTCAGTTGATCAAGGTAGCAGACAGTGGTTTGTTTATTTATATTGTGCGGGGCCTAAATTACTTTTAACTTTCTAAGGTGTAGAAGGTGTAAGTTAACCTAGGGTAGTGTTTTTGAATGGATTAACGAATTGAAGATCAAGTGGATAATTGTCTTTTTATTTAAATTACCTGGATAAGGATAGTAGTTGGTTTAAGCTAATGGTCCTAATTACGAAAAAATAAAGAAAGTGGAAGGATATCCGGTGTATGCAGATCAGGGAAATGTTGACCAAGATATTAGTTTTGGGTTAAAGAAAGGTAAATATGTTTATGTTAAGGCTATGTTTGGAATGGTGTAGATCTGGTTGGATGAGCTAAATACACAGACCTACTTGTCTCTATACTCTCAGAGTTCTCGTTGAGTAATAAAAAGCATGTCACTTGGTTGTATAATTGAAAGGTAACTATACCTTGGAGGTTATCCTCAATAAAGTACTAGGTTTATTAGTGAGTTGCGCTCTAATCCTAACCCTCGTTATCAGTTTAGTTAACTGAATAACAACATGCCGTGTTGATTGAACACTGATCACAAACGGAAGGAGTCCGTCGGTATAAGTTGGCAAAACCTTAAATGAAAACTAACAACCATTTCATCATACTAGTGAGATCATATCAATCCAAACACTATACAGCATTACAGTTGATATACTGAAAGTAAAGTAGATAGAAACCTAATAGATATCTAAACAGTTGATATGACTTAGTCCTTGGGCAACAATCAAATAAAAACATGCAGTAGGTTTGGGTCATACAATAAAGGTACTAACTAGATCTTAATGCCCCTAAGAGGTCTCTTTGGAACAGTCAATAGGCATACTAGGTCATTCATGTCTCAATTCCTAAGTTCTGTGTCCTAAAAGCGTATTAGATACCTCTCGGAAACTTCGGCTATACCGAGTTCATAATATCTTCAGATACAGAATAACCAAGGGTCTTAATCCTATGAAGTAGCTAAGTTTATATAGGTGGACAAGTCCTAATCACAACCTAGTTTGGTCAATCCTTAAGATGCTAGCATACAAATCTATCAGACTCACAAGTTCAGTATTACAACAGTAACCGTACTAAATTAACATAACTACGCTAATCCAAACTTTTATCATGGCAACATACAGATTAATTAAGCTATCATGGTAATATTAGAACATATTATTAAACATAAAAGGTAACAATACATGTTTAATACAAAAGATAAGCGTTTCGGATAAAAACCTAAAAAGGCTGAAGAAATCTGCCCGAGATCGCAGGGACTCGCCGGGATATCCTCCGGAAATAAAAACTAAGCTAGCTACTACTAAAAACTAACTAAAAAGCTTGAAAATATAAAGTGAAATACAAATTGAGTGTGTGTTGAAATGGATGGAAGGAGCCCTTTAAATAGACTTGTAATTTGCCAGCAAACGGCTGGCAGGCTGTTTGGCAGGCCGTTTGCGGAGGCCGTTTGATCAGGTCACCCGTTTCTTGTTCCCGTTTGCCTTGGCCATGTGGCAAGCCATTTTACATAGAGTCAAGCCATTTGGCTGGCCATTTGGCAGGTTGTTTGGCTTGCCTGGTTTGCTGAATTCACTGGATCGTAACTTGATTTCTTGTCTTTCACCATTTTCGCTCTAGAATCTTCGTTTTAGCTCCGTTTTACTTGATTCTTTTCGCATTACCTTTGTAATTACTTAATCTACAAAATCAACCGACAAAGCGATAATTTTGCCAACAAATCTTGAAACTTTATTAATTTAGGACCTAATATCGGGGGTAAAAGCGTGACATTTTGACCGATATCACCTACCCCTTAAAGAAAATCTCGTCCTAAGATTTTAGCCTGATGCCGAAGGTGGCGTCGTGAAAAGATGAGGGTATTTCTACTTTATCTGATCCTCTCATTCCCATGTGAATTCTAGTCCTCTATAAGCGTTCTAGCGAATATTAACGATTGGAATGTTGCTCTGCTTCAAACGTTTGACCTCGCGGTCCATAATCTCTACAGGTTCTTCAATAAAGTGCAACTTGTCATCGATTTGTATTTCCTCTAGAGGGACGGTGAGATCTTCTTCAGCTAAACATTTCTTCAGATTTGATACGTGGAAAGTATCATGTACTCCGCTAAGCTGTTGGGGCAGATTTAACCAATAGGCCACCGGTCCAATTCGTAATGTTATCTCGAATGGACCCACATATCTTGGGTTCAGCTTCCCTCTCTTACCAAACCATATTGCGCCTTTCCAAGGTGATACCTTCAGCATTACCTTGTCACCGACTACACACTCCAATGGTTTCCATCTATTATCGACGTAACTCTTCTGACGACTTCTGGCTGTTTTCAATATGTCCTTGATCTGAACGATTTTCTCAGTAGTTTCGTGAATGACTTCCGGACCAGTGATATGTCTATCTCCCAACTCGTTCCAACATATTGGAGATCTACACTTCCTTCCATAAAGCACCTCAAATTGTGCAGCGTCGATGCTCGAATGATAACTATTGTTGTAGGAAAATTCCTCAAGAGGTAGATATTTATCCCAGCCATTCCCGACATGTGCGAATCATGTCTTCCAGAGTCTGAATGGTCCTCTCACTTTGACCATCCGTCTGTGGGTGATAGGCGGTACTCATATTCAGTCGTGTTCCAAGTGCCTCCTGCAACAACTGCCAGAACCTAGACGTGAAATGAATATCTTGATCAGAGATGATGGACACTGGAACTCCATGTCTCGATACAATCTCCTTCAAAAATAACCGAGCTAACTTCTCTATCTTGTCGGTTTCTTTCATTGGTAGGTAGTGTACGGATTTCGTGAGACGGTCAATGATAACCCAGATCGTATGTGACGACCCGAAAATTTTCGACCAAATTTAAACTTGATCTTTATATGTTTCCAACACGATAAGCAAAGTTTGTAATGTTAAAGTCTCATAAACATCGAACTGTGTTCATGCATACATTTGACCTTTGAACCCATTATATGGATTCAGTAAACCTTTGACCACACCCGACGATTCACGAACAATTGTTGTAAATAAATAAATGTGTATATGTAAATATAATAAAAAGAATAAGTGTATATATTAAATTAAATTAATATAATACCATTTAATCAATCAAATTAAATGTGAAGAATAATATACAAAATAAATAAGATGTTATTAAAGTAAATATATATATATATATATATATATATATATATATATATATATATATATATATATATATATATATATATATATATATATATATATATATATATATATATGAATTCTGTATTATTAATACTATGACTATGATGAAATTGATCCAGTTGATTTATTATATTATTATTATTAATATTGTTATTATTATTATCAATATCATTAGTATTATAATTAGAAATAAAATTTTTAATGTTAGCTACTATGATTAATAGTAGTATTATTGTTAGGTATTATCATTTAAAAGTATTATTATTATTATTATTATAGATTATCAATATTATTATTATTATAAAAGTGATATATTCTATTAATATTATCATTAATAATATTATTATTAACATTATTATTAACAAATGTTGATATCCGTATTAAGAACATTATTATTAGTAGTATGATAATTATTAGTAATATAAACAGTATTATTATTTTATTTTCATTCCTATTTTTTATATATAATATCAGTATTATTTATTATTATAAATTATATTATTACTAGTAATAGCATTTTGATTATTATCATCTCAAATAATCAATTATATAAAAATCGCATATAAGGATTTAGAATTCAGAATTTGTTTTACGTAACCATCAAACTGTACCTGATTGTGTTTTTATCCCTCAAATTAATTAAACAACTGTATAAATCGTACAAATTAGGGGAATATAATCTATCTATTATTGTTTTTAATATCTGATCGATTTAACCTTGTTTAATTCTGTTACCAGTCGACTTCAACCAACTTTACACGTCAAACTTGATCAATTATAAGTACTTACAATTCATCTATTTACTCAGTCAAACTCAATTAATAGAGCAATTCAAAATTAAATAGATAAATGCAAGTCGACCTCCGTTCTTCATATTTTTTTACCAAAAATCAAATTCGAAAGAAACTTCAAAATGTAATAATGCCATTATGTTAGGAATCTTACACATAAAGTATCTGCAAAGTTTCAAGGATCAATTCTTCATATCAAGTAAGAATTTTAGAGTCAAAGTTTTAGTTTTTAAAAGTCAAACCGGTGTTCATCATTTAAATTCGAATTTTCTGTGATGAATTAAGTTAAATTAATGAGTCCAATAGTTTCAAAGGGTGAATTGAAACCTAGTTTGTTTTATACTTTCTGTCTAAAACGTTTTGAATCTCAAAATCAATTATTTTTTTTACTTCAAACGTCTAGCAGCAGTAGCTGTATTTATTTATTTATTTATTTATTTTCGCGTTTGATAATTTAATATTTCACTTATAAAACGTTTAGGAATTATTTCCATATCCTAAAACAATCAAACTAAATCTTTGTTTATTAAAAATGGAGCTCTGGTCGAATTGTATTATGAAGAAGAAGAATATAATAATAATCAGAGTTATAAATAAATGGAGAGAGTTCAAAACAGATATATAGGCGACAGAGCCATGGTTTAGGATGTTAGCGAGTATTCGGGAGGTCGCGGGTTCGAGCCCCGTCTTGGGCAATTCATTTTAGAGAAAGTTTTAAAGGGTACACTCTTTTAATTTTAATTCCATTATTATTACTATTATTAATTATTATGAATAAAATTATTATTGTTAAGTATTATGATTATTATGATTATTATTATTATTATTATTATTATCATTTTTATTATTAGTATTATAATACTTATTACTATTATCATAGTTATAAATATTATAACTATTATTATTATTATTATGAATATTACAAGTGTTATCCTTATTATTAATTTATCATTCTAAGTAGTATTATTATTATTATGATCATTATCTTTGTTAATATTATAGTTATTATTATTACTAATATCATAATTATATTTATAAGTAATAGAAACGTTATTAATATTAGAAATTTTCATAAGTATTATTAATATCATTACTATTATTATTAATTTTATCATTTTAGTATTATTATCATTATTATGATTATAGTTATTATTATTATTAATATTGTGAAAATAATATGAATTATTATTATCTTCATAAATATTAGTATTATTATCACTTTATAAATATTAGAACCATTACTATTAATATAAGTATATTATTAGTATTAATATCATTATTTTTATCACTAATGAAATCATAACCATTATTATCTCAATTAATAGTATTAAGTATTATAATTATTAACATTTTTATTATTAATATTACTCTAGTATTACTATAACTATTATTTTGTAAACAAAAGATTATGTATATAAAAATAAATATAATAACCATAACTTAAATATATTGCCAACTGAAAAACAGGTGTACACATCAAATAAACTAGGATGAAACATAGGATTCGGTGGATGATTCGGCATCCTTTATTAATTGCGTATATAACGGTAGCCCTTCCTAAATAGTTTTTGAGTAGGCTAGGAAAGAAAGAAGAAATGATAGAGCGAAATGGGTTGGTTGCCCAAAGGGCTATCTGATCTGATCATGGGGGGATAGCACAAGGGCTTAAGGCATTGGTTTGCTAAATCGACATACAAGAAGATTGCATCATGCATGGGTTCGAATCCCATTTCTTCCAGTCTTTTCCTACTGAACACTTTCCTGCTCAAGATAGGGTACTAGAAAGGGATCATACGAAGGCTATGTCCTTTTTTAGATCTAGCCTGAATGACTCCTAAACTAAAGGCTTTCATTATATCTAAAGTGTGCAGTGAGGGATCTTTATATTATAGGTAGCCAGTCTTTATTTCACTCGACCCAAGCAATGCCCAAAGAGTCCCATGCCTTTCTTGGTCGGACCAAGCCAACTGGCGATTTTCGACAAGTCTTTCCTCATTTTTAGAGCAAGAAGCTTAGTAATATAAAAATTATCACTAATAATAATATAAATATTTGTTCGATTTCGATTATATGTATTAATGAATATACAAATGATATAGGTTCGTGAATCCAAGGCCAACCCTACTTTTGTTCAATGTCATCATATGTATTTTTACTACAAAATACAGTATAGTGAGTTTCATTTGCACCCTTTTTAAATGTTTTTGCAATATATATTTTTGGGACTGAGAATACATGCGCTGCTTTTATAAATGTTTTACGAAATAGACACAAGTAATTGAAACTACATTCTATGGCTGGATTATTAAACCGAATATGCCCCTTTTAGCTTGGTAGCCTAAGAATTAGGGAACATCACTAATTTTGAGAATTAGTGCACCCCTAATTGACGCGAATCCTAAAGGTAGTTCTACGGGAACTAACAACCCCCATTCTGGAATTTGGAATGCTTTAGTACTTCGATTTTATCATGTCCGATGGGTGTCCCGGAATGATGGGGATATTCTATATGCATCTTCTTAATGTCGGTTACCAGGTGTTCACCATATGAATGATTTTTATCTCTATGCAGTTTGCGAAATGCCTGATATGATATTATGTTTATGAAAAACTAAAATATGAAATCTTGTGGTCTATTAAAATGATGGAAATGAATGTTTACGATAAACTAATGAACTCACCAACCTTTTGGTTGACACTTGAAAGCATGTTTATTCTCAGGTATTAAGGAAACCTTCCGCTATGCATTTGCTCATATTAGAGATATTACTTGGAGTCATTCATGACATATTTCAAAAGACGTTGCATTCGAGTTGTCGAGTTCATCAAGATTATTACTAAGTCAATTATAGTTGGATATATTACGAAATGGTATGCATGCCGTCAACTGTCGATGAAATGAAAGTTTGTCTTTTAAAAACGAATGCAATGTTTGTAAAATGTATCATATAGAGGTCAAGTACCTCGTGATGTAACCAAATGTAATGTATTCGTCCAGATGGATTAGGACGGGTCATTAGATCGTATCATAACCGCTCACGGTCTTTGGAAGTTTCGTGATGAAATCCATGGTAATGCACTCCTACTTCCAGTCAAGAATCTCCGGTTGTTGCAGCAATCCTGATGGCTTCTGATGCTCATCCTTGAGTTTGGAACAAGTCAAGCACTTTCCGACATATGTAGCAATATCATCTTTCATGTTAGGCCACCAGTAACTTTCTTTGAGGTCATGAAGCATCTTTCCCGTTCCTGTATGAATCGAATATCTGGTCTTGTGTGCTTCATCGAGAACCATCTTCCTTAGTTCGCCAAATCGGGGCACCCAAATTCTTCCAGCAAAATACCGTGTCTCATTCTACCTAATTTCAAATTGTTTTTGTAGTCCTTTAAGCATCTTGTTCAGAATAATCTCTTCCTTCAGAGCTCCTAACTGGGCCTCCCAGATTTGGCTTGTGAGGTTCATGCGAATAGTCAGATTTAATGCCCTAACTCTAAGAGGTAGAGTTCTCTCCTTTCGACTAAGGGCATTGGCTACTACATTCGCCTTCCACGGGTGATAGCGTATATCGCAGTCATAGTCTTTTATCAATTCAACCCAATGATGTTGTCTCATGTTTAATTGCTTCGTATCGAAGATATGCTGGAGACTCTTGTGGTCGGTGTACACCGTGCACTTGGTTCCATATAGGTAATGTCTCCACATCTTAAGTGCAAAAACCACAGCTCCAAGCTCCAAATCATGAGTCGTGTAGTTCTGCTCGTGAGTCTTTAGTTGTCGTGAGGCATAGGTGATAACCTTCGTGCGTTGCATCAGCACATAACCAAAACCTTGTTGTGAAGCGTCACAATAAATCACGAAATCTTTGTTTCCCTCAGGTAGTGATAAGATCGGTGCAGTGGTCAGCTTCTGCTTCAGTAACTGAAATGCTGACTCTTGCTCTGGTAACCACGCAAACTTCTTACCCTTATGCGTCAGTGCAGTCAGGGGTCGAGCTATCCTGGAAAAATTCTGAATAAATCGTCTGTAATAGCCTGCAAGTCCTAGAAATTGTCGGATATGGATCAGGGTTTTTGGTGTCTCCCATTTACTAATGGCTTCGATCTTGGTAGGGTCTACTTGAATTCCAATACTGCTGACCATATGGCCTAGGAATTGCACCTTTTTAACCAAAAATCACACTTTGAAAATTTGGCATTAAGTTCTTCCTTCCTTAGCAATTCTAATGTGACGACTCGGAAATTTCCGACCAAATTTAAACTTTATCTTTATATGATTCCGACACGATAAGTAAAGTTTGTTAAGATAAATCTCAAGAAGTGTAAACTGTATTCATACATTCATTACCCTTCGACTGTTCTCGACGATTCACGAACAACTATTTGTAAATAGATGCATATATATTTAAATACATATATATATATATATATATATATATATATATATATATATATATATATATATATATATATATATATATATATATATATATATATATATATATAATAATTTGAAGTGTAATTTAAAATAATATAAAATATAATAAAAGTTATTAGGAATCTATATATATAAGGTATATTAAATATAAATATTCAATAATAGTAATACTTGGTTGTCGATTCGCTGATACCTAAATAAGTGATTCAAACTTATGTAATTTTAAAATAAACGAAAGCTCATTAATAGACTACGTAAACTTCAGACTAGTTGAAAATACATTTACTATCTTATTTTGAATTTTAATTAATTTGAATATTTTAGTTGGGATTGAGCTCGAATGACAGATCAATTTTTATGATCAACATGAAATAAGTTTAAACTCGAAATTATGAGAAGTTGAAATTAAACGTTGGTCCATAATTAAGTTGTATCAATTTTAAGTTTGTTAAAATTATAATTAAATACCCTGAGTTAAGTTTTATTACTCCGTACAAATTACTTGAAATTAAAAACATATAATGGATTAATTTTTTATTTTATTTTATCAGGTTTTACACCGGTAATGACTAAAATAAATAAATAGATTCAATTTAAAAACTTGGGATTTTTCTGAATAATTTCATCCGCGACTAACTAATCACTAAGTACAAAATTCAGTCCGTAAATGATGACGGCTAACTTATCACAGGTTTGTATCTTAAATTATACGTAGTATTATAATTTGAAATACTGTGCATGATTTGGATTCACTGTACCTAATTGATATATGATTGAATAGATATTTTGATCTTGCACGTTTAAATTTCCAACTTATTATTATAATTAATAGTATATTAATATATCCTTTCTTCTTTTCTTTTTTTTTTCTCTTTACATAGTCACTTGCTATTTCTCTAATTTGAGAACCGAGACAACTAGCTATCTTTCAATTCACTAATTATTAAGTATTATTATTATATTATAATTATATTATTGTTATCAATTATTATTAAGGTTATATATAGATGATGGATACTGAAACCATTTAATCTATTTTCTATTTCGTTTCTATTACAACCAAGAACCACTTTCGACCAATGTTTATCTTCTACCATTTAACCCACCACTTCACCACCTATGATATGGAACACCACTCATGATCACCATCCTAAAACTAAAAACCATAGACTTGTTTGCTTCTTTGATTCGACCAAAACACACCATATAAACATGATGACTAACACCCACATCGAACCATCTACTACTGCTATGCTTTTGTTGCAACTACTACTGCTTGTAAACCGCCATCACAGCCACCACTAGAAGCACCATAAGCCATCTCACCGCCACCACCTTAAAATACCAAACCCACAACCACACACACCACCATCACTTCGAGTTTTTGTGGTTCGTTTAGCATCACCACCCACATAACTGTCACCTCACCCTCATACAACTATCGGTCACCAACTCTATTTATCATTATTCAAACATCATTGTTACTTGTTTACATTATTTCTTGTTCGAAGACCCAAACACCATTGAAGATCATCACCATAGGTAACGATCATTAACTTGTCAAATTTACTGCTACATACGCATTTCTAATTTCTTGTTCATGTTTCACTGCCATAAACCACCATTGATAACCTCTCTCTCTCATCTCTCTCTTAAATTAAAATCACCATAACTGAGCTCCTATTCTGTTTCTGTTTTCGTTTGAGCCATAACAACAACAACAAACCATCACCAACCACTGTTTCTGTTATATATAGTCGGTAATATATTGATGTTTCTCATCTGTTACAACCTTAAAACAACCATTACGATCATCGAAATAGTTGCTGAAGTACAGCTTATTTGTCACCTCAAACCAACCTACCTACTACATGTAACTGCTATTGTATTTTGCTGCTACTGTCGAGTTGCTGTTACCAACGGCCCAAACAACATCACAAAACATCACACTGTAGCTACAGCCTCCTTTTGTTGCTATTTTTTGGATAACCGAAACCAAAACATCCCTATCTGCAAACTGCAAGCTGCTACCTTCGCTTCTAACATAAACCCAAACCGAACACTTTCATTAAATTTATGTAACAATAGGCTGCTGCTCGAACTATTTAAGTTTCGGTTCCATGAAGCTGTGAACGGAGGATAGATTATTAAAATGATGATGATGTTGGTAAAGTTTTATAATAATGGTGGACTGTAACAATGAAGTATGATGATAAAGATGTTTTTGCTTTTCCTTTTTCTTTTGGCCAACAACTAATAAACCAATAACCACTTGACATGGAACCATTCTCTTATTAACCGTGAGACTTGTATTTAAAAACGACATCTTCATATTATCACATGGGTCGTCTTTTGTTTCTCTTATTTAGTGGGCCGTGACCCAGCTTTGATTTTTTGTTGGGCTCAAGGTAAACATGGGCCACGACTTGCAAGCCCATCACTATCTTTTCTGATTCCTGCTCGACAACACAAACACACACACTATTTAAGGTGGATGATGACGATTTGATGAAGAAGACGAGATGATGATCGATGTTGAATGGATGATGATGATGGTAATATAAAATTTGATACGGTTATGGTTATGTTATGATCTGAGGATAATATTGAATCATATATGATGATGATAAAATTGTGATGTTAGATGATGTTGTTAATGGCAATGATTAGGATGATGATGATGATGATAGTTTGAATTACTGATAGTGATGTTAATGAAGAAAGTGATAACCAGTTCTTATAGCCTAAATATTTAAACGAGCGAAATAATTCATGAACGTAACAAGCGGAACAGTGGTTGGAAGTGTGTTTATGAAATGAGAGGTCGTGGGTTCGAGCCTGGGCAGAGACAGTTTATTTATTTTTGATGCTTTTTCTTCAAAGGTAGTAATATTATTTTTTTTTTCATAATACTATTATTATTATTATTATTATTATTATTATTATTATTATTATTATTATTATTATTATTATTATTATTATTATTATTATTATTATTATTACTACTATTATTATTATTGTTGTTGTTGTTGTTGTTGTTGTTGTTGTTATTATTATTATTATTATTATTATTATTATTATTATTATTATTATTATTATTATTATTATAATAATTATTATTATTATTATTTATCATTAATATTATTATTACTTTTATTAATATGTTTATTATTATTATTATTATTATTGATATTATTAGGATTATTATTATTATTATCATTATTTTATTATTAATATTATTATTATTTTTACAAATAGAAGATTTACATAAAATATATAGTTATTTCATAAATCATAAGTATACTAAATTTCTAATATATTAACTAATATAATATTATATATATATATATATATATATATATATATATATATATATATATATATATATATATATATATATATATATATATATATATAAGTATTATAACAAATAATATCACTAATAATATATATTTGTTCGATTACCATTACATGTGTTAATATACATAATTGATTATAGGTTCGTGAATCCGAAGCCAACCTTGCATTGTTCAGTATCGTTTTAAGCATATTTTTACTACAAAATATCGTATTGTGAGATTCATTACTCCCTTTTTATATATATTTTTGGGACTGAGAATACATGCGCTGATTTTATTAATGTTTTACGAAATAAACATAAGTGATCAAAAAGTACATTCTATGGCTGGATTATGAATATTGAATATCACCCCCTTTTTAGCTTGGTAACCTAATAATTAGGAAACGAGTATGGCCCCTAATTGACGCAAATCCTAAAGATAGATCTATGGACCTCGACAAGTCCCATCCGGGGTACGGATGCTTTAGTACTTCGAGATTATTATTATTATACAGACGAGATGTTCTGTTTGGGGATATTTAATGCATTAAAGTTAAGTCGGTTATCAAGCGTTCACCATATGAATGATTTTTAATTCACGGGTTACGCGTATCATTTTGTACTCGGGTTATGTGTACAATTAAATATATGAAATCTTGTGGTCTATTAAAATGATGAAAATGAATGTTTATGATAAACTAATGAACTCACCAACCTTTTGGTTGACACTTGAAAGCATGTTTATTCTCAGGTTTGAAATAAATCTTCCGCTGTGCATTTGCTCATTTAGAGATATTACTTGGAGTCATTCATGAAAGGGTATGCATGCCTGTCAATTTTCGATATATTGAAAGTTTGTCTTTTAAAACGAATGCAATGTTTGTAAAATGTATCATATAGAGGTCGAATACCTCGCAATGTAATCATATGTTATTGTATTCGTTCTTATGGATTAGGACGGGTCTTTACATCTAACACCAATCTGAGGTGTTGCTCGTGCTCTTCTTCGCTCTTCAAGTAATTCAAAATATCATCTATAAAGACGATGACAAACTTGTCAAGGTAAGGGCTACATATCTGGTTCATAAGATCCATGAACACAGCAGGTGCGTTCATCAAACCAAATGGCATCACGAGAAACTCATAATGGCTGTAACGAGTTCAGAACGCGGTTTTAGGAATATCGTCTTCCTTCACCCTCAGTTGGTGATAACCTGACCGTAAGTCAATCTTGGAGTAAACGCTTGATCCTTGCAGCTAATCGAATAAATCATCAATCCTTGGCAGGGGATATCGGTTCTTAATTATCAACTTGTTCAGCTCACGGTAGTCGATATACATCCGCAAAGATCCATCATTCTTCTTCACGGACAAAGTAGGAGCTCCCAAAGGGGAGGAAATTGTAAGAATAAATCCATGGTCTAAAAATTCTTGTAGTTGGCTCTTCAACTCTCTCATTTCGGTCGGTGCAAGTCGGTTGGATGCACGAGCTACAGGTGCAGCTCCTGGCACTAAATGAATCTGAAACTCCACCGAACGCGGTGGGGGTAATCCTGGCAATTCTTCGGGAAAAACTTCGAGAAATTCGTTCACGATCGGCACGTCCTTCACGCTTTTCTCTTCCGTTTCCAACTCCTTCACATGCGCTAGAATAGCATAATGCCCTTTCCGCATGAATTTCTGAGCCTTCAAACAGCTAATGAGGTGCAGCTTCAGGCTACATCTCTCTCTGTAAACTATTAATGGCACACCATTCTCGTGAGGTATACGAAGAATCTTCTCTCTACAGATAACTTTTGCTTTAACCTTAGAGAGCTAGTCCATACCGACTATCACGTCAAAGCTCCCTAACGTAATGGGTATCAAATCAATTTTAAAATCCACACCAGCTAAGTTTATTATGCCTTCTTGGCAAATTTGGTCAACCTTCTCAAATTTACCATTGGCCACCTCAACAAGGTACTTCTCATCCAAAGGAACTAATGACCAATCTACCGTAGAGCAAAAATGTCTACACACATAACTCCTATCAGCACCAGTATCAAACAGAACATAAGCTAATAGTTTATTAATAGTGAACGTACCTGTAACCAAGTCAGTATCCTTACGGGCATCTTTAACATTCATGTTAAAGACTCTTCCATGCGCTGGCCCGCCATCCTTCTTCTTGTTAGGGCAATCATTCTTAAAATGACCCATTTGACCGTACACGGAGCACTTCCTTGTTGCATTCATGTTTTCTCCCACAGCTGGAGTGTTAACCCTACAGTCCTTGCCAATGTGTCCCCTTATCTTACACTTCTCGCACACCACGTTTCAATACCAGTATGAAGCTTATAGCACCTCTTGCACTGAGGAATGGTACCGTTGTATTTTGGGTTAATGTTCATCCCTTCATTGTTTCCCCTAAAGTTCTCATGCCTCTTTGTTGGATTCTGATCAGTACCTCTACCCTTATTTCCATCCCATTTGTACTTCCCATCACTTATTTCAGTCCCTGATTGCACCTTCTCCGGCTCTCGGCGGGTGACCTGATCCATCAAGTCTGCGCCATGCGCATTGCTTCCGGAATAGTCTTTAGTTTTGAAGAGGTGGCATTCTCTTGAATTTCCTTGGGAAGTCCCCATACATACCGCTCCATACGTTTGTATGCAGGAGTAACCATTATTGGGAACATTAAGGCCAACTCGAAGAATCTCTGATTATAACAAGCAAGGGCAGTTCCTGACACCTTTAACTCCTAAAATTATGTCTCCATCTTCTGAATCTCAGTCCTAGAGCAGTATTCCTCTATCATTATTTGCTTGAACTCATCCCATGGTATTGCATATGCTTCATTAATTCCTTGAGCTTGGGCGAACGTGTTCCACCACGTTAGAGCACCATCTGTCAGCGTGCACGATGCGTACTTAACCCTTTGCGCGTCAGGGCAGTTGCTAACTCAAAATACTGCTTCCAACTTCTCGAACCATCTCGTCAGCCCGACTGGTCCTTCCATTTCGCTGAAGGACTGCGATTTTCAACTAAGGAATTCCTTGTAGGAACACCCGGTTCAAGCATTCTGGTTGGCCACGGGATTCAGTACAAGATCGGCGTTAGCCAAAGCCGCATTCACATGGGTAATCACCATTTCCTCGATCTGAGCAGCCGTAGGAGTTCCTCTCAAATTTGTGTTTGTGCCTGCAGCTCTTCTCATTGTCATTGATCTTTCAAACAAAAATTTCGACTCAAGTTAAAATTCATCATCCAATAATAATAATGTTGTAATTTTATGGTAATCAATTATCAAATAACTTGTTAATTAAGCATGGAAAGTTAGAGACCGATATCATAATACAATCATATAATATCTTAAAGAAAACGTCGTGCAAATTTATTCAAATAACATTAGATGCCATACATAACAAGAAAGAAAAAGTCGCATACAAATCCATAAGTTTCCGTACAATACTTAGGTGAAATCATGAAATTACTATTGGAAATACAAAGTGCGAATTACTACATAGGTCCTATGGAGAAGGAGGATAAATGATGTCCATCAGGGATCCTCGAGCTCAGTCACTCGGGATGGTAGGATACGCATTTCCCTCATCACCTCCTCGATGGTAGGAGGCGTAGGTGGTGCAGGTGGTGTAGGAGTAGTGTCGGAAGTAGATGGTGCCTTACGGGCGACCTTAACCACCAATGGATCGGGTGGTATTGGCACAACCTGCTTACGGGCGGTGTTCCTAACTAGCTATCCTTGCTCATTCATGAACGGCTTGCCCCCGTTTACTCCGGGAATCACAGTACCATCGTACCGGTAACGCTTCTTTGGCGGGGTAGAGGGTGGTGGTACAGGCTCCTCTTCGGGATCCTCCTCTCTGCTCTCATCAGATGACGAACTTTCTGAATAGTCTGAGGGGGTGGTGCGGTCAGTGACCTTATAGAGGGTGGGGATGCGATCGTCTCATCGAACTCGGTATCCAAGTCTATGATGTGAGTGGGTGGTACGTCCAACATCTGAACCGGGAAAATAAGTTTTTCTGAGTCAGTAAGACTAATAGCAACACATAAAACTATAAGGGATAGTAGTGTCATGCAACAGTATTACGTAGTCGATAACAGGAAATAGTAGCATACAATAATACTAATAGCAGTTGACAATAGCATGCAGTAGTACCAATAGCAGATGACAAATAGCATGTTGTAGTATCAATTGTTAAACGGCTGAGTTGTAGATCAGACATATTAATGCATCCTAGTTGACTCAATTCTGACATACTAATGCAGCCCAATTTCCTACAACCTTTGCTCTGATACCATCTGTGACGACCCGTCCAAATCCACTATGGCCCGAGACATCAACCAGGTCTAAAATTATGGTCTACGCCCTCTATATGAGACATTTTGACCAAAACTTGCATTCATTACAATAAGGTTTCCCGAAATAGAAATTCGACATAAGTAGCAAGCTTCTACGAATAGAAATTGACATAAGCAATACGTGACTCAAAAATCAAGTCATAAACAAAGTATAGAAGTACAGTTTTAATTTATTGAATGCAAGTAAAAGTTTTAAAAATCTGCGACTCCAAATATGCAGACCTCTAACACAGTGGAAGCAAACAGCTAAGTACCTGAAAATAAAACATGCTTAAAAGTCAACACGAATGTTGGTGATATAAAGTTTTATTCCAAACAATAAAGTAAGGTAGACCACGAGATTTCAGTATTCGAAAATAGTATAAAAGCATATGTATGATGGGCACCTGGTAACTAAACTTAACGTCTTAAAGTCACCCCCTAATGTGTACACTGGCAAGTGTATAATGTCTACGAAGTATTAAACACCCATTAACTGCTAGCATGACTAGCCAGAGTGGGGTTGTCAAACCCTATGGATCCATATCTAAGATTCACGCTTATCGGTTAGAAAACCAATAATTAACCGTTACCAAGCTAAAGGGAATTTCGTGCATAACCCCACATATATAGTTTTATTACTCGTGTCTAGTATGTAAAACGTAAAACAGCGCATGTATTCTCAGTCCCAAATAGTTTAGAAGTTTAAAATGGGAACAATATCTCACCTTGAGTGCACAATCACGATATCAAGTAACAAGTAAGTAAGGTGTCAGTCCAACGTATCCTCAACCGAAGTTATAGTCACTTAGTCAATAATCTTATCTAATGAGTTTATAATTTGTTCAAGTCATACATACATACATCATCATCATCATCATACTCTAAGGAAAACTAAATTTTATATTTCAAAAAGAAGTCAGTTTTTAATACTCAACTTTGGATAGCTGTTGTTTCCTCTATAAGTAAGAAAATGATGCGGGGTCAGTGGCCAAGGCTCCGTTTGTGAGTCCTCTTGCCGCTATCCAAAAATCAGACCCCAACTTAATGTTGTTTGATCGTGGCGTCGGCCAAACCGTGAGCGGATCAGAATTTTCAGCACGTCGTAAGAAAAACATAGTGATTTGTCGGAGGCGTATTTCACAAATCGTGCAATCGATTTCAATGAGGCCTATATGAAAAATCATCTACACAACCTGAGAAATCCAAATCTTAAACTTCTTGAACCTCCAGGTGTGTTGTTTTGATCAGAATGGGCTGATCGAGTTGTTATGAACGTTTAGACACTTTCCAACTCAAGTAAGGTGCACTTTTATTGCATGTAAGCAATATAGATTCACCCCTTTTTGGTGTCCAAAGCTCTCACGTTGACAAAGTTTGCATCTTTATTACATGGAAGTAATAAAGCTTCAACCTTTAAAGTAATCAAAACTTCTACGTTCAACAAAATTGCATCTTTACTATATAGGAGTAGGAAAGCTTCAACCTTTTTAGCGTTTCAAGTTTCTAAGTGTGCAAAGGTTGCACCTTTATCATATTTAGATGATAAAGACTCAAGCTTTATGTTCAAGTTTTCTCCTTTATCACATTTAGATGATAAAGACTCAAGCTTTATGTTCAAGTTTGCTCCTTTATCACATTTAGATGATAAAGACTGAAACTTTATGTTCATATATCATATTTATGCATCTTTAGCACATGTAAGTGTTAAAGACTTGATTTTTATCACCATAAAAATCATAAAAAGGTTACTTGTAGATGAAAGCTACTACCTTTTGCAACTAAAGTGCTAAAGATTGCATCTTTCTTCCATTTACAAAACAATAACAAGTTTTTCATGGATCTTTAAGCTAGATGGTTAGATCTTCATGTTTTAAGAGACCATAAGATAAAAATCTTAGATCTAACAAAGATTCATGAGACCATAAGCTATAAAGCTTAGATCTAAACAAGATGCATGAGACCATAAGCTATAAAGCTTAGATCTTAGATGATGATGAATATGAAATCAAAAAGTATAAGATAGAGTGAAGATAAGCATGAAAAAGCAAGAAAACTTACAAGCTTTTTAAGAAATTGAAAAGGATTGAAACTAGAGCTAAAACGTCCTTAGAGCAAAATTCAAAACTTGAAAAATGATGAAGATAATGAGAGTGGTGATGTTGGCCGAATGTTTAAGGGAGGATAAGGTGGATTTTTTGTGTTGGTGAATGGACAAGAATGTTGAAAATCAACTACTAATGTAGTGGCAACTTTTGCTTTTTGGTTGGTGAGTTACTTTATGTTTAAAATGCTTAATTTTAATGGGTTAGCCAAGTTCCATCTAGCCCACTAATTTATTTAGGTTGGACCATAAAATAAATAATACTTCTAGTCCAAATAAAATGCTAAGTCCAAGTAGTGAGCTAGTGTACACAAGTAATTAATTAATTTCTATTAAAATAATAATTAATTAAATATTTATTATTAATAAATAATAAATAAAAATAATAATAATAATTCAGTTATTATTAAAGAAAAATGTAAGTCATCCAAATATTTAAGTCCTTCCGGCTAGTGACCTTAACGATCGAATTCATTCGAAAGTAAATTAAAGTAGGTTATTCAAGCTAATACGCGTTTCTGAAATATCGCGAATTATTTCTAAATAAGTCGTATCTTCAGAAAATAGTCAAGATGACAGAAGTATATATGCACATAAAATATACTACACATATACGAATGCAAGTCGAAAAAGTCAGGTCGTTACATTAGATGTGACAGTGATGGTGACCTTTACCCACTTACTCCTTCTCAAATGTTCAAAACTATTTTACTTGCATCGAACCCCTTTGGCACAACCGTTTAGGTCACCCTCGTGATCAAGTTTTAAACACTTTAATCTCCCATGATTTCTTTCATTGTAATAAGCCTAAGACTAGTACTTTATGTCACGCATGTCAATTAGGAAAATTTAAGTTATCATTTCATCATTTAGATTCTACTGTTTCTAAAACCTTTGATATTGTGCACTCCAATTTATGGACATCTCTAACTGTTAGTGAAGGGTATTAAAAATTACATGTTAGCTTTTAGATCAGCACACTCACTTCCTTTAGGTTTATTCCCTCAGAAAGTAATCTAATGATTATCTAATTCGAATTATCTAAATCGCCGTCAAATTTCAAAACGCAACGCTGAAAAGTAACTTGATAAAGAACTTCACGACTCCCGTTCTTCAAACTTTTACGACATGAAAAAAATGCAAAACAAATTGAAAAAGTGTCTTATTCAAAAACCCAATTTTTACATCCCTTACATGCCGTTCTTATAGAGATTTCTAAAGTTGCAACGGGAGAATTCATCCTGGAAGTGGGAGAACTACTGAAACTACGTGAGACCCTCATACCCTAAGACACTTAATACCTTAAACAACAAGTATTACCATCTTATTAACAAAGTATTATCTAATCAATCACCATAGCTACAAACAGGATCAACCGTCGGCTCATTATCGCCACCCAACTTCACCGGTTGCTCCTCATCATCGGCGACTATAACTTTCTTCCCCAGTTGTTTCCGTTGTGTCTGTATAATATATGAGGGTAAAATCACTCTGCCACATGACTGCTCTTTCATACTACGATGTAACATTCGGGGAGATGAGAGCTTGCACGTTATAGCTGGTTAGGTATCAGATACGTACCTTTCATCTTCAATATGGATGCCCTGAAAATAGATGACATATACGTATTGAAACACTAAATAGCTTAATCAACAACATATTAATAACATAGTAACATATAAATATAAATAATCAACTTCTTAATAACAAAGTATTACCTGACGCATCTCAACAGCCGCCAATAACATAGCAATAACTGTTTCCTGCTTGTCCACCCTCTTAACTAAGGTGGTAATGGTGGCATCTCGCGCGTCCAATCTGTTAACTAAGGTGGTAATGGTGGCTTCTCGTGCGTCCAATCTGTTAACTAAGTTGGTAATGGTGGCTTCATGTGCGTCCAGCCGGTCATGTAAGGATGCAACATATCCCTCACTTTGATTGATGTGGACGTGGTTCTCTCGCCGTGGAAGAAGATATAATGCAGGTGATGTTGTTTGTTGAGGGGTGTCACAAACAGTAGTCGAGCTAGCTGGCTCGTGATGGGATGATGTGGGGGTGTGATCCATTTGACTGTGTTGAGCGTTCTCATAAGCCTCCTGCATATTTGATTACATTATTAATTATAAGACTTCCACACTGTATATCTAAATTTATTGGTCCCCTTTCCGTTTTCATTTCAATATATTACTATTCTTTTTTGGGTGTGAAACCATATAAATATTGTATTGTATTATACATATAAAATTATAGATAGAAGAGCTATGACTCGGTATATGGTATTGTTGCCATACAAAAACAGAGTGTATTCAATAAAATACGTAAAATTCTGTTTTGATATAAAGACTAAGTTTTGTAAGATTGTGATAACTTACCTGGAATTCCAATGCTTGTTGAAGTTGTACTACCACCATTGATGCTGTTGGTGGTTCTTCTCTGTCATCATGTAAGCATTTAAAGGCAATCGTTGTAAATGTAACCAATGACTCCGATTCAATTTGTTCTTTTATACGCTCAAACACATCCGGTCTCTCTACATCATACTGGCCTTTAACCAAAGTGGCTAAAAAGTAGCGGCGATCTGTGTAGGCCAATGTCCCACACAAAAGCTCAAATAAGATCACACCCAAAGAGTAAATATCAGATTTTGTTGTTAAGATATGTGTTTCGGAATACAACGGGTCACAATAGCCAGGAGAGCCTCCAATTCCATCGTTATCGTAATCAATGTTCTGATTATTTGGATATGTTATGGACATATCAAATCCACAAACCTTTGCTTTCCAATCTCCGGTTAGAAGGATATTGGAACTTTTTAGGTCTCTATGTATCACAATATCTTGTTCTTCATGGGTTCCATGAAGGAATTTCAAACCATTGGCGATATCAATGCCTATCTTAAGTCTTTTGATCTATGTAAGCGTAGCATTGCCCAAGTGCCTATGGAGACTTCCGTTAAGTGCATACTCATAAACAATGAAGTTTTCAGTCACTTTCAAGTTTTCATTCTTTTTCTTACAATAGCCTATGAGACCGATGACATTTTCATGTTTATACTTGAAAGGAATTTCAAACTCTTTCCAATTGCCACGTGGTTTTTGACCAAATCTGATCATCCGCTTTACAATAACGGGCTTAGTTTCATTATCGTATTGAACTTCTCCAATGTACATTCCGTATCCCTTTTCTATATTGCAGTTGGTATTACTCAAGTGTTTCCCCTCCAATCTTATGTCTTCAGGTGACATTTCCAGCGTGTCTTTGCGGTTTTCCTGTGAATATGAAACATTTTATCAGTGAATCATGAGATATTTACCTGCTCTAGATAATATAATAACAATAACAATAATAATAATAACAATAATAATAATAATATCTGTGAAGCATGTGTCTTTAGTATATGTCTAAACATAACTCTAACAAATTCATTATTATTTGCTACATATAATATTAAAACAAAGGCCAATAGTTCAGCGGTGTGGTGGCAGAATATTTGTAATTGGGTGTGTGGATTTGCCCTTTATAAAAACAACTTGTGTAAATTGAGAGAAAAAGATATATACATTTAAGCATATATGATATACACTCGGCATTACTCCATTAAAAAATCATCTAACCTTTTTATACAACATCTATATAGTTTCTATTATATTGCTAAAATGATGATGTCATTATTAAGCTAATTTCTTTGTTAAGAAAAAATCAAAAAGAAAAAAAAAAATCTAAGCATGGTGGGTGATGTCATAAAATATGTGTTGGAAACAAGATATATCATATCATAGACTTCACTGTGTAATTTTCTCTCTCTCGCTACAGTGTTCTTCAATTCAGATCGTGTTCACACTGATCTGAACATCTTCTTTTCAGCCATCTTCTGGTGATTCTAGGCGGGATCAAACGCCGATCACCATGGTTGGGAATACTAGATTCGTATCTCTTAACAACGGTTGGTCTGCTAAAGAAAGACGCAACAAAAAAACAACATACAAGGTTGATTCGAAGCGATCGGTGAAAGATTTACAATCTTTCTTTGTGACTAACTTCCCTGATCATGCTGATTCAGATGCGTTAAGGAAAGTCTTCGATACATACGGTTATCTTGTTGACGTGTATATTGCTAAGAAACGTGCTAAGTCGGGTAAACGTTTTGCATTTATTCGATTTATGGGGGTTAAACATATGTTAGCTATGGAAAATAGGCTTGCAGATGTGTGGATGGGTACCTTTCACTTGTTCGTGGAAGCTTCTAAATTCGATAGCCCTAGTAACAAACGGGTCAACATTGCGCCTACGTTGAAGACACATAGGCAGGCAGCTGTTCCGACCATTGTTTCCTCGTTGAAGACTCCTGTGCAACATACTGTTCCGACATCACCGGTGAGAGATACCGACCCTGTGATATTGAACTCTGTTTCTAAAGGTCCCTCATATGCTTCTAAAATTTCTGATCCTTTTCTGCCGCTGAAGAAGATAGTAATTGAAGTTGATGATTTGATTTCTTTAAAAAAGGAAGATATGGTGGTGATGGTTAAAGTCAAAGAAATAGGTACTCTTTATACTTTATATCAAATGTTAATTACCGAGGGTTTCTCTGACTTTAAAATTCAATACATTGGAGGGTATTGGGTATGGATTAAGTTTGAAACCGTATCCACGTTTAATGACTTCAGGAGTAATTCAAATTTGTTATCAGTTTTTTCTTGTATAAAGGACGCTTCAGACGATTTCGTTGTTGATAATAGGATCGTTTGGATTGAGGTGTCAGGTTTACCTACGTGTGCGTGGGAAACGAATGCATCCAAGAAAGTGGCAGCTCTTTTTGGTCGTTTCCTATTCTTCGAATCAAATTGTAAGTTACCTTTATCTTCAACTTGTATGTGTATTGCTACTAAGGAGAAACGAGCTATTTCATCGCCTGCTACTGTTGGTATTAATGGGAAGGATGTTGAAGTTTATGTTCATGAAGTAGGTACATGGGCTTTTGATATAGATTCTACCATTGTTTCTGAATCTAAAGACGATGTGAGTGATGAAGGTGACGAGTTATGTAGTAACCAGTCGGAAAATTTTCATTATGTTGAAATCGGGAGTAAGTTTGATCACCTAAAGGAATTCGACGGGGTGGAGTTTGACTCAGTAGCCGATAAGCCTAAAGTAAATGTTGAGCCACATGAAGCGACACGGGAAAGGGCTCACAGTTCTGCCTCTAAAAGCGTTAACGAAGACCATGTTTATTCTTTTTATTCAGGTTCGGGTTCTAGTAACTCATATCCGCCAGGTTATACTGAAGAGCATAACAATAAAAGACTAAATATGGTTTCAGGAAGTTCGATTAATTGCCATACGCCGTTTACTGTTTTGAATCATGAGTTTGGGGCTAAGGGTATGGAGTCAAGTGATGATATTTTTGGTATTGGTGAATTACTTGGTTACAAATTGAAAGGTTGTACCAATATGTTGAATCGAGAACGTGTGTCTAACGGTTTTAAATGAAGATCATGTCCATTAATAGTTGCGGGTCAAAAGATTTTGAGAAACGGAGATGGATTCGCGAGTTGTGTGTGTCGATGAAAGTTCAATTTCTTTGCATTCAAGAATCTAAATTGTCTCGTTTACAATTGTTTCGTTTAAAGTCTTTTTGGGGAAATCCCAATTTTGATTTTGCTTTAAGTTTGGCTCGTGGATTTTCTGGTGGTATCATCTCGTTATGGGATCCGAATGCGTTCATTAGAAGTCAAATTTGGTGTGACGTTAACTATGTGATAGTTAAAGGTACTTGGATTCGGGAGAATGTAGATGTGTTTATGGTTAATGTTTACGCCCCGCAATCCTTAACGGATAAAATGTTATTATGGGAGATTCTTTCTTCGTTTATGACGGCCAATCCGGGCAATTATATTTGTATGGGGGATTGGAATGCGGTCAGAGTTCCGGGCGATAGATGCGGTTCAGAGTTTTATTCTCAAGATGCTCGTTGTTTCAATGATTTTATTGAGGCAAATGAGTTATATGAAATGTTTCTCGGTGGTCTTCACTTCACTTGGCGCACCAAAGACGGTACCAAACTTAGCAAACTTGATAGATTCTTTATTTCTAACAATATTTTTAATGTTGTAGATGATTTAAAAGGTTTGGTTCTTCCCCGTGGATACTCGGACCATGCGCCTATTCTGCTTTTCCAAGATAAGATTGACTTTGGCCCGACTTATTTCAAGATTTTTGATTCTTGGTTTAAACGTTCCGATTTCGATTCTGTGGTGTTAAAGTCGTGGGAATCTGTTATTGCTGCTGGCCATTCTGATATTGTTTCTAAAATGCGTGGTATGAAGGCTTGTCTTAAACAGTGGGCTTTCGACACCCGTGTCAAAGAGGCAGGTCGTGTTAATGATATTGCGAAACAGATTGTTGATCTTGATGCCATCATTGATTCTGGTATTAATCCTTCTGATGTTGTTTCGAGGCGTAATTCTCTTTTCAATGAAAGGCATGATTTGTTGATTCTAAAAGATTTAGACGCTATTCAAAAAGCTAGAATAAAATGGGACGTAGAGGGTGATGAAAACTCGAAGTTTTTTCATTGTTCTCTTAAGCACAAACGTAGTTGTCAACAGATTCAGGGTCTTATGATTGATGGCAATTGGGTTGATAATCCTACCACTATTAAACAGAAGTTCTTCGACTTTTTTCAAGATAAATTCGATGTTGTTAATACAGGGGCTGAATTTTCCAACATTGTTCCTCGATATAAACTGTCTAGGAAGGAGGCTGGTTTTCTAGAAAGAGATGTGGACGATTTAGAAATTAAAGACGCGATTTGGAATTGCGGGAGTTCCAAGGCGCCTGGGCCGGATAGGATTTCTTTTCGATTCTTAAAGACATATTGGGATTTATTTAAAGTCGATATGTGTAGAGACATCCGTTTGTTTTTTTCTACTTTTTCTATGCCTCAGGGTGCTAAATCGGCTTTTATTTCTCTTATTCCGAAGGTAAAAAACCCTGTTCTTATTAATGATTTTCGGCCTATTTCTTTGGTGGGTTTTTTCTACAAGATTATTTCTAAGATTCTTACGAACCGGCTTCTGTTTGTCATTGATAAAGTTATTAGTCCCGTGCAATCTGCGTTTATCACAGGTCGTCAGATTCTGGATGGTCCGCTAATTCTAAGTGAGATTTTAACTTGGGTGAAAAATAATAAACAACGAAAATTGTTATTCAAGGTTGATTTCGAGAAAGCATACGACTCTGTTAATTGGGAATTCCTCTATTTCATGCTAGATTCTTTGGGCTTCGGGCAAAAATGGTGTGCTTGGATCAGAGGGTGTCTTGAATCGGCCAAAACGTCAGTTCTTATTAATGGAAGCCCGACTCGTGAGTTTACTATTAAACGTGGCTTAAGACAAGGAGACCCGCTCAGTCCGTTCTTGTTCCTTATTGTTATGGAAGGTCTTCACTTAGCTTTCCAACGTGCCATGGAAAGTAACTTTATTCATGGAATTAGCATCGGTAACGATAATATGAAATTTTCTCATTTTTTCTATGCGGACGATGTTATTATAATCGCTGATTGGTGTTTGCTAGAATTAAAAAGAATCCTCGTTATCCTAGAGATATTCTTTTTGGTTTCGGGCCTCCGGATAAATGTTTCCAAATAGCATCTTTTCGGCATCGGTGTTCTTGATAGCGAGGTAATTTCTTTTGCTAATGCTACAGGTTCTAGAGTTGGTACGTTTCCGGCGAATTATCTTGGGATTCCTATTGGTTTAAATATGAAATTAAAATCTAGTTGGGATTCGTTGGTCGATAAGTTCCGCTGTAGATTATCTTCTTGGAAAGCAAGTCTCATTTCTGCAGGTGGTCGTCTGACTTTAGTGAAATCTGTTTTGGGTAGCATCGCCATTTACTATATGTCTTTATTCAAATGTCCAGAAACGATTTTAAAAAAGATTGAATCTATTCGAGCAAATTTTTTTTGGGGTGGTAACGGTGAGTCTAAGAAATTATTTTGGATTAAGTGGGATAAAGTCCTAGCTCCATTTGACAAAGGTGGTCTCAATGTTGGAAGTTTAAAAGCTTTTAATTTAGCTTTGATTAACAAATGGAGGTGGCGTTTTATTTCCAATTCGGATGATTTGTGGGGTAAGGTAATTATTTCTATTTATGGTAATAATGTTCTAAGTCCCACGTCTAATTGCTCTAGTACGTGGGGAAATATCATCTTAGCTTGTTCCAAAGCAACGAGGGACAGTTTGTTACCTTCAGATATTTTTAAGATGGATATTGGTAATGGTCGCAACACTAGTTTTTGGCACGATGTGTGGTGTGGTAATATAACTTTAGCCAATCAATTTAATCGTATTTATCATTTGGATTTGGGTAAAGATGATAGCATTGCTGATAAATACAATAATGGCGATTGGCAATTCATTTGGTCTAGAGAATCGATTGGAAGCCGAAATATCGAATTCGTCAATGATCTTCGTAGTAGTTTGAATGATTTTATTCTTACGGACCGCGATGATCTTTGGTTGTGTACTTTGAGTAATGATGGTTTTTACACGGTTAAAATGGCGATAGATTTTATAGATCGATGCAAGCTCCCAGGTTCTGGCGTTTCTACTACATGGTTCAAGTTCTTGCCTAGGAAAGTTAACGTTTTTTTGTGGCGTTTTAGACTTGATGCTCTAGCCGTTCGTTGGAACCTATCCGCGAAAGGTATAGACATTAATTCTATTGTGTGTCCTTTATGTTCTAATGGGGTCGAAACACGGGATCATTTATTTTTTGGTTGTTCGGTGGCGAGAAATCTTTGGCGCAAAATCAGGGTTTGGTTAGATTGTAACATGCCTTGTTTTACTTCATGGGATTCTTTTTTAGATTGGATACAGGGGGTTCATTTTTCTACTTCGTGTCAAAGTCGGATCGTGGCTATCATGTGTTCTTCGTTATGGGCTTTATGGCGATTTCGTAACGGTGTTGTTTTTAACGAACCATTTTGTAATCTTAGTAGTTTGTTTGATGTTATTAGATTACTTACTTTTCGTTGGATTAAACATAGGAGTCATTTAGTTTCAAATTGGAACTTATGGCTTTCTATGCCGTTGTAATCATCCCTTAGCGTCTTGCTAGGGATCGTTTGTTGGTTTTTTTTATATATATTCTTGGCCGTTATGGTTGTTATTGTCCCATCTTCTTAAATTGCATATTGCTCTTGTTATTTTGTGTGCGCAGATTTTGGATGTTTGCCTAATTGGGTTAATTTATAGAGGTTGAGGGGCGTATATGCAAACATATGTCTGGTATAATATGAGAAAGATTTAATGAGGGGATGGATGATATTTCTAAATAGTTAAAACTAGTTCGGCCCACGCGATGCGGTGGGGGCTTTCGGCCGGCATATTCATATTTAACGTAGTTTTATTTACGGAAGAGAAGACGGCCCATGTGTTATGCGTCGTTGTTAGTGTCGTCGTCTTTAGTGTTTTTTAAAATTTGTTCATTTCAAACGTAGTTAGTTTCGTTTTGTTGATAAAATTATTTCGAGCCTGACGGTGCTGGCGAAAAAATTTAACGAGCAGGAAGATACGGGTTGTCGTTGTGTTTAGCGTTTTTTAAAAATTGTTCGTTTCCAACGTAATTAGTATCATTTTCTTCATAAAATTATTTCGAGTCTGACGTTGCTGTCGGAAAAATTTAACTCGCGGCGAGCGGGAAGATACGGGCTGTCGTTGTGTTTAGCGTTTTTTAAAAAGTGTTCGTTTCGAACGTAGTTAGTTTCGTTTGGTTCATAAAAATATTTCGGGTTTAACGGTGTGGTCGGTGAAATTTAACTCGGAGCGAGGAGGAAGATACGTGCCGTAGAAGCGTTTGGATGGAGTTTTTATTTTAAATGAGAGTATTTACACTTTAAACCCCTGAAATTTGGTGTAATTTTGTAAGTTGAATAAAGTTGAGGGGGGAAAAATGAAAATTTCGAGTGTGAAAAGGGGCTGCAACTTTTGTCGTTTTTGCATTGAGAAAACGATCAAAAACTCCATTTTTAGCTGTTAAAAATAAAATAAAATAATATAAAGTGTTAATAATAAATAATTATTAGACTTTTACATTATAAAAGCACAATCATATCGACACTAGGGATGGCAATGGATCGGATATGGATCGGGTGAGGTCGTATCCATATCCATATCCATTTATTTTTTTTACTTTTCATCCATCCATATCCATATCCGTCGGGTGAAGCGGGTTAATGGATAATTATCCATATCCGTTTAAATTTATTTTATTTTTAACAATTATAAGCGGTGGTTCACTATATACGATCAAAAGTAATATTTTTAATAGTTTATGCGACCCAAAGTTACATTTTACTAATCTATATAATAAATATTCAATAGATAACCTATTAAACGTGTAAAGATATCGACATGTAAGTTGCTTATTTTTAGTTACATGGAATCACATTTGAACCACCAAAGTACGATAAATACATTTGATTATTTAAACAAAACAAAATATAAGAAAAAAGTTATATTTTTAGAAAAAATATAAAGAAAGATGAATATGAATATAATTAATGAAATATCACTACATAAATGATACTAATTTGAGTGAAAAATTTATATATTTAGTTATTTCGGGTGAAAGCGGGTTTATCCATGGATGAAATTTTTTCATCCACATCCATATCCATTTAGATCGTCCATATCCACGAATAATCGGGTGGATCGGATGAATATCCACTGGATCGGGTATCCATTGCCATCCCTAATCGACACACCATTCACAAAAAAGGTGTTTAAAAAATCCTGATTATAATTATCCAAAAGTTACAAACACCCCTTGACAGTTGAGTGAATTCTGTATTAAAAACCCACCCGCTTAATGGTTTTTTTTTTTTTTTTTTTTTTTTTTTTTTTTTTTTTTTGTAACTTGGGTATCCAACATTTTTTTTTAACTGATTAATATTCCAGAGCAACTACCCGTTTTGCGAGCAGCCCGGAGTCATTGCAGGCGAACATCCGTGGCCATGAGGGAGAATAACTTTGTAGGTGCAAGGAATCGAACCATTAACCTCCACATTGAAGGGTCAGAGTTTTACCATACTACCACCAATATTACCCGCTTAATAGTTGAAAGGCTTTTGTAATAGAAAATAATGGTACATAGAGGTACCTAATCAAATCTCATGATAGTGTGACTTTTTCAACAAAAATAGTAGACGTAGTTAGTCTAATACCGTAATACTCCCTCCTCCCAATTTATAATAGATCATGTTTCTTTATGTTTCTTTTTCGGGTTATCCAGTCCACTATTTTGAATTATAAAATGAAAAGAATCTTAAATCAACTTGGTTAAGGGTAGCCTATGGGGTTATGAGACACCATTAATTTTAAATTTTCATGTAGTAAATAGCTTTTAAATTATATACAACACCACTATATTTAACTACATGACTTCATATATTTTTTGAATTTATAGTTCTCCTTTTAAATCGTATAAAACACCGTTAAATATAACTGCTCAGACCACATATATTTTTCGAATTTATAGTTTTTTTTTAAGGTAAATAACCACTAAATTAACATTCAAATATAATTAGTGCTAGAAACAAAATTCAGGACATCATAGTTTTAATCCCGAAATCACCACTGAGGGTAAAAATGTTATTTTACACTGATTTAAAAAAAGTAAGGGGTGTTTGACTTTGCGATTGGAGTTTGAATTTTTTATTATTGCGTTTATAAGTAGTAAATAATTAAAAATTAAGTGTTTGGCAAATAAATGGTAAAATCAATTTTATGCATTTTTTGAGCTCCAAGTCGTGAAAATCAAGAAGGAAGGAGGTACTGCAGAGAAAGAGTAATTCTCAATAAAATTAGTGAAATGACTGGTTGAACTACGTGTTTGTTTAAACGAAATATTTTAATAATATGTTTTAGGTATTAAGTGAACGTAAACGCTAATGTCAATTAGTTTAATGACTCGTGGAACCACAAAGTCGGACTAAGAAACTCGCCAACTGAACATTTCATCAAAGACTTAAAATGCATATTAAACAATCTACATCCAATCATAAGAGATAATATTGGTTGTCATTTTATTTTAAAAGTGTAAATTAAAATAAAAATTTAGAATTTATTTCCTTCTGCCTAACTTTTATACCTTCCCGTACCCAATTCAGAATAATTAATTAAAATAATTCAAAATAATTAATAAGATTTAATAGAAACTACAGATTTAATTATAATAATTAAAATAATTATTAATAAAAACTACAGATTTAATGACATCACCCACCACGGTTAAATTTTTTTCTTTCGTTTTTTGATTTTTTTAAACAAAAATTAGCCTAATAATGACATCATCATTATAGGATTTTATTAGAAACTATAAATAGTGAAATGATCCGTGGAATCACGGGTTAGTTTAAACGAAACAGTTTAATGATACGTTTTACGTATTAAGTAAATGTAAATTCTAAAGTCATTTAGTTTAATAACCCGTTGAACCACAAAGTCCGACTAAAAAACTCGTCAAATGGGCATTTCATCAAACACCTAAAATGTGTATTAAACAATCTACATCCAATCATAAGAGATAATATTGGTTGTCATTTTATTTTAAAAGTGTAAATTAAAATACAAATTTAAAATTGGTTTCCTTCTACCTAGCTTTTAAACTTTCTCGTACTCAATTCAAAATAATTAATTAAAATAATTCAAAATTATTTAATTCTAATAAATAAATAAATATTAATAGGATTTAATAATAATAATCAATTAATAATATTTAATTTTAATTCAAAATTATTTAGATTAATGACATCACCTATTATGTTTAGATTTTTTTCTTTTATTTTTTAATTTTTTTTAACAAAAGAATTAGCCTAGTAATGATATTATTATTATAAAATTTTAATAGAAATTATAGATATTTCATCATCTTATTTTAGTAGTCTACCCCTACATATACTCTACTCCGTAATATCCCGTACTTTTATAGATACAGTATAAGTATATTATTGTCAACGATAATATAGATACCATACCTTGTTACTTTTATTTTTTAGACTTGCTATTTCAAATCTTCGCGTACTTCCCTTTTCTTTCTTTCTTTTTTTACTATTTATTTATCTTTCTTGGCAACTTGTCAGACAATATATTGTCAGGAACGGAGCTTATTAGGTGTAGGAGGGGGCCCTCGCCCCTCCAAAAGTTTCATTAAGTAATATTATTTTGTAGCCCTTTAAGTTACGGACGTTTAAGCTTTTAAATCAACTAAATCGGAGTCCGTATGAAGAAGATATGACGAAATTGGTGATGGTGCGCAGATTTTGTTTTCATCAACAATCTACTTCATTCTTTCATATCTTTTGGGCATTTTTACCTTAAAATCAATTTTAAAGCTAAAATTTAAGAAGTTAACTTTGATAATGTACAATTAGAATCGGTATTGTCACCTAAAATGCATATAAAATATGCAATTTTATTCAACAAAGTTAGCGTTTTTCTTGTTAAAAATATAACACATATTAGAAAAAATTGGGCCCCTTCAACCATAATGTTCAAGCGCCGCCACTGTATATCGTCACTGTCGGTGACAATTCAATGATAAGACTTTTGTGGTGCATGAAACAAATATAGTTACATTTCGATATATCCGACGTATATAGGGAGTATTTTTATTAATTAAAAATAATACAGAGTAATATAATATGTTACGATATACATTTACATGTACACATATTGATATATTACTATATATATATATATATATATATATATATATATATATATATATATATATATATATATATATATATATATATATATATATATATATATATATATATATATATATATATTTTGATATATTACTATATTTTAAAGCTATATATATTGTATAATAGCTTGGTAATAATCATAAAAAATATACAATAAATCTTAATTTTATAACTTCAAAAAAATGTCCATTTTAGTAATCAAATTCAAACACCATTTATCAAAATTGCGTTTTGTTACAGCTGATTATTTAATTATAATTATTTAAAAGACATAATCAATTTTCAAAACGCAAATCCAAACATCCCCTAAGTAGTTTAAATATGTTTGTTTTAATTGTGTGTTTTTTGGGACAAAGTGTGAGTATTAACCAAAAGTATGTTGCTTTTTAAACAATTTCCTTGTATCAAAGATGCTATGAAATGAAAAGATGTTGTACTTATGAAATATGGACTTACTTGAAAATATAATGCTTTCTTAAGTCCGTCGATGACTTCTTTCATTTTTGGACGATCGACTTGAGCTTCTGCCACACATTTACATGCGACCTCAAAAAATTGATTGATAGAATCTTGACTTGGTCCTATTTTTGTTGTAGAACTAAGTTCGTGAGCTTCTTCCATGATTGTAAAATCTACTAGTTTCATCAACTCCCCATCTTTGGAGCGCACTCGTGCGATAGGTGCGATCCCATTCCCATTTTCTTTCTTGTAAATTGGATGATAGGCTACCTTTCCTGATAGGATTTCAAATAAAACAACTCCAAACGAGTATATATCTGATTCTATTTTCAACTTACCTTCCTCATATTCTGGATCTATATACGTAAGTGTGCCTGCGACATGTTTTGTGTTGATGGTGCTGGACGGGTGATTCTTAGGGTGAAATATCGAGAGCCCAAAATCAGCAATCTTGACCTCCAAATTCTCACCCAACAAAATATTCGCACTTTTGATATCACGGTGTATTATACATTTCTTGTCGCCATTAGGTGTGTGAAGGTAATTTAGTCCGTACGCAATATCAAGGCACATCCTTAAACGTTGCTTCCATGAAAGCTTACTCAGTTTGCCTGTTGTCAAATAGTCATCGAGACTTCCGTTAACGGAATACTCGGTAACAAGAATGTATCGATCAGAATCTTCAAAGCAAAATCCAAGAAGAGAGATTATGTGGCGATGCTCACATATACGAATTATATCAAGTTCGTTAATGAACCCTGAATTCAGTAGCTCACTTTCTGTCCTCGGAATGCATTTTATAGCTACGGTGCGTTTTCTACACTCTGTTTTATCAGAAAAGTTGAGTTCTGCTCTGTACACCTCTCCATATCCGCCTGTTCCAATAAGTGTTTCAGTAAAACCATTGGTGGCCGTCTTTATGTCGCTAAGTTCAAACGTTGTATGCTTCAAGGAAGTTTCTTCCTGCATTCAATGTACATTGTGCATGTGTTAAGGAAAGCGAATAGTGTTGTATACTATATTATATGCTATCAAAGATGATAATTAGTAAGTTTTTTAATAATTTAGTTTCGTTTATACGTTGTTAATTCTCATTGAAGAGGTTCAGAAATTCTAGAAAACAATAGGATAAATTCTCCAAACATTAGTACTGGACTTACTTGAAAAGTTAATGCGCTATTAAGGGACTTGATGATGACTTCTAGTGTTGGACGCTCGGCTTTAGTTTCTGACAAACATTGGCGTGCGATATTTACATATGCTTCCAAAGAACGTGGATCTGGTCCTTTCACATTACTGTACTCACGAACTTCGTTCGTTATATTAGGATCTACCATATTCTTTAGTGTTCCCTTTTTAAAGCATCTTCGTGCAATGGGTGCAAGCCCCTTCTTATTTTCCATTGTGTAATTTGGATCTTTGGCCAACTTCCCAAATAGGATCTCAAATAAAACTATTCCATATGAGTAAATTTGTTTCAGATACTGGACATAGTTTTCATGTAAGTACTCATTTGTGTAGTATACGAACCTAAAGGTAGCTATCTTAGCATTCCACTTTTCATCCAACAGAATATGTGTGCTCTGAATGCCTTGATGTAATTTTCTTGGTCCAACACCCTCCATATTGTTGTGTAAGTAGTACTCCAATCCTTGTGCAATATCAAGGCCGATTTGTATTCGTTGCTTCCAATTAAGATTGGTTTTTTCGCTGAGATGATCAGCAAGAGTTCTTTTATAAATAGCGCATGATTCAAATATAAGAATCATCTCACAACTTTCCCAACAAAATCCAATAAGAGACACTATATTTGGATGCTTACGACACCTCGCAAGCATTATAATCTCTGCAGTGAACTCTTTTACTACTCGTTTGTAGTTTTTACTGATGTTGCGTATTATAGTTACTGGGCCACATATCTTATGAAATTCACCTTCACTATTCCCTTCATCAATTTTAATATCAAAATGGTTTAGGTCTGCTTGGTACACCATATAATCCTTGTTTGAACTGATGAAGTATTTTGAGGCAAAGTTCTCGGTGTCCAACATTATACCACTAAGTGGAATCTTCAAGTATGCATAATCTTTCTCCTGAAACATTGTGTCATGTAATGACAACATGAGAGTACGTCAGAGGGTATAAATTAAAGTTAGCAAAGATATACAATGAAGCAACCTCTTGAGTTAAATTTGTTTATTATATCACTGCTAAAAATGAATTTGTTAGAATGAATTCGTTTAGTTTATCAATTGGATTGAGACACGCTGAATGGATATAACCTTTTTATAAGCTTGATGTTCCGGACATATGTATAATTATTGTTTAGGTTAACATCATAAGAACGTTTTGCATTTTTGACTTAGAGTAATCTCTTTATATTTGTTATTGGCCCAACGTAAAAGAAGCCAATTAAATCAACCAAGAAGTTGTGGGCTCCATAAGGTTAAAATACCGGCAAACCCCCAAACTACCTAAGGCCCATCACAAGAGAGCTAAATCAAACTCACATAATGAGCCACTCCAGCTTGTAAGTGACCATAATCAAACCATAAATATTAAGAAAACTAATATTTGAAACCGGCCTCTTAGTTACAAATCGAGCTATTAGTTACAGCTAGATCGAGTTGTTGTAAATAAGTTTTTGGTTTGGGTAAGTGAACCATAATCAAACCGGCATCTTTAAAAAGAACAATTGAAACTTATTTTATTGTTAAAAAAAATATTATAAACCGAACCTCGACCACGTACTTCCATTGTTTTCCAAATTCGTTCATGTCAAGTAATTAATTAGATTGATGAGCAATATTATTCATGTCATTCTGAAAGAAAGAAATGTTAAATATTATCTAAAGCATTTCTCTTACAAGTGTTTCATGTATTGAAATTAGGTCAGATGCATCCCGAAGTCTTTCCACAATCACATCCATAGTGGAGCGTTTCTTGACACAATCATAAGCTATTTGTGAGAAAATGGGAATTGATAGTGGGTGCATTTGTTTCCTCAGATCAGGATTGATCATATCCTCCAGTTTTCCCTCTTCATAAAGACGTGTAGCGTCTGAAACAAGATATTTATTACTCGTATCTCCCATTTGTGCTTTCCTCTGTAAGAGAACTTCAAACAATATTACACCCAATGAGTAAACATCAGACATATGGGCCGTCCACCCTGATGGATCTTTGTAGCAAGATGGTGAACGAAAGACAACATCATATCCTGTATGAAATCCAAAACAAAATAATTTAGCTTCCCAATCTTTATCCAACAAGATTTTAGAACTCTTGATATCATGATGATAGCCACCATCTAAACAGCGTTCCATATCCTTATGAATGTCTCTTAATGCACGTGCGACACCTAGACATATTTTCAATCTTTGGGACCATGTGAGGTTTGGATCACTTAGATATTTATCCAGACTTCCATTACTTTCATATTTGAAAACCATCATCATCTTACCTTCGTCATCACAAAACCCAACAAAAGACAAGATATTTCTATGATTTAGACAAGAAAGTGTGGCAACCTCTTTCAGAAACTCAAAATATTGTAGCCCCGATGAAGAATGAAACCTCCTTATACAAACATCGATTTCTTCTTTAGAGCTGAGTTTTCCTTTGTGAACATCAGAAATACTACCTTTATTGATGAGACTACCATCCGAAAATTTGTTGGTAGCGGATTCGATGTCCTTAAGTGGGATATGAAACTTAGCAATTTTTGGCCTCAAAATATCCACCACGTCATGAGACTTTACGTTCCGTAAAGCAACAAGAATATCTTCTGATGAACTCATGCTAAGGATTTGGTAGAAGTAACACTTTTCAATTATGAGCTTCGCGTTGTTTCTCAAATGAGTCAGTACATTTTCTCCTGCGCAGACCGTATCTTCCGATGCCTTTCTGCAATCCACAAACCAACACGGATTTTCAAGGTGTTTGTCGATATGTAGTAATTAGTTCAAACAAAAAAAAAAAAAAAAAAAAATTAAAAAAAATCAACCTAAAACATCATCAATAATCATTAATATTAGACAAACAAATAATTCCTCCAAATAAAACATCATCTTTAATGAATGGAGTCTTGACCTCTTTAAATTGCCCGCGTGTGATATATGTGTTGGATAAATAATCTCAAGTAATATTGAGTTTTAAACTTGTTCAATAAGTCTCTGTTTGCTACTGGTGTGTGAAATATAATGGATTCTGAAGTAATCCTTACCTAATGTTAGGAAGTGGAGGTGGAAATATGAGAGTTTGCCGGCAGTCAAGATGAGTTCCCCGGAAGTTTTATTACCCCTATCTTTAATTCTTTGAATTGAATATGGCAATTAAACCATTTTCTTTCTGTACGATATATGATGAAAAGGGGGATCCATCTATAGAAATAAATCAGTCTTCGCGTTTACTTTTTAGCTATTCAAATGCAAGTTAAGTATTTTTTAAATATTACTTCGTCATTTAATTATTACATTATTAATGTATTAGTTAAGGATTATTATATCATTTGAATATTAATTACGTAGTATTAATTATAATTTATTATTAATATTAATATAAATAAACAACCAAGTGGCAATAAATCAGTCTCCACGAGTGTTCATCGGTTCGGTTTTCGGTGCATTTGGTTTTGAAATTTGTTTAAGCAAAACCGAACCAAAACCCGAATTCAAAATGAAAACCGAACCGAAACCGAAAATCTAAATCAAATTCGGTTCGGTCTCGGTTAAAACCGAAAATCATGAAAAAATTCAAAACCATGGTAGTTTAATTGGTACGTTACTGATGTCTTAGTTATTTACAACCTAAAACAATGACGTATTATTAAATTATCAAGAATTCGATGATTTATTAATATTTACAGTTTAATTGTGACGTTTACTATTTTCAAATTAAGAAGATGAACGTAATAAGTTGAATAACATAAATATAATGTAGGCCATCTATTCGTTAGATATATATTAAAATTTTTGAATTCGGTTTTGAATTCGATTTTCGTTTTAACTGGATTTATAATTTTCAAAACCGAAAATCGAATTCAAATTCGGTTTCAGTTTTACTCGATCCAAAAACCATTTTTCAAATTCGATTTCTTTCAATTTGGTTTTTGGGTTAAACAATTCTAAACCAAATACTGACCACATGTGCTTCGCGTTTACTTTTTAGCTATTCAAATGCAAGTTAAGTATTTTTTTAAATATTAGTTATAATTTATTATTAATTATTAATTACGGAGTATTAATTATAATTTATTATTAATATTAATATAAATATAAACATTAACCAAGTGTATTAATTATAATTTATTATTAATATTAATATAAATATAAACATTAACCAAGTGGCAATATTTCTTTTGTAATTATTCTTGACAACAAACTTTGATTATAAAAATTCCATAACAATGTTGTAGTTGTTATTAACATTCAATTGACTTTTTTGTTATAACACAGGTTGCAGATTGATAATCCCTGATTAATTCTTGAATCGAAAAATGTTTTCCAAATTAAGTATTTCGACCCTTTCATGCCTCGAGTTGCACGAAATCTTAATTGGAATAAGACAAGAATGCAATTTGATTTTAAGCAAGAAGAGATCAAATTATGTATGGTCCATATTTTTGTTCATCATAAGGGGACTCACTGGAATAGTTCGGCAAATTCTGTGAGAATGTTATGTTTTCTGTGTATGTTGTTATGAAAAGCAGAAATCCTAAAACCGGATTGATATAATTGGTTGAATGTTGGTTAATGGACTAACCGAAAAAGTTAAGTATGATGCTTAACTAAAGAATATGTTTTGATGATCACACATACATATGCATAAGTTATGATTGAAATCTTAACATAAAACACACAAGTTCACTAATCCATACTTGATCTTGCAAATGACCAAATCAAACAAAACTTAGAATGAAAATGAAGATCATTAAAGTTACACGGTCAAAGGTACGGTCGATCGTATACCTGACCGTAGAAGCCCATACTGAATCTGCAACGCAGTTTTGTGAAAACAAGTTGCACGGTCATCACCACGGTCAACCGTAGTGCGACCGTAGATTTCACTGTCACCATTTTTGACCAAATTTAGTTTGACTACTTCCCGATATCTATAATTCATGAAACCTTTCTCAACACGCTTAGAATAGATGCCCCCTCCATACTCAATTGAGTTTTGATCATAAAAACTTTAATCTTGGTTAATCACGCTTAATTACACCTTAATGATAATTTAACCATGATTAGCATAACACATAAGTGTTAATCAATAACTTGTGATCTTAAAACTTGTCTAGACATTCTTAAGATGATCACCAAGTACCAACACACATAAGCTAATGTCACTAGAACACTAATTATAATTAAAGATTACTTAGTGACAAATTAAGGCTAAATGAAGAACAACATTTTAAAGTGTAATTAAGATGGTCAAAGTGAAGAAGAGGTGAATCTCCCTACAAAGAAGATGATGTCTCAAGCATGGAATGCAATGAGGTACATGTATTCTATCCATCTAATTATGAAGAATTGCTAAATGATTACAAAACTATCAAATTTTTATATGATAGTAGTCGTGACAAAGTAAAACTTTCAGAAAAAGAATTACACAAAGTTAATCAACTTAACCAAGTTCTAATTAATGAAAACAATTCTTTGAAAATAAAACTTGAAGAGACAACTATTTATAATTCATCAAAAGATAAATTTGAAATGAATTTCCGTCACGACTCTAGCAAATACAAATCACGTAATCAAAATCCATTGTCTATTATTAGGAAAATTGAAAACATGGGAATAATGGGCCAAACTAGCAATTCAATGGAAGGGTAAGTCAAGGATTGGGTAACCTTAAAATCAATCAAAGCCAATGATCAAAATGCCAATTAGAATAACCTTTTCAAACTACTTTAAAATAATAGAAGGTTTTTCATACAAATGAAAAATTGTTTTTGAAAATGATTTCAAAAGGAATGTTGAAGGAAATCTACTTGTATTAGGATTGTATGTTTATACGAAACTATAAATTGCATGCTAAATACAAGTTAATGTGTTTTGTGTATACTATATGTGTAATTGTATATATATATATATATATATATATATATATATATATATATATATATATATATATATATATATATATATATATATAGTATATTACGTGTCATTGATGATGAAACATCGGGTGGATGTGATCATTCAATGTTAGGAAAAGAAAACTTGTCCTCAAGTATTCTATAGAACCTAAGAATCGTTAAAACGCGCTCAAAAGAAGAAGAAGTGAAGAAATTCTGCATAAGGAGATTCCGGCTAAAGCACGGCTGACCGCAGACTCGACCGCATACACCTGTTCTAATCTTCTAGAAGATTTTCCTCCACAGCCAAGGCCACGGTGGTTGACCGTATCTCGACCATGCACGGTCTGACACTGTTTTTTAATTGAATAAAACCTTCATTTTTCATTCCATTCAAAATCAATACAAAACTAAAACTCTCTGCACGGCTAAGAAGATCGACCGCACGTTGAAGAACACACATTCTCTCCACTTCAGTTCCTACTTTTGGTATGATTGTTCCTTGATTTCCTATCATTCAATTGTG
Organism: Rutidosis leptorrhynchoides; assembly: GCF_046630445.1. Lineage (NCBI taxonomy): Eukaryota > Viridiplantae > Streptophyta > Magnoliopsida > Asterales > Asteraceae > Rutidosis > Rutidosis leptorrhynchoides. The sequence goes on from NC_092336.1 coordinate 276,447,002, forward strand.
TTTGTATGATGAACTCTTCACTAATCTTGTGAAGAAATCCTAACTAGAATGTCTCTAAACCTAAATTGATGCAAACAATCAAATTGTTCTTGAAAACAACTTAGAAACGATTGTAGTGATGTCTATCTATGCATTAATTTAATGTTGAACAATTCTAGGGTTCATTATACATCTAGGTTAGATTTTCATCGAATCATTGTTCTTGTGATATAAACTACATTGTTGCAAATTGAGTGTGATAATGTTAGATATCAAATTATGTTTGTGTTAATGATGATCTTAAGAATCTAAAACACATATGAACTTTTTGAAAATCATAATATAGTTGCAAACTCATTGACACTAATTGAGAGTGAAAATGTGAAGTACATTAACATCAAAACACTTAAGTGTTGATGATAATTAAAGTTTACAAAACACGTAGCCTACAATTGAAATACATGTACACTTTGAATTAATTGAAAGTGTCATTTTGCAGGAAATGGAAAAAATAAAGAGTAAAAATGTTGAAGCAAAAAGAAAAGACTCATACGATCCACCATCGGATCCAGAAGAAAGAATTGCTTACAACATTGAATTTCTTTCTGGCAGAAAAATTGCTGAAGGAAGAAGAGTTGCTCACACTCAAATGCTTGAACTCATAGGGCAATTTGAGAAACTCAAATGGATATCATTTCTTACTCTAAACGGTCCAACCTATCCATTACTCATTCGATAATTCTACGCAAACTTCAACTTTGTGAATGATGAGGTATTCTTCAACCTTCTGGGTATAAATTATTGTTATCCGCTCAAGGATTTCGAGATTATGCAGGATGTTCCTACCGATGGCGAAAAGTTCTATAATAAGCAACATGATCTATCAAATCTTCCGGACTTTATTTCAGATAAAATTTCTCTGATTGATACACTACGCAAGGATGATGCTCCTTGATACGACTACAAAGATACAGCCAAAATGGGCGGTTTTGTTAGTGCAGTGCTGGTTGACCGCAGGAAGTCAGGTTCAGTTGATCAAGGTAGCATACAGTGGTTTTGTTTATTTATATTGTGCGGGGCCTAAATTTTCTTTTACTCTAAGGTGTAGAAGGTGTTATTTAAACTAGGGTCGTATTTTTGAATGGATTAACGAATTGAAGATCAAGTGGATACTTGTCTTTTATTTAAATTACCTAGATAAAGGATAGTAGTTGGTTTAAGCTAATGGTCCTAAGTTTGGAAAAGTAAATAAAGTGGAAGGATATCCGGAGTATGCAGATCAGGGAAATGTTGACCAAAATATTAGTTTTGGGTTAGGAAAAAGTAATTATGCTTATGTTAAGGCTATGTTTGGAATGATGTAGATCTGGTTGGATGAGCCAATTACGCAGACCTACTTATCTGTAGACTCTCAGTGTTCTCTTCGAGCAGTGAAAAGTATGTCACTTGGTTGTATAATTGAAAGGTAACTATAAAAGGTAAGAATATATGTTTAATTCAAAACATAAGCGTTTCGGATAAAAACCTGAAAAGGCCGAAGAAATTTGCCCGAGATCGCAGGGACTCGCCGGAATGTCCTCCGGAAAATAAAAGCTAAGCTAACTATGTAGTGACCCGAACTTTTCCATGTTTATATATATTAATTGAGATTGATATTTACATGATTAAATGTTTCCAACATGTTAAGCAATCAAACTTGTTAAGACCTGATTAATTGAAATATGTTTCATATAGACAATTGACCACCCAAGTTGACCGGTGATTCACGAACGTTAAAACTTGTAAAAACTATATGATGACATATATATGGATATATATATAGTTAACATGATACTATGATAAGTAAACATATCATTAAGTATATTAACAACGAACTAAATATGTAAAAACAAGAATACTAACTTAATGATTTTTAAACGAGACATATATGTAACGATTATCGTTGTAAAGACATTTAATGTATATATATCATATTAAGAGATATTCATACATGATAATATCATGATAATATAATAATTTAAAATCTCATTTGATATTATAAACATTGGGTTAACAACATTTAACAAGATCGTTAACCTAAAGGTTTCAAAACAACACTTACATGTAACGACTAACGATGACTTAACGACTCAGTTAAAATGTATATACATGTAGTGTTTTAATATGTATTTATACACTTTTGAAAGACTTCAATACACTTATCAAAATACTTCTACTTAACAAAAATGTTTACAATTACATTCTCGTTCAGTTTCATCAACAATTCTACTCGTATGCACCCGTATTCGTACTCGTACAATACACAGCTTTTAGATGTATGTACTATTGGTATATACACTCCAATGATCAGTTCTTAGCAGCCCATGTGAGTCACCTAACACATGTGGGAACTATCATTTGGCAACTAGCATGAAATATCTCATAAAATTACAAAAATATGAGTAATCATTCATGACTTATTTACATGAAAACAAAATTACGTATCCTTTATATCTAATCCATACACCAACGACCAAAAACACCTACAAACACTTTCATTCTTCAATTATCTTCATCTAATTGATCTCTCTCAAGTTCTATCTTCAAGTTCTAAGTGTTCTTCATATATTCTACAAGTTCTAGTTACATAAAATCAAGAATACTTTCAAGTTTGCTAGCTCACTTCCAATCTTGTAAGGTGATCATCCAACCTCAATAAATCATTGTTTCTTACAGTATGTTATCATTCTAATACAAGGTAATAATCATATTTAAACTTTGGTTCAATTTCTATAACTATAACAATCTTATTTCAAGTGATGATCTTACTTGAACTTGTTTTCGTGTCATGATTCTGCTTCAAGAACTTCGAGCCATCCAAGGATCTGTTGAAGCTAGATCCTTTTTTCTGTTTTCCAGTAGGTTTATCCAAGGAACTTAAGGTAGTAATGATGTTCATAACATCATTCGATTCATATATATTAAGCTATCTTATTCGAAGGTTTAAACTTGTAATCACTAGAACATAGTTTAGTTAATTCTAAACTTGTTCTCAAACAAAAGTTAATCCGTCTAACTTGACTTTTAAAATCAACTAAACACATGTTCTATATCTATATGATATGCTAACTTAATGATTTAAAACCTGGAAACACGAAAAACACCGTAAAACCGGATTTACGCCGTCGTAGTAACACCGCGGGCTGTTTTGGGTTAGTTAATTAAAAACTATGATAAACTTTGATTTAAAAGTTGTTATTCTGATAAAATGATTTTTATTAAGAACATGAAACTATATCCAAAAATTATGGTTAAACTCAAAGTGGAAGTATGTTTTCTAAAATGGTCATCTAGACGTCGTTCTTTCGACTGAAATGACTACCTTTACAAAAATGACTTGTAACTTATTTTTCCGATTATAAACCTATACTTTTTCTGTTTATATTCATAAAATATAGTTCAATATGAAACCATAGCAATTTGATTCACTCAAAACGGATTTAAAATGAAGAAGTTATGGGTAAAACAAGATTGGATAATTTTTCTCATTTTAGCAACGTGAAAATTGGTAACAAATCTATTCCAACCATAACTTAATCAACTTGTATTGTATATTATGTAATCTTGAGATACCATAGACACGTATACAATGTTTCGACCTATCATGTCGACACATCTATATATATTTCGGAACAACCATAGACACTCTATATGTGAATGTTGGAGTTAGCTATACAGGGTTGAGGTTGATTCCAAAATATATATAGTTTGAGTTGTGATCAATACTGAGATACGTATACACTGGGTCGTGGATTGATTCAAGATAATATTTATCGATTTATTTCTGTACATCTAACTGTGGACAACTAGTTGTAGGTTACTAACGAGGACAGCTGACTTAATAAACTTAAAACATCAAAATATATTAAAAGTGTTGTAAATATATTTTGAACATACTTTGATATATATGTATATATTGTTATAGGTTCGTGAATCAACCAGTGGCCAAGTCTTACTTCCCGACGAAGTAAAAAATATGTGAAAGTGAGTTATAGTCCCACTTTTAAAATCTAATATTTTTGGGATGAGAATACATGCAGGTTTTATAAATGATTTACAAAATAGACACAAGTACGTGAAACTACATTCTATGGTTGAATTATCGAAATCGAATATGCCCCTTTTTATTAAGTCTGGTAATCTAAGGATTAGGGAACAGACACCCTAATTGACGCGAATCCTAAAGATAGATCTATTGGGCCTAACAAACTCCATCCAAAGTACCGGATGCTTTAGTACTTCGAAATTTATATCATATCCGAACGGTGTCCCGGAATGATGGGGATATTCTTATATATGCATCTTGTTAATGTCGGTTACCAAGTGTTCACCATATGAATGATTTTTATCTCTATGTATGGGATGTGTATTAAAATATGAAATCTTGTGGTCTATTATTATGATTTGATATATATAGGTTAAACCTATAACTCACCAACATTTTTGTTGACGTTTTAAGCATGTTTATTCTCAGGTGATTATTAAGAGCTTTCGCTGTCGCATACTTAAATAAGGACGAGATTTGGAGTCCATGCTTGTATGATATTGTGTAAAAACTGCATTCAAGAAACTTATTTTGTTGTAACATATTTGTATTGTAAACCATTATGTAATGGTCGTGTGTAAACAGGATATTTTATATTATCATTATTTGATAATCTACGTAAAGCTTTTTAAACCTTTATTGATGAAATAAAGGTTATGGTTTATTTTAAAATGAATGCAGTCTTTGAAAAACGTCTCATATAGAGGTCAAAACCTCGCAACGAAATCAATTAATATGGAACGTTTTTAATCAATAAGAACGGGACATTTCAGTTGGTATCCGAGCGTTGGTCTTAGAGAACCAGAATTTTGCATTAGTGTGTCTTATCGAGTTTGTTAGGATGCATTAGTGAGTCTGGACTTCGACCGTGTTTACTTGAAAAATGATTGCTTAACAAATTTTGTTGGAAACTATATATTTTTAACATATGAATATTATGTGATATATTAATCTCTTAACGCGTTTGATATTATGTGATAGATGTCTACCTCTAGAACAAGTCCCATTGACTCACCTAATAATAATGAAGAATTAAATGTAAATTGGAATGATTCGTGGACTGATTCACAAGTTCCCGAAGAGGAACCGGAAGAAGAGTCGGAACCGGAAGAAGAATCGGAACCGGAAGAAGAATCGGAACCGGATGAAGAAATAGAACCGGTGGGGGAAATAATAAAACGGTTAAGTAAAAGAAAATCCTCAACCAACCGACCAAGGTTAATTATGGTCAATGGTGTTTCCGCCAAGGAAGCAAAATATTGGGAGGATTACCAATTCTCCGATGAATCGGATTCCGACGAGAATTCCGATGATGTTATAGAAATTACCCCAACTGAATTTAAAAAGGCAAAAGAAAATAATAAGGGAAAGGGCATAAAAATAGAGAAATCTAATTCCAACCCCGATGAACTTTATATGTATCGTCAACCCCCGAAGTCCTTAAGTTGTAACAATGACCCGGGAACCTCTAAACCACCAGGTTTTTCTAAACCAATGTGGAAAACGACGGCTCGTATTAGGGGAACATCATATATCCCTAGAAACTTGGCAAAACGATCCAAAACCAAAGAAGAAGAAACAAGCGAGTCGGAATAAGATAGTTGTATTTGTGTGGTGTAATATATGTAATATAGTGTGCTTATGCTTTATGATATATGTAAAAATTGCTTATATTAATAAGTATTTTTTTATGAATCTAACTCTTGTCTATTTTACAGTATAAAAACACAAAATGGATAGACAATCCAATATTTTAAGAGACCTACCCAGAGACATGATTGATGAAATCTTTTCAAGAGTCGGTCAGAATTATTTGGCATAACTATTTAAGGCGAGATCAGTTTGTAAGACATTCGAAGAACGTTCCAAGAATGCCTTGGTTTATAAAAGGCTTTCGTTCGAAAGATGGGGGATATCACATTGGGAAATCCATAAGTTACGATGTGTTTACTTTGACGCATATATTGCGGGGAACCCAAATGCTATTTTACGCAATGGGTTAAGAAATTATTTTGACTCAATATATCCGAATATTGGACTTCGTGATTTAGAAAAAGCGGCTAACATGCAACATAAAGAAGCATGTTATGCTTACGGATTAGTATTGTTCGCTTCTCACCAAAGTGAGAACAAGAACATCGGGCTACAACTATTAAACAAAACGTTCCCACAAGTGACGGAGTCGGTAATTGGGGTAAGAAATGAGGTTTTTAGATTGTTACGGGACTGTTGGACATTAAGTAACCCTCGTCCCTTTGACGACGTTACAACACGCTGTCTTATCAACGGCCATAACGGTTATGTTCCACAAGACCAAGGATGGGAAGTAATCCTAGTAAAACCAGAATGCATGACTTGTTTCTGGACGTATGAATTACGTGTCTTTATTGCCTTTGCTGAACGACTTGTGTACTAGCTAGAATTATCTTCACAACCATCTTGTATCAAATTTATTGTGTGCTATATTTCATGCTATATGTAAAATAAGCGGTATTGTAAGTTTGTAAAATATTGTGTAAAAGTTTGAACGCGAAATATTATTATAATCAGTTTTTCATATAGAATTGTAGTAGTTGAATTGTATATTAGCTACTAAGTATGAACTTAACGGGTAGGTACTACCCGAATTTAAACTTATAAAACGCTAATATGAAGAAAAATCTTTTATAAATGAGTTCATATTATGCTACGAAATACTATTAACTACTCTTAATATTCTGTATGATTAACTTGTTCCATTTGACTATTTTGAAGGAAATGGCACCGACTACTCGACACACCGTGAATATGAATGAAGAGGAATTCCGTACTTTTCTAGCTTCAAACATAGCCGCAGTACAGGCTGCGCTACATACCAACAATAACCTTGGATCTAGCAGTACAGGAAATCGTGTAGGATGCACCTACAAAGAATTCACTGCCTGCAAACCTTTGGAATTTGATGGAACCGAAGGACCGATCGGATTGAAACGGTGGACCGAGAAGGTCGAATCGGTGTTTGCCATAAGTAAGTGTACTGAAGAGGACAAAGTGAAGTACGCTACGCATACCTTCACAGGTTCTGCGTTAACATGGTGGAATACCTATCTAGAGCAAGTGGGACAAGACGATGCGTACGCACTACCGTGGTCAGTATTCAAGCACTTGATGAACGAGAAGTACCGTCCCAGAACCGAGGTCAATAAGCTCAAGACAGAACTTAGATGGTTACGAACCCAAGGATTTGATATTACCACGTACGAAAGACGATTCACAGAATTGTGCCTATTGTGTCCGGGAGCATTCGAAGATGAGGAAGAGAAGATCGACGCGTTTGTGAAAGGATTACCGGAAAGAATCCAAGAAGATATAAGTTCACACGAGCCCGCCTCCATACAACAGGCATGTAGAATGGCTCACAAACTAGTGAACCAGATTGAAGAAAGAATTAAAGAACAGACTGCTGAAGAGGCCAATGTGAAGCAAGTCAAAAGAAAGTGGGAGGAAAACGGTGATAAGAATCACCAATACAACAACAACAGCAATTACAACAATAATCGCAACAATTATCCCAACAATCGCAACATCAATCGCAACTACAACAAACGGCCCAACAACAACAACAACAACAACAACAACAACAACAACAACAACAACAACAACAACAACAACAACAACAACAACAACAACAACAACAACAACAGCAACTACAACAATCATCTCAACAACAATAATAACCGCAACAACAACAACAATCAGAAGCAGCTATGCCAAAGGTGTGAAAAGTATCACTCAGGGTTCTGCACCAAATTTTGCAACAAGTGTAAAAGAAATGGTCATAGCGCAGCGAAGTGTGAGGTCTACGGACCAGGAGTTAATAGAACGAAAGGAACAAATGGTGTTGGAACGAGTAATGGCGGAGCAAGTAGTGTCGGAGCAAGTTATGCCAATGTAGTTTGTTATAAATGTGGAAAACCGGGCCACATTATTAGAAATTGCCCGAACCAGGAGAACACGAATGGACAAGGCCGCGGAAGAGTTTTCAATATTAATGCGGCAGAGGCACAGGAAGACCTGAAGCTTGTTACGGGTACGTTTCTTATTGACAATAAATCTGCTTACGTTTTATTTGATTCGGGTGCGGATAGAAGCTATATGAGTAGAGATTTTTGTGCTAAATTAAATTGTCCATTGACGCCTTTGGATAGTAAATTTTTACTCGAATTAGCAAATGGTAAATTAATTTCAGCAGATAATATATGTCGGAATCGAGAAATTAAACTGGTTAGCGAAACATTTAAGAATGATTTGATACCAGTAGAGTTAGGGAGTTTTGATGTGATAATTGGTATGGACTGGTTGAAAGAAGTGAAAGCAGAGATCGTTTGTTACAAAAATGCAATTCGCATTATACGAGAAAAAGGAAAACCCTTAATGGTGTACGGAGAAAAGGGCAACACGAAGCTACATCTTATTAGTAATTTGAAGGCACAAAAACTAATATGAAAAGGTTGCTATGCTGTTCTAGCACACGTCGAGAAAGTACAAACTGAAGAAAAGAGCATCAATGATGTTCCCATTGCAAAAGAATTTCCCGATGTATTTCCGAAAGAATTACCGGGATTACCCCCACATCGATCCGTTGAATTTCAAATAGATCTTGTACCAGGAGCTGCACCAATAGCTCGTGCTCCTTACAGACTCGCACCCAGCGAGATGAAAGAACTGCAAAGCCAATTACAAGAACTTTTAGAGCGTGGTTTCATTCGACCAAGCACATCACCGTGGGGAGCTCCTGTTTTGTTTGTCAAGAAGAAAGATGGTACATTCAGGTTGTGTATCGACTACCGAGAGTTGAACAAACTTACCATCAAGAACCGCTACCCACTACCGAGAATTGACGACTTATTTGATCAAATACAAGGCTCGTATGTTTATTCAAAGATTGACTTACGTTCCGGGTATCATCAAATGCGGGTGAAAGAAGATGATATTCCAAAGACTGCTTTCAGAACACGTTACGGTCATTACGAGTTTATGGTCATGCCGTTTGGTTTAACTACTGCACCAGCTGTGTTCATGGACCTTATGAACCGAGTGTGTGGACCATACCTTGACAAGTTTGTCATTGTTTTCATTGATGACATACTTATTTACTCAAAGAATGACCAAGAACACGGTGAACATTTGAGAAAGGTGTTAGAAGTATTGAGGAAGAAAGAATTGTACGGTAAGTTTTCAAAGTGTGCATTTTGGTTGGAAGAAGTTCAATTCCTCGGTCACATAGTGAACAAAGAAGGTATTAAGGTGGATCCGGCAAAGATAGAAACTGTTGAAAAGTGGGAAACCCCGAAAACTCCGAAACACATACGCCAGTTTTTAGGACTAGCTGGTTACTACAGAAGGTTCATTCAAGACTTTTCCAGAATAGCAAAACCCTTGACTACATTAACGCATAAAGGGAAGAAATTTGAATGGAATGATGAACAAGAGAAAGCGTTTCAGTTATTGAAGAAAAAGCTAACTACGGCACCTATATTGTCATTGCCTGAAGGGAATGATGATTTTGTGATTTATTGTGACGCATCAAAGCAAGGTCTCGGTTGTGTATTAATGCAATGAACGAAGGTGATTGCTTATGCGTCTAGACAATTGAAGATTCACGAACAAAATTATACGACGCATGATTTGGAATTAGGCGCGGTTGTTTTTGCATTATAGACTTGGAGGCACTACTTATATGGGGTCAAAAGTATTATATATACCGACCACAAAAGTCTTCAACACATATTTAATCAGAAACAACTGAATATGAGGCAGCGTAGGTGGATTGAATTATTGAATGATTACGACTTTGAGATTCGTTACCACCCGGGGAAGGCAAATGTGGTAGCCGATGCCTTGAGCAGGAAGGACAGAGAACCCATTCGAGTAAAATCTATGAATATAATGATTCATAATAACCTTACTACTCAAATAAAGGAGGCGCAACAAGGAGTTTTAAACGAGGGAAATTTAAAGGATGAAATACCCAAAGGATCGGAGAAGTATCTTAATATTCGGGAAGACGGAACCCGGTATAGGGCTGAAAGGATTTGGGTACCAAAATTTGGAGATATGACAGAAATGGTACTTAGAGAAGCTCATAAAACCAGATACTCAATACATCCTGGAACGGGGAAGATGTACAAGGATCTCAAGAAACATTTTTGGTGGCCGGGTATGAAAGCCGATGTTGCTAAATACGTAGGAGAATGTTTGACGTGTTATAAGGTCAAAGTTGAGCATCAGAAACCATCAGGTCTACTTCAACAACCCGAAATCCCGAAATGGAAATGGGAAAACATTACCATGGATTTCATCACTAAATTGCCGAGGACTGCAAGTAATTTTGATACTATTTGGGTAATAGTTGATCGTCTCACCAAATCAGCACACTTCCTGCCAATAAGAGAAGATGACAAGATGGAGAAGTTAGCACGACTGTATTTGAAGGAAGTCATCTCCAGACATGGAATACCAATCTCTATTATCTCTGATAGGGATGGCAGATTTATTTCAAGATTCTGGCAGACATTACAGCAAGCATTAGGAACTCGTCTAGACATGAGTACTGCCTATCATCCACAAACTGATGGGCAGAGCGAAAGGACAATACAAATGCTTGAAGACATGCTACGAGCATGTGTTATTGATTTCGGAAACAGTTGGGATCGACATCTACTGTTAGCAGAATTTTCCTACAACAACAGCTACCATTCAAGCATTGAGATGGCCCCGTTTGAAGCACTTTATGGTAGAAAGTGCAGGTCTCTGATTTGTTGGAGTGAAGTGGGGGATAGACAGATTACGGGTCCGGAGATTATACAAGAAACTACCGAGAAGATCATCCAAATTCAACAACGGTTGAAAACCGCCCAAAGTCGACAAAAGAGCTACGCTGACATTAAAAGAAAAGATATAGAATTTGAAATTGGAGAGATGGTCAAGCTTAAAGTTGCACCTTGGAAAGGCGTTGTTCGATTTGGTAAACGAGGGAAATTAAATCCAAGGTATATTGGACCAATCAAGATTATTGATCGTGTCGGACCAGTAGCTTACCGACTTGAGTTACCTCAACAACTCGCGGCTGTACATAACACTTTCCACGTCTCGAATTTGAAGAAATGTTTTGCTAAAGAAGATCTCACTATTCCGTTAGATGAAATCCAAATCAACGAAAAACTTCAATTCATCGAAGAACCCGTCGAAATAATGGATCGTGAGGTTAAAAGACTTAAGCAAAACAAGATACCAATTGTTAAGGTTCGATGGAATGCTCGTAGAGGACCCGAGTTCACCTGGGAGCGTGAAGATCAGATGAAGAAGAAATACCCGCATCTATTTCCAGAAGATTCGTCAACACCTTCAACAGCTTAAAATTTCGGGACGAAATTTATTTAACGGGTAGGTACTGTAGTGACCCGAACTTTTCCATGTTTATATATATTAATTGAGATTGATATTTACATGATTAAATGTTTCCAACATGTTAAGCAATCAAACTTGTTAAGACCTGATTAATTGAAATATGTTTCATATAGACAATTGACCACCCAAGTTGACCGGTGATTCACGAACATTAAAACTTGTAAAAACTATATGATGACATATATATGGATATATATATATAGTTAACATGATACTATGATAAGTAAACATATCATTAAGTATATTAACAATGAACTACATATGTAAAAACAAGACTACTAACTTAATGATTTTTAAACGAGACATATATGTAACGATTATCGTTGTAAAGACATTTAATGTATATATATCATATTAAGAGATATTCATACATGATAATATCATGATAATATAATAATTTAAAATCTCATTTGATATTATAAACATTGGGTTAACAACATTTAACAAGATCGTTAACCTAAAGGTTTCAAAACAACACTTACATGTAACGACTAACGATGACTTAACGACTCAGTTAAAATGTATATACATGTAGTGTTTTAATATGTATTTATACACTTTTGAAAGACTTCAATACACTTATCAAAATACTTCTACTTAACAAAAATGCTTACAATTACATCCTCGTTCAGTTTCATCAACAATTCTACTCGTATGCACCCGTATTCGTACTCGTACAATACACAGCTTTTAGATGTATGTACTATTGGTATATACACTCCAATGATCAGCTCTTAGCAGCCCATGTGAGTCACCTAACACATGTGGGAACCATAATTTGGCAACTAGCATGAAATATCTCATAAAATTACAAAAATATGAGTAATCATTCATGACTTATTTACATGAAAACAAAATTACATATCCTTTATATCTAATCCATACACCAACGACCAAAAACACCTACAAATACTTTCATTCTTCAATTTTCTTCATATAATTGATCTCTCTCAATTTCTATCTTCAAGTTCTAAGTGTTCTTCATATATTCTACAAGTTCTAGTTACATAAAATCAAGAATACTTTCAAGTTTGCTAGCTCACTTCCAATCTTGTAAGGTGATCATCCAACCTCAAGAAATCTTTGTTTCTTACAGTATGTTATCATTATAATACAAGGTAATAATCATATTCAAACTTTGGTTCAATTTCTATAACTATAACAATCTTATTTCAAGTGATGATCTTACTTGAACTTGTTTTCGTGTCATGATTCTGCTTCAAGAACTTCGAGCCATCCAAGGATCCGTGGAAGCTAGATCCTTTTTTCTCTTTTCCAGTAGTTTATCCAAGGAACTTAAGGTAGTAATGATGTTCATAACATCATTCGATTCATATATATAAAGCTATCTTATTCGAAGGTTTAAACTTGTAATCACTAGAACATAGTTTAGTTAATTCTAAACTTGTTCGCAAACAAAAGTTAATCCTTCTAACTTGACTTTTAAAATCAACTAAACACATGTTCTATATCTATATTATATGCTAACTTAATGATTTAAAACCTGGAAACACGAAAAACACCGTAAAACCGGATTTACGCCGTCGTAGTAACACCGCGGGCTGTTTTGGGTTAGTTAATTAAAAACTACGATAAACTTTGATTTAAAAGTTGTTATTCTGAGAAAATGATTTTTATTATGAACATGAAACTATATCCAAATATTATTGTTAAACTCAAAGTGGAAGTATGTTTTCTAAAATGGTCATCTAGACGTCGTTCTTTCGACTGAAATGACTACCTTTACAAAAACGACTTGTAACTTATTTTTCCGACTATAAACCTATACTTTTTCTGTTTAGATTCATAAAATAGAGTTCAATATGAAACCATAGCAATTTGATTCACTCAAAACGGATTTAAAATGAAGAAGTTATGGGTAAAACAAGATTGGATAATTTTTCTCATTTTAGCTACGTGAAAATTGGTAACAAATCTATTCCAACCATAACTTAATCAACTTGTATTGTATATTATGTAATCTTGAGATACCATAGACACGTATACAATGTTTCGACCTATCATGTCGACACATCTATATATATTTCGGAACCACCATAGACACTCTATATGTGAATGTTGAAGTTAGCTATACAGGGTTGAGGTTGATTCCAAAATATATATAGTTTGAGTTGTGATCAATACTGAGATACGTATACACTGGGTCGTGAATTGATTCAAGATAATATTTATCGATTTATTTCTGTACATCTAACTGTGGACAACTAGTTATAGGTTACTAACGCGGACATCTGACTTAATAAACTTAAAACATCAAAATATATTAAAAGTATTGTAAATATATTTTGAACATACTTTGATATATATGTATATATTGTTATAGGTTCGTGAATCAACCAGTGGCCAAGTCTTACTTCCCGACGAAGTAAAAAATCTGTGAAAGTGAGTTATAGTCCCACTTTTAAAATCTAATATTTTTGGGATGAGAATACATGCAGGTTTTATAAATGATTTACAAAATAGACACAAGTACGTGAAACTACATTCTATGGTTGAATTATCGAAATCGAATATGCCCCTTTTTATTAAGTCTGGTAATCTAAGGATTAGGGAACAGACACCCTAATTGACGCGAATCCTAAAGATAGATCTATTGGGCCTAACAAACCCCATCCAAAGTACCGGATGCTTTAGTACTTCGAAATTTATATCATATCCGAAGGGTGTCCCGGAATGATGGGGATATTCTTATATATGCATCTTGTTAATGTCGGTTACCAAGTGTTCACCATATGAATGATTTTTATCTCTATGTATGGGATGTGTATTAAAATATGAAATCTTGTGGTCTATTATTATGATTTGATTTATATATATAGGTTAAACCTATAACTCACCAACATTTTTGTTGACGTTTTAAGCATGTTTATTCTCAGGTGATTATTAAGAGCTTCCGCTGTCGCATACTTAAATAAGGACGAGATTTGGAGTCCATGCTTGTATGATATTGTGTAAAAACTGCATTCAAGAAACTTATTTTGTTGTAACATATTTGTATTGTAAACCATTATGTAATGGTCGTGTGTAAACAGGATATTTTAGATTATCATTATTTGATAATCTACGTAAAGCTTTTTAAACCTTTATTGATGAAATAAAGGTTATGGTTTGTTTTAAAATGAATGCAGTCTTTGAAAAACGTCTCATATAGAGGTCAAAATCTCACAACGAAATCAATTAATATGGAATGTTTTTAATCAATAAGAACGGGACATTTCAAACTACTACTAAAAACTAACTAAAAGCTTGAAAAATATAAAGTGAATTACAAATTGAGTGTGTGTTGAAATGAATGGAGAGAGCCCTTTGTATAGACTTGAAATTTCCCAGCAAACGGCTGGCAGGCCGTTTGGCAGGCCGTTTGCTGGGGCCGTTTGTCTGCCTTGCCCATTTGTAGTGAAAGGGAAATGATAAGTGAAAGGGAAATGAAAGTGAATGTGTAGTGTATTTTTGGGAGTGAATTTGGGGTGAATATTTTTGATTCATCAACTCTTTATGTGAGTTGTTGGTCGGTTTAAATTGCGTGGAGTGGAAATGAAACGGATGGCTTTTGGTCTTCTCTATTCAGAATGATTTTGGAAGGAGTTTCGCACCTGCACCACATATGGCGCTTACTAACCATTGGCCTTGAAACGTGTCAAAACCAAGTTGTAACTTGAACCGTACACCGAAACGCTCATCAATTGAATTAACAAAGTACTGTAGATTTTATGGGTCATACAGTTACTTTGGGTCCAAGAGTCCTCAATTTTTTGGAAGTAAGGGCCGTGCTTGGTCATGCGTAGCCTTTTACATATTTTCTTGAAAGAAATCTTTTAACACAAAACATAAGTTCTGACTTAAACGTTCCGTTCTAGTGAATGTTCCAAAAACTGATTTCTAGCAATTTTATAGAATCTTTTGGGCAAAACAAGGTAAGAATTTTTTGAAATTACCCAATATTCATTGCTAATTACTTTTTAGACAAAAGAATTTTTCAAAACTTGGCATTTTACGGTTACTTGTTGTAGTGACCCGAACTTTTTCATGTTTATATATATTAATTGAGATTGATATTTACATGATTAAATGTTTCCAACATGTTAAGCAATCAAACTTGTTAAGACTTGATTAATTGAAATATATTTCATATAGACAATTGACCACCCAAGTTGACCGGTGATTCACGAACGTTAAAACTTGTAAAAACTATATGATGACATATATATGGATATATATATATATATATATATATATATATATATATATATATATATATATATATATATATATATATATATATATATATAGTTAACATGATACTATGATAAGTAAACATATCATTAAGTATATTAACAATGAACTACATATGTAAAAACAAGACTACTAACTTAATGATTTTTAAACGAGACATATATGTAACGATTATCGTTGTAAAGACATTTAATGTATATATATCATATTAAGAGATATTCATACATGATAATATCATGATAATATAATAATTTAAAATCTCATTTGATTTTATAAACATTGGGTTAACAACATTTAACAAGATCGTTAACCTAAAGGTTTCAAAACAACACTTACATGTAACGACTAACGATGACTTAACGACTCAGTTAAAATGTATATACATGTAGTGTTTTAATATGTATTTATACACTTTTTAAAGACTTCAATACACTTATCAAAATACTTCTACTTAACAAAAATGCTTACAATTACATCCTCGTTCAGTTTCATCAACAATTCTACTCGTATGCACCCGTATTCGTACTCGTACAATACACAGCTTTTAGATGTATGTACTATTGGTATATACACTCCAATGATCAGCTCTTAGCAGTCCATGTGAGTCACCTAACACATGTGGGAACCATAATTTGGCAACTAGCATGAAATATCTCATAAAATTACAAAAATATGAGTAATCATTCATGACTTATTTACATAAAAATATGAGTAATCATTCATGACTTATTTACATGAAAACAAAATTACATATCCTTTATATCTAATCCATACACCAACGACCAAAAACACCTACAAACACTTTCATTCTTCAATTTTCTTCATCTAATTGATCTCTCTCAATTTCTATCTTCAAGTTCTAAGTGTTCTTCATATATTCTACAAGTTCTAGTTACATAAAATCAAGAATACTTTCAAGTTTGCTAGCTCACTTCCAATCTTGTAAGGTGATCATCCAACCTCAAGAAATCTTTGTTTCTTACAGTATGTTATCATTATAATACAAGGTAATAATCATATTCAAAATTTGGTTCAATTTCTATAACTATAACAATCTTATTTCAAGTGATGATCTTACTTGAACTTGTTTTCGTGTCATGATTCTGCTTCAAGAACTTCGAGCCATCCAAGGATCCGTTGAAGCTAGATCCTTTTTTCTCTTTTCCAGTAGTTTATCCAAGGACCTTAAGGTAGTAATGATGTTCATAACATCATTCGATTCATATATATAAAGCTATCTTATTCGAAGGTTTAAACTTGTAATCACTAGAACATAGTTTAGTTAATTCTAAACTTGTTCGCAAACAAAAGTTAATCCTTCTAACTTGACTTTTAAAATCAACTAAACACATGTTCTATCTATATATGATATGCTAACTTAATGATTTAAAACCTGGAAACACGAAAAACACCGTAAAACCGGATTTACGCCGTCGTAGTAACACCGCGGGCTGTTTTGGGTTAGTTAATTAAAAACTATGATAAACTTTGATTTAAAAGTTGTTATTCTGAGAAAATGATTTTTATTATGAACATGAAACTATATCCAAAAATTATGGTTAAACTCAAAGTGGAAGTATGTTTTCTAAAATGGTCATCTAGACGTCGTTCTTTCGACTGAAATGACTACCTTTACAAAAACGACTTGTAACTTATTTTTCCGACTATAAACCTATAATTTTTCTGTTTAGATTTATAAAATAGAGTTCAATATGAAACCATAGCAATTTGATTCACTCAAAACGGATTTAAAATGAAGAAGTTATGGGTAAAACAAGATTGGATAATTTTTCTCATTTTAGCTACGTGAAAATTGGTAACAAATCTATTCCAACCATAACTTAATCAACTTGTATTGTATATTATGTAATCTTGAGATACCATAGACACATATACAATGTTTCGACCTATCATGTCGACACATCTATATATATTTCGAAACCACCATAGACACTCTATATGTGAATGTTGAAGTTAGCTATACAGGGTTGAGGTTGATTCCAAAATATATATAGTTTGAGTTGTGATCAATACTGAGATACGTATACACTGGGTCGTGGATTGATTCAAGATAATATTTATCGATTTATTTCTGTACATCTAACTGTGGACAACTAGTTGTAGGTTACTAACGAGGACAGCTGACTTAATAAACTTAAAACATCAAAATATATTAAAAGTGTTGTTAATATATTTTGAACATACTTTGATATATATGTATATATTGTTATAGGTTCGTGAATCAACCAGTGGCCAAGTCTTACTTCCCGACGAAGTAAAAATATGTGAAAGTGAGTTATAGTCCCACTTTTAAAATCTAATATTTTTGGGATGAGAATACATGCAGGTTTATAAATGATTTACAAAACAGACACAAGTACGTGAAACTACATTCTATGGTTGAATTATCGAAATCGAATATGCCCCTTTTTATTAAGTCTGGTAATCTAAGAATTAGGGAACAGACACCCTAATTGACGCGAATCCTAAAGATAGATCTATTGGGTTTAACAAACCCCATCCAAAGTACCGGATGCTTTAGTACTTCGAAATTTATATCATATCCGAAGGGTGTCCCGGAATGATGGGGATATTCTTATATATGTATCTTGTTAATGTCGGTTACCAGGTGTTCACCATATGAATGATTTTTATCTCTATGTATGGGATGTGTATTGAAATATGAAATCTTGTGGTCTATTATTATGATTTGATATATATAGGTTAAACCTATAACTCACCAACATTTTTGTTGACGTTTTAAGCATGTTTATTCTCAGGTGATTATTAAGAGCTTCCGCTGTCGCATACTTAAATAAGGACAAGATTTGGAGTCCATGCTTGTATGATATTGTGTAAAAACTGCATTCAAGAAACTTATTTTGTTGTAACATATTTGTATTGTAAACCATTATGTAATGGTCGTGTGTAAACAGGATATTTTAGATTATCATTATTTGATAATCTACGTAAAGCTTTTTAAACCTTTATTGATGAAATAAAGGTTATGGTTTGTTTTAAAATGAATTCAGTCTTTGAAAAACGTCTCATATAGAGGTCAAAACCTCGCAACGAAATCAATTAATATGGAACGTTTTTAATCAATAAGAACGGGACATTTCAGTTGGTATCCGAGCGTTGGTCTTAGAGAACCAGAATTTTGCATTAGTGTGTCTTATCGAGTTTGTTAGGATGCATTAGTGAGTCTGGACTTCGACCGTGTTTACTTGAAAAATGATTGCTTAACAAATTTTGTTGGAAACTATATATTTTTAACATGTGAATATTATGTGATATATTAATCTCTTAATGCGTTTGATATTATGTGATAGATGTCTACCTCTAGAACAAGTCCCATTGACTCACCTAATAATAATGAAGAGTCAAATGTAAATTGGAATGATTCGTGGAATGATTCACAAGTTCCCGAAGAGGAACCGGAAGAAGAATCGGAACCGGAAGAAGAATCGGAACCGGATGAAGAAATAGAACCGGTGGGGGAAATAATAAAACGGTTAAGTAAAAGAAAATCCTCAACCAACCGACCAAGGTTAATTATGGTCAATGGTGTTTCCGCCAAGGAAGCAAAATATTAGGAGGATTACCAATTCTCCGATGAATCGGATTCCGACGAGAATTCCGATGATGTTATAGAAATTACCCCAACTGAATTTAAAAAGGCAAAAGAAAATAATAAGGGAAAGGGCATAAAAATAGAGAAATCTAATTTCAACCCCGATGAACTTTATATGTATCATCAACCCCCGAAGTCCTTAAGTTGTTACAATGATCCGGGAACCTCTAAACCACCAGGTTTTTCTAAACCAATGTGGAAAACGATGGCTCGTATTAGGGGAACATCATATATCCCTAGAAACTTGGCAAAACGAACCAAAACCGAAGAAGAAGAAACAAGCGAGTCGGAATAAGATAGTTGTATTCGAGTGGTGTAATATATGTAATATAGTGTGCTTATGCTTTATGATATATGTAAAAATTGCTTGTATTAATAAGTATTTTTTTTTATGAATCTAACTCTTGTCTATTTTACAGCATAAAAACACAAAATGGATAGACAACACAATATTTTAAGAGACCTACCCGGAGACATGATTGATGAAATCTTGTCTAGAGTCGGTCAGAATTCTTCGGCACAACTATTTAAGGCGAGATCAGTTTGTAAGACATTCGAAGAACGTTCCAAGAATGCCTTGGTTTATAAAAGGCTTTCGTTCGAAAGATGGGGGATATCACATTGGGAAATCCATAAGTTACGATGTGTTTACTTTGACGCATATATTGCGGGGAACCCAAATGCTATTTTACGCAATGGGTTAAGAAATTATTTTGACTCAATATATCCGAATATTGGACTTCGTGATTTAGAAAAAGCAGCTAACATGCAACATAAAGAAGCATGTTATGCTTACGGATTAGTAATGTTCGCTTCTCACCAAAGTGAGAACAAGAACATTGGGCTACAACTATTAAATAAAAGGTTCCCACAAGTGACGGAGTCGGTAATTGGGGTAAGAAATGAGGTTTTTAGATTGTTACGGGACTGTTGGACATTACGTAACCCTCGTCCCTTTGACGACGTTACAACACGCTGTCTTATCAGCGGCCATAACGGTTATGTTCCACAAGACCAAGGATGGGAAGTAATCCTAGTAAAACCAGAATGCATGACTTGTTTCTGGATGTATGAATTACGTGTCTTTATTGCCTTTGCTGAACGACTTGTGTACTAGCTAGAATTATCTTCACAACCATCTTGTATCAAATTTATTGTGTGATATATTTCATGCTATATGTAAAATAAGCGGTATTGTAAGTTTGTAAAATATTGTGTAAAAGTTTGAACACGAAATATTATTATAATCAGTTTTTCATATAGAATTGTAGTAGTTGAATTGTATATTAGCTACTAAGTATGAACTTAACGGGTAGGTACTACCCGAATTTAAACTTATAAAACGCTAATATGAAGAAAAAGCTTTTATAAATGAGTTCATATTATGCTACGAAATACTATTAACTACTCTTAATATTCTGTATGATTAACTTGTTCCATTTGACTATTTTGAAGGAAATGGCACCGACTACTCGACACACCGTGAATATGAATGAAGAGGAATTTCGTACTTTTCTAGCTTCAAACATAGCCGCAGTACAGGCTGCGCTACATACCAACAATAACCTTGGATCTAGCAGTACAGGAAATCGTGTAGGATGCACCTACAAAGAATTCACTGCCTGCAAACCTTTGGAATTTGATGGAACCGAAGGACCGATCGGATTGAAACGGTGGACCGAGAAGGTCGAATCGGTGTTTGCCATAAGTAAGTGTACTGAAGAGGACAAAGTGAAGTACACTACGCATACCTTCACAGGTTCTGCGTTAACATGGTGGAATACCTATCTAGAGCAAGTGGGACAAGACGATGCGTACGCACTACCGTGGTCAGCATTCAAGCACTTGGTGAACGAGAAGTACCGTCCCAGAACCGAGGTCAATAAGCTCAAGACAGAACTTAGAGGGTTACGAACCCAAGGATTTGATATTACCACGTACGAAAGACGATTCACAAAATTGTGCCTATTGTGTCCGGGAGCATTCGAAGATGAGGAAGAGAAGATCGACGCGTTTGTGAAAGGATTACCGGAAAGAATCCAAGAAGATATAAGTTCACACGAGCCCGCCTCCATACAATAGGCATGTAGAATGGCTCACAAACTAGTGAACCAGATTGAAGAAAGAATTAAAGAACAGACTGCTGAAGAGGCCAATGTGAAGCAAGTCAAAAGAAAGTGGGAGGAAAACGGTGATAAGAATCACCAATACCACAACAACAGCAATTACAACAATAATCGCAACAATTATCCCAACAATCGCAACATCAATCGCAACTACAACAAACGGCCCAACAACAACAATAACAACAACAACAGCAACAGCAACTACAACAATCATCCCAACAACAATAATAACCACAACAACAACAACAATCAGAAGCAGCTATGCCAAAGGTGTGAAAAGTATCACTCGGGGTTCTGCACCAAATTTTGCAACAAGTGTAAAAGAAATGGTCATAGCGCGGTGAAGTGTGAGGTCTACGGACCAGGGGTTAATAGAACGAAAGGAACAAATGGTGTCAGAACGAGTAATGGCGGAGCAAGTAGTGTCGGAGCAAGTTATGCCAATGTAGTTTGTTATAAATGTGGAAAACCGGGCCACATTATTAGAAATTTCCCGAACCAGGAGAACAAGAATGGACAAGGCCGCAGAAGAGTTTTCAATATTAATACGGCAGAGGCACAGGAAGACCCGGAGCTTGTTACGGGTACGTTTCTTATTGACAATAAATCTGCTTACGTTTTATTTGATTCAGGTGCGGATAGAAGCTATATGAGTAGAGATTTTTGTGCTAAATTAAGTTGTCCATTGACGCCTTTGGATAGTAAATTTTTACTCGAATTAGCAAATGGTAAATTAATTTCGGCAGATAATATATGTCGGAATCGAGAAATTAAACTGGTTAGCGAAACATTTAAGATTGATTTAATACCAGTAGAGTTAGGGAGTTTTGATGTGATAATCGGTATGGACTGGTTAAAAGAAGTGAAAGCAGAGATCGTTTGTTACAAAAATGCAATTCGCATTATACGAGAAAAAGGAAAACCCTTAATGGTGTACGGAGAAAAGGGCAACACGAAGCTACATCTTATTAGTAATTTGAAGGCATAAAAACTAATAAGAAAAGGTTGCTATGCTGTTCTAGCACACGTCGAAAAAGTACAAACTGAAGAAAAGAGCATCAATGATGTTCCCATTGCAAAAGAATTTCCCGATGTATTTCCGAAAGAATTACCGGGATTACCCCCACATCGATCCGTTGAATTTCAAATAGATCTTGTACCAGGAGCTGCACCAATAGCTCGTGCTCCTTACAGACTCGCACCCAGCGAGATGAAAGAACTGCAAAGCCAATTACAAGAACTTTTAGAGCGTGGTTTCATTCGACCAAGCACATCACCGTGGGGAGCTCCTGTTTTGTTTGTCAAGAAGAAAGATGGTACATTCAGGTTGTGTATCGACTACCGAGAGTTGAACAAACTTACCATCTAGAACCGCTACCCACTACTGAGAATCGACGACTTATTTGATCAACTACAAGGCTCGTCTGTTTATTCAAAAATTGACTTACGTTCCGGGTATCATCAAATGCGGGTGAAAGAAGATGATATTCCAAAGACTGCTTTCAGAACACGTTACGGTCATTACGAGTTTATGGCCATGCCGTTTGGTTTAACTAATGCACCAGCTGTGTTCATGGACCTTATGAACCGAGTGTGTGGACCATACCTTGACAAGTTTGTCATTGTTTTCATTGATGACATACTTATTTGCTCAAAGAATGACCAAGAACACGGTGAACATTTGAGAAAGGTGTTAGAAGTATTGAGGAAGGAAGAATTGTACGCTAAGTTTTCAAAGTGTGCATTTTGGTTGGAAGAAGTTCAATTCCTCGGTCACATAGTGAACAAAGAAGGTATTAAGGTGGATCCGGCAAAGATAGAAACTGTTGAAAAGTGGGAAACCCCGAAAACTCCGAAACACATACGCCAGTTTTTAGGACTAGCTGGTTACTACAGAAGCTTCATCCGAGACTTTTCCAGAATAGCAAAACCCTTGACTGCATTAACGCATAAAGGGAAGAAATTTGAATGGAATGATGAACAAGAGAAAGTGTTTCAGTTATTGAAGATAAAACTAACTACGGCACCTATATTGTCATTGCCTGAAGGGAATGATGATTTTGTGATTTATTGTGACGCATCAAAGCAAGGTCTCGGTTGTGTATTAATGCAACGAAAGAAGGTGATTGCTTATGCGTCTAGACAATTGAAGATTCACGAACAAAATTATACGACGCATGATTTGGAATTAGGCGCGGTTGTTTTTGCATTAAAGAAGGCATTACTTATATGGGGTCAAAAGTATTATATATACCGACCACAAAAGTCTTCAACACATATTTAATCAGAAACAACTGAATATGAGGCAGTGTAGGTGGATTGAATTATTGAATGATTACGACTTTGAGATTCGTTACCACCCGGGGAATGCAAATGTGGTAGCCGATGCCTTGAGCAGGAAGGACAGAGAACCCATTCGAGTAAAATCTATGAATATAATGATTCATAATAACCTTACTACTCAAATAAAGGAGGCATTACAAGGAGTTTTAAAAGAGGAAAATTTAAAGGATGAAATACCCAAAGGATCGGAGAAGCATCTTAATATTCGGGAAGACGGAACCCGGTATAGGGCTGAAAGAATTTGGGTACCAAAATTTGGAGATATGAGAGAAATGGTACTTAGAGAAGCTCATAAAACCAGATACTCAATACATCCTGGAACGGGGAAGATGTACAAGGATCTCAAGAAATATTTTTGGTGGCCGGGTATGAAAGCCGATGTTGCTAAATACGTAGGAGAATGTTTGACGTGTTCTAAGGTCAAAGCTGAGCATCAGAAACCATCAGGTCTACTTCAACAACCCAAAATCTCGGAATGGAAATGGGAAAATATTACCAAGGATTTCATCACTAAATTGCCAAGGACTGCAAGTGGTTTTGATACTATTTGGGTAATAGTTGACCGTCTCATAAAATCAGCACACTTCCTGCCAATAAGAGAAGATGACAAGATGGAGAAGTTAGCATGACTGTATTTGAAGGAAGTCGTCTCCAGACATGGAATACCAATCTCTATTATCTCTGATAGGGATGGCAGATTTATTTCAAGATTCTGGCAGACATTACAGCAAGCATTAGGAACTCGTCTAGACATGAGTACTGCCTATCATCCACAAACTGATGGGCAGAGCGAAAGGACAATACAAACGCTTGAAGACATGCTACGAGCATGTGTTATTGATTTCGAAAACAGTTGGGATCGACATCTACCGTTAGCAGAATTTTCCTACAACAACAGCTACCATTCAAGTATTGAGATGGCCCCGTTTGAAGCACTTTATGGTAGAAAGTGCAGGTCTCCGATTTGTTGGAGTGAAGTGGGGGATAGACAGATTACGGGTCCGGAGATTATACAAGAAACTACCGAGAAGATCATCCAAATTCAACAACGGTTGAAAACCGCCCAAAGTCGACAAAAGAGCTACGCTGACATTAAAAGAAAAGATATAGAATTTGAAATTGGAGAGATGGTCATGATTAAAGTTGCACCTTGGAAAGGCGTTGTTCGATTTGGTAAACGAGGGAAATTAAATCCAAGGTATATTGGACCATTCAAGATTATTGATCGTGTCGGACCAGTAGCTTACCGACTTGAGTTACCTCAACAACTCGCGGCTGTACATAACACTTTCCACGTCTCGAATTTGAAGAAATGTTTTGCTAAAGAAGATCTCACTATTCCGTTAGATGAAATCCAAATCAACGAAAAACTTCAATTCATCGAAGAACCCATCGAAATAATGGATCGTGAGGTTAAAAGACTTAAGCAAAACAAGATACCAATTGTTAAGGTTCGATGGAATGCTCGTAGAGGACCCGAGTTCACCTGGGAGCGTGAAGATCAGATGAAGAAGAAATACCCGCATCTATTTCCAGAAGATTCGTCAACACCTTCAACAGCTTAAAATTTCGGGACAAAATTTATTTAACGGGTAGGTACTGTAGTGACCCGAACTTTTCCATGTTTATATATATTAATTGAGATTGATATTTACATGATTAAATGTTTCCAACATGTTAAGCAATCAAACTTGTTAAGACTTGATTAATTGAAATATGTTTCATATAGACAATTGACCACCCAAGTTGACCGGTGATTCACGAACGTTAAAACTTGTAAAAACTATATGATGACATATATATGGATATATATATATAGTTACCATGATACTATGATAAGTAAATATATCATTAAGTATATTAACAATGAATACATATGTAAAAACAAGACTACTAACTTAATGATTTTTAAACGAGACATATATGTAACGATTATCGTTGTAAAGACATTTAATGTATAAATATCATATTAAGAGATATTCATACATGATAATATCATGATAATATAATAATTTAAAATCTCATTTGATATTATAAACATTGGGTTAACAACATTTAACAAGATCGTTAACCTAAAGGTTTCAAAACAACACTTACATGTAACGACTAACGATGACTTAACGACTCAGTTAAAATGTATATACATGTAGTGTTTTAATATGTATTTATACACTTTTGAAAGACTTCAATACACTTATCAAAATACTTCTACTTAACAAAAATGCTTACAATTACATCCTCATTCAGTTTCATCAACAATTCTACTCGTATGCACCCGTATTCGTACTCGTACAATACACAGCTTTTAGATGTATGTACTATTGGTATATACACTCTAATGATCAGATCTTAGCAGCCTATGTGAGTCACCTAACACATGTGGGAACCATCATTTGGCAACTAGCATGAAATATCTCATAAAATTACAAAAATATGAGTAATCATTCATGACTTATTTACATGAAAATAAAATTACATATCCTTTATATCTAATCCATACACCAACGACCAAAAACACCTACAAACACTTTCATTCTTCAATTTTCTTCATCTAATTGATCTCTCTCAATTTCTATCTTCAAGTTCTAAGTGTTCTTCATATATTCTACAAGTTTTAGTTACATAAAATCAAGAATACTTTCAAGTTTGCTATCTCACTTCCAATCTTGTAAGGTGATCATCCAACCTCAAGAAATCTTTGTTTCTTACAGTTGGTTATCATTCTAATACAAGGTAATAATCATATTCAAACTTTGGTTCAACTTCTATAACTATAGCAATCTTATTTCAAGTGATGATCTTACTTGAACTTGTTTTCGTGTCATGATTCTGCTTCAAGAACTTCGAGCCATCCAAGGATCCGTTGAAGCTAGATCCATTTTTCTCTTTTCCAGTAGGTTTATCCAAGGAACTTAAGGTAGTAATAATGTTCATAACATCATTCGATTCATACATATAAAGCTATCTTATTCGAAGGTATAAACTTGTAATCACTAGAACATAGTTTAGTTAATTCTAAACTTGTTCGCAAACAAAAGTTAATCCTTCTAACTTGACATTTAAAATCAACTAAACACATGTTCTATATCTATATGATATGCTAACTTAATGATTTAAAACCTGGAAACACGAAAAACACCGTAAAATCGGATTTACGCCGTCGTAGTAACACCGCGGGCTGTTTTGGGTTAGTTAATTAAAAACTATGATAAACTTTGATTTAAAAGTTGTTATTCTGAGAAAATGATATTTATTATGAACATGAAACTATATCCAAAAATTATGGTTAAACTCAAAGTGGAAGTATGTTTTCTAAAATGGTTATCTAGACGTCGTTCTTTCGACTGAAATGACTACCTTTACAAAAATGACTTGTAACTTATTTTTCCGACTATAAACCTATAATTTTTTTATTTAGATTCATAAAATAGAGTTCAATATGAAACCATAGCAATTTGATTCACTCAAAACGGATTTAAAATGAAGAAGTTATGGGTAAAACAAGATTGGATAATTTTTCTCATTTTAGCTACGTGAAAATTGGTAACAAATCTATTCCAACCATAACTTAATCAACTTGTATTGTATATTATGTAATCTTGAGATACCATAGACACGTATACAATGTTTCGACCTATCATGTCGACACATCTATATATATTTCGGAACAACCATAGACACTCTATATGTGAATGTTGGAGTTAGCTATACAGGGTTGAGGTTGATTCCAAAATATATATAGTTTGAGTTGTGATCAATACTGAGATACGTATACACTGGGTCGTGGATTGATTCAAGATAATATTTATCGATTTATTTCTGTACATCTAACTGTGGACAACTAGTTGTAGGTTACTAACGAGGACAGCTGACTTAATAAACTTAAAACATCAAAATATATTAAAAGTGTTGTAAATATATTTTGAACATACTTTGATATATATGTATATATTGTTATAGGTTCGTGAATCAACCAGTGGCCAAGTCTTACTTCCCGACGAAGTAAAAATCTGTGAAAGTGAGTTATAGTCCCACTTTTAAAATCTAATATTTTTGGGATGAGAATACATGTAGGTTTTATAAATGATTTACAAAATAGACACAAGTACGTGAAACTACATTCTATGGTTGAATTATCGAAATCGAATATGCCCCTTTTTATTAAGTCTGGTAATCTAAGAATTAGGGAACAGACACCCTAATTGACGCGAATCCTAAAGATAGATCTATTGGGTTTAACAAACCCCATCCAAAGTACCGGATGCTTTAGTACTTCGAAATTTATATCATATCCGAAGGGTGTCGCGGAATGATGGGGATATTCTTATATATGCATCTTGTTAATGTCGGTTACCAGGTGTTCACCATATGAATGATTTTTATCTCTATGTATGGGATGTGTATTGAAATATGAAATCTTGTGGTCTATTATTATGATTTGATATATATAGGTTAAACCTATAACTCACCAACATTTTTGTTGACGTTTTAAGCATGTTTATTCTCAGGTGATTATTAAGAGCTTCCGCTGTTGCATACTTAAATAAGGACGAGATTTGGAGTCCATGCTTGTATGATATTGTGTAAAAACTGCATTCAAGAAACTTATTTTGTTGTAACATATTTGTATTATAAACCATTATGTAATGGTCGTGTGTAAACAGGATATTTTAGATTATCATTATTTGATAATCTACGTAAAGCTTTTTAAACCTTTATTGATGAAATAAAGGTTATGGTTTGTTTTAAAATGAATGCAGTCTTTGAAAAACGTCTCATATAGAGGTCAAAACCTCGCAACGAAATCAATTAATATGGAACATTTTTAATCAATAAGAACGGGACATTTCACTTGTAACCTTTATCCAATACCCCACACTTAGAAGAACATTGTCCCTAATGTTCTCTGAAAAAGAATATTTTTAATATTTTATAGGACATTCACTTATTAAGTGATTTGGATCACCACACCCAAAACAATTTCGTACAAACTTTTTCTTGGGATCGAATGGCGTCTTCCTTTGTTTCATCGGAGGGCGAACTTGGTTTCCCGATCTTGGATAGAATTCCTTAAATAAGCGAACAATAAATGCGAGTTTCTCATCATCATTGAGAATATCATCATCGTCATCATCAATGTCATATTCATCATGAATCTTAGCCTTTAGAGCGATTGACTTGTTCTTTTCTCTCTTGGCCTTTTCTAACTCATCATCTTTATCTAGGATGACCTCATGTACTTTGAGATTTCCAATGAGTTCATCTAGAGTTAGCTTTTCCGCATTCTTTGATTCGTCAATTGCCTTCACCTTTGGTCTCCATATTGATGGTAGAGCCCTTAAGAACTTACGAACATATTGCTTATCAGTGTAAGTTGTACCTAGAGCTTTCAAACTTGAACAAATATTGTTAAATCTAGTGTAGGCACTATCTATTTTTTCAGATTCTTCAATAGCAAATTGTTCATATTTAGTTATAAGTAATTCTACTTTATTTTCTATGACTTGTGGGTTTCCAAGATGAGTAACCATGATACTATCCCAAATTTCCTTAGCACTACCCATCATAAAAACCCTCTCATATTCTTTCCTAGGCAATGCATTAAAAATGATCATTTTAGCCTCATAGTTTTAGCCTACTTCTATCTTATGTTCCTAAGTCCATTCTTCTTTGGGTATATATATTTTAGTTTTCTTATCATTACTAACCTTAAATGGAACATGATCACCTTTAGTAATAATGTTCCAATAGTCTATATCTTTGGAATGGACATACGTTTCAAATCGATGCTTCCAATAGAAAAATCCTTCACTTTCAAGAAGTGGAGGTCTTTGCATGGAACATCCTTCACTATAGTTCATGTTCTCAAATTTTTGTTCCATGATCTTAAACTCTAAGATTTGCAAAAATTAGTTTTTATTTCGAATTAGTAATTTTTGACAAAACGTTTAGAGCAACCGCTCTGAGACCAATTGTAAGTAACTAGAGGGGGGTGAATAGTTACTTAGTCGATTTTTAAAAATTTTCTTTAGTGTTTTGTTGAACTTGAACTTGATATAGTGTGATTTGAAATGTTTGTTCTCGAATAATGCTAGCAACACAAATATATGTTAAATTGTAAGTAAAAGATAAGGAAAGAGAGAACAAACACAACGATTTATAGTGGTTCGGGAAGATGTTAACTAATATTCCTTAATCCACTCCTCAATTCTACGAATTGAGATTTTTCTTCACTATTGTGATGACCCGGAAATTTTCGACCAAATTTAAACTTAATCTTTATATTATTTCGACATGATAAACAAAGTCTGTAATGTTGAGTCTCAAAAATTTTGAACTGTTGTCATACATTCATTTGACCTTTGACCAATTCCGACGATTCATGAACAACTGATTGTAAATAGATATGTAATTATATATATATCTGTATATATATTATAATCTGAAATATATTAATAAAATGTTATGCGGTTTAGTTGTTGAAATTATAAATGTAAATAGTTTATGATTTAAAAATAAAAACTTGTTAAGTAATAAATATATACATAAAATTTTAAATTTATATTAAAACCTTTGAACACAGTATTTAGAAATACTAGTTTTATTTTCTCAACGAACTTAATAACGAATAAATATACATTAACAATGGTAGATTGATATATGTAATATATATACAAGGTTTCTATACATAATTATTATTATGTGTATATTGGAATATATATAAAATGTATAAATATTAAATATTCAATATATATAATAGATAGTTATTACATAATGTATGATATTAAATACAAGTTACAATATAGTGGCTATAGAAATATTATTATTACTTTCATTATTAATATTAACATTAATATCGGATTTGATACATGTAATATGTTATTATTAGTATTATTAATTTTATCATTATTGTTATTAATAATACTAACATATTATCATTATTATTAATATTATTTATCTTTAACAATAGTATTATGATCATTAAAATCAACATTTATTATTAATCTTATAAAAATAAATTTATTAATAACTTTATTAAAATTATGATTTAAATAAATTATTGGTTATTATTATAGTTTTCAAAATTATCATTTTATTATTTAATATCATTAATATTGATATCATTCTTATTATTAGTATTGTTTTGATTATTTATGTTATTTTTATTATTATTGTTATTATTATTATTATTATTATTATTATTATTATTATTATTATTATTATTATTATTATTATTATTATTAATATTAATAAAATCATTCGTACAAAAATTGGAATCAAATTCAGATTAATATCCTAATCAAACTGTAACTGATTTGTACTTTTTATATCTGATTATTGAAATTAATCCACAATTGGCACGAATCTGTTAACAATCCCTTTCTCCTTTTAATTTTTTTATTTATTTTTCGGTACCTGCTTGATTTCCTGTCGACCCATAATTGTTATAAAACTTGATCAAATTTGTTGTTAAGTGATACCAGTCAATCTTACTTTATCAACTATCAAAAACAAAAACCCTTCACAGCTTTTAATTTTGTTTAATTTTAAAAAAATATATGAAGAACACAAGAACTGCTCTGTTCTTCCACTTTTTAGCCAAGTCTCAAATTCGAATCAATTTTAAAAAATGTAGAAATGTAGTTCTATTAGAAATCTTTCAATTAAACTATCTGCAAAGTTGCAAATCCCAATTCTTTTCATCGAGAACGAATTTTAAAGTCAAACTTTTGAATTAAAAAGTCAACCACCTGTTCATCACAAAATTCGAACTGGTTTTAATGTTTTCTATTAAATTATTGGTTTGGAAAGTTTATATGAATAATATACAACCTATTTTATGTTGTGAAGATTGTCCAAAACATTTTCAAAACCAAAATCAAGTTTATAGTTTTGTTGAGTTCGTGAACAGTTACCAGCAGGCCATTTTTATTTATTTATTTGATTTTACAAAAACATCCAACTTAGGTTATTTATAATACAGTTTTAAGTCTTAAATAGAATTAGTAATTGGCGAATATGTTGAATTGATTTGGTGTTTGATCGATGAAATTTTGAAGAAGAAGAAAAGGGAAACAGTTTACAATGGTTTAAATATTTATACGGGGTAATTGTAATCAGACAAAATGGTACAGACGAGTGGTTTGGATGTTGGCCGGGTTAGCGAGAGGTCGGGGGTTCGAGCCTTGGCAAGGGCACTACATGTTTTTAGGCCTATTTTTGTGAGGTATAACTTTATTATTATTATTATTATTATTATTATTATTATTATTTATTTTTGCTGTTATTAAGTAATAATATTACTATCAATATTAGTAATAAGATTAGTAGTATAATTAATATTATTATCATTTTTGTTATTAATAAGTATTATCAATAAGTATTATTATTAGTATTATGATTATGAGTATTATTATCATTATTATGAAAATAATACAATCTATTATTATTATCATTAATATTAGTATTATGATCATATTTATAACTATTATTATCATTGTTACCATTATTATAATCATAAGTATTATTATTAATGTTATCATTATTATTATTATTAACATAATTATCATTATTAATTTTGTGATTATTAAAAACTATTATCATTAATATTATTAACATTTCGTTAAAATTAAAACCATTACTGGTATTATTATTAATATTATCAATATTTTTATTATTAAAATTAGTATGATTATGAAAATAAAAGAGTAAATAATGTTGTTAAAAGTTATAAGTATAAAAATAAAGATTTTAAAAATAATATAAATGTTGTCAAAGAAAATTATAAATGGAATATCATAATTATATTAATACCGATCATTATTAATATTATTACAAATAAATATCTATATATAAGAAATACATTACAATAATATTAATATTACATATCACTATATTTTTATTATTAAAATGATATTAATTAAGTTATATATATAAAAAAGTATCAATTAATATATAAATATACATATTTTTTTATAAAAGCCCTAATATAAATTCTTATTATTAACATATTATAAAGAACGATAAATATTAATTATATAAAATATATAAATTAGAAATATTAAATTTATCTAAATAACATATAATATGATAACTATATTACTAATAATAATATATATATATATTTGCTCGATTACGATTATATGTGTTAATAGATATACAATTGATATAGGTTCGTGAATCTAAGGCCAACCCTGCATTGTTCAGTATCGTCGTATGAATATTTTTACTACAAAATATTGTATTGTGAGTTTCATTACTCCCTTTTTAAATGCTTTTGCAATATATATTTTTGGGACTGAGAATACATGCGCTTTTATAAATGTTTGATGAAATAGACACAAGTAATCAAAACTACATTATAT
Organism: Rutidosis leptorrhynchoides; assembly: GCF_046630445.1. NCBI lineage: Eukaryota > Viridiplantae > Streptophyta > Magnoliopsida > Asterales > Asteraceae > Rutidosis > Rutidosis leptorrhynchoides. The sequence continues at coordinate 276,480,236 of NC_092336.1, forward strand.
GGTTGAATGGATCGAAGCCGAATATGCCCCTTTTAGCCTGGTAATCTAAGAATTAGGGAACCGAGCCCCTAATTGACGCGAATCCTAAAGATAGATCTATTGGGCCTAACAAACCCCATCCGTTCTTGCGAATTCTTTATTACTTCGAAATTATCATGTCCGAAGGGAGTCCCGGAATGATGGGGATATTCTATATGCATCTTGTAAATGTCGATTATCAGGTGTTCAATCCATATGAATGATTTTTGTCTCTATGTATGGGACGTATATTTATGAGAAATGGAAATGAAAATCTTGTGGTCTATTAAAATTATGGAAATGATCGATTATGATAAACTAATTAACTCACCAACCTTTTGGTTGACACTTTAAAGCATGTTTATTCTCAGGTATGAAAGAAATCTTCCGCTGTGCATTTGCTCATTTTAGAGATATTACTTGGAGTCATTCATGACATATTTCAAAAGACGTTGCATTCGAGTCGTTGAGTTCATCAAGATTATTATTAAGTCAATTATAGTTGGATGTATTAAGAAATGGTATGCATGCCGTCAACTTTCGATGAAATGAAAGTTTGTCTTTTAAAAATGAATGCAATGTTTGTAAAATGCATCACATAGAGGTAAAGTACCTCGCGATGTAACCAAATGTAATGTATTCATCCTGATGGATTAGGACGGGTCGTTATAACTATGATACTAATGTGTCGCGTCTCGGTGTATACGAAATACTATTATTTTTACTATGAAATAATATACGATATGATACAAGTTTTAATTAATTTACGAATGGGATATACCTAAACCTTGCTACAACACTTATAGGTAGTGTACCTAATCGTAGAGTAGTGTAGTTTTTAGTAAGTCCGGTTCGTTCCACAGGGAGCTAGTGATACGTACTATATTTATATAAACTATATTTGTATAAAATAGATATAATTATATAAGTAGTAATATTATAAAAGTGGGGTTTTACCGTTTAATGACCGGTTTGTCGATTTTAAATAAATCGTAAAGATAAATGACGATAATTAAAATGCGTAAAATAAATAACAATATTTAAAATGACAATAAATAAATGACAGTAAATGAAAGTACGATGAGATATAAAATAACACAATTATGCTTATTTAAACTTCCGTAACCATGATGTTTGACGTTTTGATTTTAATTTATTACTCTGGGTTAATTGTCCTTTGTCCTGGATTATTTGAAACCTATTTAGTTTTTGTCCATAATAGTTCATCGGTCATAATTATAAAATGCTCGTCAAATTAACCTTATTCCCGAAGTCAAATATTTCAACTAATTAGGGATTCGAACTGTAACAAGGTTTTAATACTTTGTTTAATGATTACACCAGGTTATCGACTGCATATAATCCAAGATTTTAATACTTTGTTAACAATTACACCAATTACCCTTGAATGTAATCCACCCCTGTTTTAATAAGATATGAATATTAATTTACCCACATGATCAGTTTGAATAATCAATTACCCAACCCGAATAATTAATTAAATGATTGTAACATATGTGGTATAAACGTCACTAAATAGGACATACATAATCATTTTAGTAATTATTAGATTAATTAATTTGAAGATAGGTTCGACAGATTCTAATGAGTTGTCATTCGATTAGACAATATCCCCCATCTATTAATAGTCAATAGTCCAATGTCCACAAGTGTCGGTCTTTTGTCCAAACCCCAATTATCGTACAAAATCCAATAACCCCGTCTTAATATTTAGTCCAACATCATGATTACTTCAGCTCAAATAAGCATAATAATAACTTAGTTACTAGACATTAATTTAAAAAGGAAGAACATAGCTTATAGTGGTGATTAATCGCGTAGCGTTACACGAATAGAGTTCTGACTTAAAACCCGTAAAATATTTCTTACAATAACCCAACTAAACCATAATTTATTATTAATCTTAAATTAAAATTAAAATTATAATTATAAATATAAATATAAACTGAGAAAGGAAAAGAAAAAAGGGTTAATGGATTCGGCAGAAGCTTGTGCCTTTTATAGGCAGATTTTGAATTTGGCTGCTCCGCGAGTGCGGAGGTTGTGTGCCTCACAGCTCCGCGAGTGCGGAGCTTCGGATTCCAGCTCACCAATTTTTGGCCATTTGCTTATCGACATAATTAATAAATATATATAATATATATAATTATATATATATATATTATATTATATTCTTGAGCATAGTTGACTTGTAATTTTAGCTCCGTTGACTCGCGCGTTGATGCTCGGTTCATGTCTCGATTCCGGATTTTCGAACGCTTTTTCGTATGCTTAGATATCTTGTACTTTGCGTTTCGCGGCTTGTACTTTTGTCATTTTTAGATATTATTCATCAATAAATTGAACCACTTGGATTGTATCTTGTACATTTGAGCTTTTTGGTCATTTGCGTCTTCAAATCGTCATTTTCTTCTTTTGTCTTTGCACTTATTTATTTAAACGAATATTACATAAAAATAGAACAATTGCAACTAAAAGCTTGTCTTTCTGGAAGGATAATGCTATGAAATATATGTTCGTTTTTAACATTATCAAATATCCCCACACTTGAACGTTGCTTGTCCTCAAGCAATACAGAACTTTGAAACTAAATCACACTTCACTCAAATCACTTTTTTATTCTCACACTTTATACATCGGTGATTTTGATACGGTGGTATAAACAATGATAGTAACAATATGGTTTACAATCCCACATGACTATGAAAATTTAGATCCTTTAAGAAATTGGATCTTTATGAAAATATTTGATCTTTTGAAAATTCATTCTAGCTTTTACCCTAGATAAGTTTTCCAGAATAACCCTTCACCGGTGTTGCAAAATGTTTTTGTCGGTTTTGTGGGTTTCAGATTTGAAAATTTTAGCTCAAAACTTGCGGTTTTGTGTCACCCACTTGCTAACCTTGTATTAGGAAAGCAACACGTCCAGTATACTTGCTCCGTATAATACCTTTCGGTAAACTACCGCCCGGTTGTAAAGGAAAGCGATGAACAAGCAACTGTTAAGACAATGTATAATGACATGCAGATGTTCATGGTCCACAACGTGTCGGATGCAATTACTATCCTTTGTAGGAGAAATAGTAAAGATCACCCTATAATTTTTTGGTCTGGCACAAGGTCCTGTCTTCGACCATGCTATGCAACCACCGTTCTTACGGTTGACACCCAATTTGGTTCAGGTGACCTAATGAATTCCGGTGAATTATCAGGATTTTACGTTTAATGGTAATGAACGCATTGAAAATAGGTTTTTAGAAAACAAATCGGTTTTAATTTGATCAAAATATTTTCTCGTTCAAGCTCGAGTTTAGATATCATCGAATTCCATGAGTTTGTAATTCTCAATCTTTAAGGTCAATCTCAAGGATTGAGTAATATCAGGCTTAAAAGCTGATTTTTAATCTTTAAGGAGATTATCCTTTCTGGGGTCTGATTCATTAGTCATATCAAGCTAATTTGCACGGCGCCCTCCCCATTTTACGAGACAGATCCTCTCATGGTTAGGATAAGTCTGACCACTTTCCGACCCTGTTTGATGCTGAGATTTCCTGCTGATTTTAGAGATGACTTTTCTAGATTTTTCGTCAACCTACAGCTGGTCTGGACGACAACTTCTTGACCTAAATCAAGAAGCGCGTGTCTTTTTCGGAAGACTTTACTTCCTTTTAATGATGGAATTGATTCATCGTGTAGATCTATCTTTCTTTCAAATATATTACACCAAATCGGGTAAAACTGATTAGTTTAGTCCAAAACAAAAGTACCTGCAATAATCTTGTACAAATATGTGATATATGTTTTGAAAAACTTGGTAAATTCTTCCCACACTTAGCTTTTATTTATTCTTTTCTTTGCCTTTTTATTCTCCTTTATTCCATTTTAAATTAATTCAAGCGTTTTGGGTTGTTTCTCCATTTATGTTCTCTCCGAGGTAACAATAATTTTGGTATTATAACCTAGTTTTATCGTTCATAATTATGTATAAACATGATTTTGAATTCATTTAGTTAAAATTTTTTCAAATTTTCACAAAATTTGGCAATTAAACTAAGTGTAAACCCGAGAGAATTTATAACCCTTCCACACACTTGAGATCTTGCAATGCCCTCATTTGCAAGAAATCAGTAAAAATTTAAATTCATGAGGGTGATTAGCGTAAAAAGATGATTAAAAATACCGAGTTTGCAAACATATTGTTTTGTATCACATTTGATATTTTACGTCTTGTCATTAAAATTAGTAGCTTTTGCTGAACTTAATGTCAGTCTTTGAAAGTGCGCTGTTTTAACCTGTTTTGTACATAAGATAAACTACAAACATATATATATATATAATATATATATATATATATATATATATATATATATATATATATATATATATATATATATATATATTATAAAACCTTTATTTATTAAAACAATTTAAATGAATAATTTTTTTAAAATTTTGTTTCCTTTTACTTTAGGTAGTTTCGGTACGTTTACCTAGTCCGTCCCTCGACAAAATTTAAAATTTGTCGTTTTTAAAACGATTGTTTTAAAAGCAAAGATTTTTGGGTTTTTTTTTGGTATACTTTAGATCAATAATATAAAATATAATGATAACAAAATTTTTTGCCCCGCCTTTGGGTAAAGCAATTTCGATTCTATGATCTAGTCTTTAACTTACGACGAATTTTAGAAATCATTTTTTAAACTTAATGAAATAAAGTAAATTTTGTTTTTAAATTCACAAAAAAAACTTAATTTAAAAAATGCATATTAATTTCATACAAAACCTACAAAACAAAAATTCAGAATGGGGGGAGAAAACTAGTTCTTTAGTGTCTGCTAGTGGAAAAGACCAATCGGATTTCATTCTCGGAACTACACGAGAACAGAACAACTAACTCTAGACAGCGTTTTCTTTTTAGAACATTTGAATTTCCCCACACTTAGGTAGCTGTGGTGTCGAAATTGTGATTAGCTTCATCGTCAATTTCTCTTGGACCATAATCAACTTGCATATCTGTGACTTTTGCTTTAAGCCATTGGTCGGATTCTTGTGTAATATCCACAAATTCAACTAGTTTCGCCTTTTTTTAGGCGATAGATTGGATACTAACCGGTTACACAACTTAAAGTTCCCCTTGGTTCTAGCATCGCGAATCCGTTTAATAAGTTTCTTCATTGAACTATTAATAACGAGGTCATTTAATTTTGTATCAACAACGGGGTTCTTTGTTATCAAGTCATCATTAGGTGTTACTTCATCTTCCCCACACTTAGGCGTTTTATTATTGCTAAGCACTACCGTTGGAGTTGGTAAAACAATATGGTTCTTACCAATCATTTTTGTTGGTTCAATGGTTTTGGGTGGTGGAAATTTAGACTTTCGACTTACAAAGGTGATCGATTTTTCATCATTACTAAGTGTCATTATACCCTTTCTTACATCAAATAACGCCCCGGTGGACGCTAAGAACGGTCGACCTAAAATTAGAGGAATGTTTGGGTCCTCTTCTATGTCAATGACAATAAATTCGACTAGAAAGGTTAAATTACCTACTTGAACGGGTAGGTTGTCAGCAATTCCAACTGGGTTCTTAATGGTTTGATCAAAGAGTCGAACACTCATTTCCGTTGGACTTAACTCACCTACTCCTAATCTCTTATATAATGAAAGAGGCATAACACTCACACTCGCACCTAAATCTGCTAGTGCATCATACATGACACAATCACTAAGTAGACAAGGAACAATAAATTCACCCGGATCACCCAACCTTGGTGGAAGTTTTGGTGGAACTGTCTTTACCGGGTTTACTTCTATGGTTTTTGTTTCTTGCACTTTCTTAATCTTCTTCTTCTTTCCAGAGGTATCACAAACTTTATTACCTATTACTTGCTCATACTCAACTCCTTTTCTTGAAAACGGGATGGGTGGTTTGTATGGTGCCACCACTGGCTTTACATACTCGGGTGGTGGTGGTGTTGTTACTTTTTCATTGTTACTCACATCTAAAACCTTCCCATCTTCTGGTGCTGGTTTTTCAGAATTTGTTGACACCATATTAACGTTTTCATTCCGAGGATTTACTTCAGTATTACTCGGTAGCTTTCCTTGTTCCCTCTCACTCATCATGCTAGCAAGAGTACCTACGTGTTTTTCTAGATTCAAAATGGAAGCTTGTTGAGTTCTTAAAGACTGATCAAACCTCTCATTCGTTTGGGTTTGAGATGTAATAAATTGTGTTTGAGATTCCATTAGCTTTGTCATCATTTCTTCCAGATTTGGTTTTTTCTCTTCGATTTGTTGTGGTGGTTTATATAAGCCAGGTCTTTGTTGATTGAAAGTGTTGTTTTGAGTTGGTTGGTTATTCAGACCTTGTTGGTTATCCATTTGGATTGTAAAGAATGTTTTTATTTCGATTGAAGTTTGGCCTTGGCGGTTGATAATTATTTTGATAATTATTTCTCGGCCTTTGGTTCATGTAGGAAACATTCTCATGTTGTTCCATCGTTTTCTCAATGTGACAATCTTTCGTTAAGTGTGGTCCACCGCATTGCTCACAACTGATTCGTATTGCGTGAATATCTTTAGTCATCTTTTCCATTCGTCTCTCGAAAGCATCTATTTTTGCGGAAATGGAATCAAAGTCATGGCTAGAATCGGCTCTAGCCGCTTTAGATGAACGAAAAATATCTTTTTCCTGATACCACTCATGTGAGTGGGAGGCTGTGTTATCAATAATTTTGTGAGCTTCGGTTGCGGTTTTCTTCATAATGGAACCACCAGCTGCTGTGTCGATGTCTTTTCGTGTAGCAACGTCGACACCTTGGTAGAATATTTGTACTATTTGATAAGTGTCTAAACCGTGTTGAGGACATCCTCTCAACAACTTTCCGAATCTTGTCTACGCCTCATATAGAGTTTCATTTGGTTCTTGCGCGAACGTAACAATTTCTCCTTGAAGTCTCACGGCTTTAGATGCTGAAAAGAGACTTTTAAGAAAATTTTCAACTAAGACATCCCATGTGTCAATCGCTCCTTCGGGTAACGATTCTAACCAATCTTTGGCTTTTTCCTTTAAAGTCCAGGGAAACAACATGAGATAGATCTGTTCATCCTCAACTTCTCTGATTTTGAATAGAGTACAGATCCTATTAAAGGTTCGAGGATGTTTGTTTGGATCTTCTTTTGGCGTATCACTATATTGGCATTGATTAGTTACCATGTGTAGGATTTGTCCTTTGATTTCATAATCTGGCGCATTAATTTCTCGCTTAATAATGGCGTGTCCTTGACCAGTGCATGTGGCTCTCATTCAGTCTTCCATACTTAGAGGTTCATGTTTTTCCATGATTGAATTTGTTGAATCTGAATCACTAGAGGATTCTGATTTAATGGTTACTTCCTCTACAATCTCCAGTTGAATGATTTGTGGTTCAGGAGGAATAATTAGTGGTTCAGGATCTCTGAATTGTCCTTGAATATCCTCCGGGTTCTCAATTATGAAGTCGGGTTCAAAAAATGGATTATTGGAAATTTGAATTGGAGTACTTGTTCGACTAGATGATAATTCTAAAGAAAAATCAACAGCGGCAATATTAGCTAGATGTCTTGATCGAGTTATAGGTGGTGAACCTATGAAAGGTGGTGAACGTTTTGCTCGGTGCATTCACTGAATATCCTATTAGTTATAAAAATAAAAATTATATAAGTTATCAAATTAATAGACTTTTCTGCTTTTACCCACGTTTCGAATAGCCAAAAGATGCAGCAGGGAGCCAGGATCATTTAAGTCGGAAAATCCACAACTCAGCCACTAACAAATCCAACTATTACTACGAAGCAGAAAATTTTGGATGTCTATCAATTTAACCGCTTAAAATAATTTTTTCGTCGAAATTTAAAGAAAATTTTGAAAATTCTATGTCCTAAAAACTAGAGCGTAGAAATGAGAAAGAAGAAGAGTGCGTCGAAAAACGTCGAAAAATAAAAAGTCGAAAAATAAAAATAATAAAGTAGAGCGTTGAAACTTAAAAGTCTAAAAACTAAATATTAAAAATTACGTCTAAAGGAATTAAAGCTTAAAAGAAATTCTATATTCAAAACGGCAATAACTTAATTAGGCACTAAAATCTATTAAATATTAAAGCGATAAGTGATGTCGTAAAATTCTAAAGCGCTTAAGTCTTAATCTAAAGAAAAAACACTTAAGGGATTTTACGGCATAGCCTAGAAATCTAGAAATATAAAATAACTACGGTAAAAACTAAGTTTAAAACTAATTACGAACGATAAATATACAAATTACGATTAAACGAAATAAAAAGATACAAAATATAAAAATAAATCTTAAAGTTATAAAAATACAATTTTTATAAATATATTATTTTTATATTATTATTTTATAAAAGTATTAATTTATATATTAATAAAACTAATTAAAACTTAAAAATACAAAATTAAATAAACTAAAACTAATTAATATTAAATTAAAACCCTAATTATTATTAATTATAAATAATTATAACCCTAACTGCGTAATTAATGCGTACCAGGTTTCAGTCTATCAGACTGCTCCGCGAGTGCGGATCCTAGCTGCCCAAAACTTCCGCGAGTGTGGAGGATGCAGGTTCAAGTTACGCAGGTTCAGCGTTTTTTTTTTTTTACTTTGATTTATTTTTCTGATTTTAAATTTTATAAAATATAACTTAAGTATAACTTATATTTTAACAAAAAATTACTTATTAGTTTTTGTAACTAAAAAAAATAAAAACTTTTTAATTTTAAACACTTAAAAATATAGATATATAAATATATATATATTTTTTTTGTTTTTATATATTTTTTTAAAACTAATAACTTATATAAATATATTTTTACAAAAATAACTTAAAAACTAATTTTTTTATAGCGTTTCGCTTCGGCGTTTAAGTGTTCCCCGGCAGCGGCGCCAAAAACTTGATGTGTGCGAGGTGTAGTACGAAATACTATTATTTTTAGTACGAAATAATATACGATATGATACAAGTTTTAATTAATTTACGGATGGGATATATCTAAACTTTGCTACATAACTTATAGGCAATGTACCTAATCGTAGAGTAGTGTAGTTTTTAGTAAGTCTGGTTCGTTCCACAGGGAGCTAGTGATACGTACTATATTTTTATAAACTATATTTGTATAAAATATATATAATTATATAAGTAGTAATATTATAAAAGGGGGTTTTTAGCGTTTAATGACCGGTTTGTCGATTTTAAATAAATCGTAAAGATAAATGACGATAATTAAAATGCGTAAAATAAATAACAATATTTAAAATGACAATAAATAAATGACAGTAAATAAAAGTACGATGTGATATAAAATAACACAATTATGCTTATTCAAACTTCCGTAACCATGATGTTTGACGTTTTGATTTTAATTTATTACTCTGGGTTAATTGTCCTTTGTCCTGGATTATTTGAAACCTATTTGGTTTTTGTCCATAATAGTTCATCGGTCATAATTATAAAATGCTCGTCAAATTAACCTTATTCCCGAAGTCAAATATTTCAACTATTTAGGGATTCGAACTGTAACAAGGTTTTAATACTTTGTTTAATGATTACACCAGGTTATCGACTGCATATAATCCAAGGTTTTAATACTTTGTTAACAATTACACCAATTACCCTTGAATGTAATACACTCCTGTTTTAATAAGATATGAATATTAATTTACCCACATGATCAGTTTGAATAATTAATTACCCAACCCGAATAATTAATTAAATGATTGTAACCGATGTCGTATAAATGTCACTAAATAGGACATACATAATCATTTTAATAATTATTAGATTAATTAATTTGAAGATAGGTTCGACAGATTCTAATGAGTTGTCATTCGATTAGACAATACCCCCCATCTATTAATAGTCAATAGTCCAATGTCCACAAGTGTCGGTCTTTTGTCCAAACCCCAATTATGGTACAAAATCCAATAACCTCGACTTAATATTTAGTCCAACATCATGATTACTTCAGCTCAAATAAGCATAATAATAACTTAGTTACGAGACATTAATTTAAAAAGGAAGAACATAGCTTACAGTGGTGATTAATCGCGTACCGTTACACGGACAGAGTTCTGACTTAAAACCCGTAAAATATTTCTTACAATAACCCAACTAAATCATAATTTATTATTAATCTTAAATTAAAATTATAATTATAATTATAAATATAAATATAAACTGAGAAAGGAAAAGAAAAAGGGTTAATGGATTCGGCAGAAGCTTGTGCCTTTTATCGGCAGATTTTGAATTTGGTTGCTCCGCGAGTGCGGAGGTTTTGTGCCTCACAACTCTGCGAGTGCGGAGCTTCGGATTCCAGCTCACCAATTTTTGGCCATTTGTTTGTCAACATAATCAATAAATATATATATAATATATATATATATAATTATATATATATTATATTATATTCTCGTGCATAGTTAACTTGTAATTTTAGCTCCGTTGACTCGCGCATTGATGCTCGGTTCATGTCTCGGTTCCGGATTTTCGAACGCTTTTTCGTATGCTTAGATATCTTGTACTTTGCGTTTCGCAGCTTGTACTTTTGTCATTTTTAGACATTATTCATCAATAAATTGAACCACTTGGATTGTATCTTGTACATTTGAGCTTTTTGGTCATTTGCATCTTCAATTCGTCGTTTTCTTCTTTTGTCTTCGCACTTATTTATTTAAACGAATATTACATAAAAATAGAACAATTGCAACTAGAAGCTTGTCTTTCTGGAAGGATAATGCTATGAAATATATGTTCATTTTTAGCATTATCAGATACTCCAAACTCGGTGGAGTGTCCGGATACAACACTAGTACTTCGATAAGCCGCACCTTGTGAACTCTTACATCCCTTTGAAGACTTCACAAACACCTATAGCTCTTACCACAAGATCCTAATGAACTTATCCTAGTGAAAACACAACTATCCTCTAGATCCCTTTAAGAAGATAGTTTACAAGTAAACTTACAACTTTAGGCTTACAAGTACTCTTGCTAGAATCTCTCTAAAAGATTACAAAATAAGTATAAGAATGATATCATTCAGTATGAGAAAATATGAGTGCAAGAGGTGAGTCTTCAAATGCTTCAAGGCTTGGCTTTTATAGGAAAGAGAAATCTGTCTGGAAGTCATACGGCTCACTGCACGGTCGACCGTGGTTCGACCGTGTACCTCTGACATCTGATTCTTATGCCATTTTTGTCCTTTGAAATTTGTCATTTTCCCTTGTTGAATAGCTGCAACTAGAGGCCAATTACTTCTAAAATTATCCTCATTACCCTTTATGTTTTGGACATAAGTTTGGAGGTTGACATGTCCTCTAAAGAAGAAAGTCTTCAATCTTTGACCATTTGTCATTGATTACCAAAAGAGGTAATTGCAGATTTTTGTCTCTTGACAACCATTATCTTCAAAAATCTTCATCAACCTTTCTTAATCACTTGTCTTTTAGCTTATGGGAGTTTCTTTCCTTTTAGAACATTGTTACAACTTAAATGAACTAGTTTGAGTCTAGTTTGAACATGATGATTGTTGTTACAACTTGACTAGACTTGAACTAATTACATTCAAATAATGATACATAGAACTAATGGGAGTGCAACTCTTTAATTAGGACTTTTAATGACCATTATTAGTATGTTTAAATGACACTATGTATTAGGACAAAAGGATATGTCACTTGAGTGTTTTAGCATAAGCTTAAAGTGTCATTAAGATGTCATTAGGTGTGATTAGCAAAAATTAACATCTTTTGGTTCAAAACTCTTTTGAGAACAAAAAGGGCAACTATTATAAGCGTGTTTAAAAAGGTTTCATAAATTATAGATGCCTCAAAGTGGTTTATCTTAAAGTGGATGAATTTGGTAACAGAGAAAACTGCGGTCGGGCTGCGGTTGTCCGTGAAGTCAGCCTTAGGTTTACAGTTTTAGAAAAGCTTGAACTCGTTAGTGCAGGACACACACGGTTGGTGTCACGGTCGACCGTGGTGCAGCCGTATAGCATTTTTCCCAAGATAATTAGTTAAGTATTGGTCTTTTGCTAGAGATAGTTTAGACTCATGAACTCATGTCGTCCTACATATGATTAATTACTAGGTTCTTGTGTGTCATCATCAAAATAAAGTGATTAACTTTTGAATATTATGATTTGAATCTTAATCAACACATTTGACATATGAGATGAGTGTGTGTGTGTGTGTGTGTGTCCCAAATGATGTTTTGGAGGTATGTATGGTGGTTTGACTATCTTGGTTAGTGTTGGGTTGACGAAGATTGAGTTTTGTTAAAGTCTCCTTCAAGTGGTATATTTTTGGAGTGAAGTAGCTTGAACAAACATGGAAAAGCACAAGACTCGCGACCGCGAGCCTAGGAGTCGCGATCGAGTGCTGAAGAGACACAAGCTCGCGAAGTGGAAATCTGGAGTCGCGACTGGAAGATGCCCTCGACATGTGTCTCGCGATCGCGAGAATGAAGGCTTGGCGAGCCTCGCGATCGCAAACTTGGGTCTAACGGGCCAAAGTTTCCAAATTTAAGTTTTCTTGGTCCCTAAGTTGTTTCCTTGTTATGTTATGCCTATATAAATACCTTAATGTAACTCATACCATGTATCACGAATTCTATCAATAAAATCCCTCTAGTTTGGTCCGTGGATTAAAGTAATCAACCCGTTGATTACATATAGTCACGTTAAATTATCACATTCTTATTTCTTTGTTATTTTCTTCGTTTGGTCTATTGTGGGAAGGTGATTTTATAGAAATTACTCTTATTGTTGGGTCCAATAACCCTATCAAATAAAACTACTTGTTTTTTCAAAAAAAGTAAAATAAAATAAAAAATAAATAAGGCCCTTCAGATAAACAAGATGGATGGCGAGCGCGCTTCGCAGCAGAAATTTTTATAAACAAAATATTAAACGTAATGTGTTTTTAGTACAAAATATGATGTGTACTAATAAGTGTGTTGAAATGTAGCGTATTTAAAAGAAATAAAGAAATTTGAGTAGTTAAAAAAAGGCATGTTTTGTTTTGGGCTAAGTCATCTTTTTGATGGTTAGTCTTCATTATTTTTATATACATGGTTCCTTGTTTTTTGAAAAAAAAAAAAGCAAAAGTTAAAAAGTGGTAAAGGTAGAGTAAAAAAAATAATAATAAAGGAAACACTGTTGATGAACACCAGAGGGATCCAATAGGGGGAGGGGATTCCGAGCACTATTAGGTATAGGATAATATGGGTACTTTTCAATTCAAGGCACGAAATATATCCCATTGTAGTATCATTATTAGTACCAATATTTACTATCGTACCAACCATCTGAACCCAAATCTCTTTCTCACTTTCATAGGACCCAAAAGGGATTTCCCTTCTTCTAGTAGTTTGTAGACAATTAAACTTCCGTACTTTGTTCGAGGTGATAATACTTTGGAATTGTTTATATTAAGAATGTTAGTATTCCAAAAGTAATAACGTACCAATGCTTCCCCAAATCTGCAAAAACAATGAAAATTATCGTATATGGTGACCATAGAAAATTATTTTGAGTTTGCTCTTCATTGTTCTTGAGGGTTAACACTTGAATTTTGCTAGTGTGCTGGTGATGTTAAAATCAGATGTGTACAGGTAGTGTGTTTTCAGATTTTGGTTGAGATTTAGATTTGATGTTTAGGGTTTAATGGTTTATATTTAGATTTGATGTTTAAATGAAGGGGAAGGAAAATAAAAAGAATGAAAATGAAGCGGAAGGAAAAAAAAGATGACAAAAAAAGAAAAAGAAAATAAAAGACTAAAATACCTTTATGGGCAAGACACATGTAAAAATTTAACCGACACTTTTTTGACGATCATTAAGTATGGGGACCAAGCGCATAGCTTTTTCAAAGTATAGTAGCCAATCATGTCGAAAAAAGTTTACGCCAGAAGACACAAATTGGAGCAAACGACAGGGACCAACGACGTAATTTTATCTTTAATAAAAAATAAAATGGCAGCACCCTCTTTCAATATTCTTTATGTTTATAAGAGTCATATTATAATAACTACTTATTACTTATATACTTAGAGAGGTCCCAACGGTGGTTTTTTTGAAGTTGTCTAACCCATCGCCCAGTAGGGCACCGATGGCAACGGGTCCCCTGCCTCGCGCCCTGCACGTCGCCCTCCATTTCGCCCTTTTTAATTTCTTTCTAAAGCACTTTGGCGGACGGATGAAATAGGCCAAAATAGCCGTTGGTAAAAAAAACAAAATTTCAAAAAGTAGCGGCTAGTTTCCATTTTCATTTTTATTTTTATTTCTTTAATTAATTTACAATATATACATATCCATATCGTCATTTCTTTTCAAAAACAACACTCAAATTTACACTCTCATTTTACCACTTTTTTCATATCCAAATACACTTTCAATTTACCCTTTTTTTCTTTCAAATACAACACTATGAATCGCAATACCACAAATTCGAATCTCGACGTAAATACGCTCTTAATGCTCACGAATAATTTAAATTATAATCAAGCACTTGATTTACTTGATAATTTAGATGAGTTAAGCGATGATTAATAAGTCGAATCAATACCAAGAGCACCTATAAGATATCTATATAGAGATCGACAAAGAATCACAAGGGCTTTAAGAAATGATTATTATTCAGACACATGTACGTTTTCACCAGATTACTTCCGAAGACGATATCTTATGACCAAGCCTTTATTTCTTCGTACAAGTCAAGGTATATTGAAATTTTCTCAAACCCCGATTCCTCCGTATTTTAAATATTTTCATCAAAAACGTGATGCAACAGGATTACTTTGAATTAATATAGTTCAAAAATTAACATTAGCCATACAACAACTACCATTTGCGACCTCCGTCGATCTTTTGGTTGAGTATTTGCATATGGGTGAACAAACCTCATATGATTGTTTAAACAATTTTGCAAATGTATTTTTCACTTGTACGCAACCGAATATTTGAGGAAACTAAATGTACAAGATGTGCAACGTTTGACCGCTAAATATGTTGAAATACATGGTTTTTCGGGGATGCTGGAAAGTGTCGATTGTAGAGGATGAAGAAATTGTCATGCACGTTGGAAGGGTCATTATGCACAAGGTGACCATGGTGTCCCTACAATAATGCTTGAAGCGGTAGCCTCGTATGATGGGTAGACTTGAGGTGAACATGCATTATCTTATATAATATGATAACAGAGGACAATGGCCGTGCATTTTGTGGACTCGGGGAGAATTATCATCTATTTCGGCGTACACGAGGAACAATAAGCAAGTGTGGAGGCAGAACTTCGGGTGGACGTGAAAATAAGGGATGCGAGCAATCATCAACTACTACGAGATATGCTTGTGGAACACGTATGGAGTCTTCCACCAAATTATCCGACAATTAATTCTAACAATCAAAATTGAAGCGGGACCTTTACACATTACCGTTGACGAAGATGAAGATCAAGATGAAGGCGAAGAATAGTTTATATAATGTTAGTGTAATTTTGAAATTTAATGTAATTCTATTTTTTAATCTATTTTTAATTTAAACAAGATTGAAGGTACGCGCTACGCGGCTATACATTATCAAAGAAAAATCTATAAATATAACGGTTGGCAAAATATTAATGGTGCAAAAATGGCGTTTACAGGTTATAGGTTATATATCCGAAATCACCGACTATAATTTACATCATGAATTACTGATAATGCTAAAAACGAACATATATTTCAAAGCATTATTCCTCAAGAAAGACAAGCTTTTAGTTGCAATTGTTCTATTTACAAGTAATATTCGTTTAAATAATAAAAGGTGAAGACAAAAGACAGATTCGACGAATTGAAGACGCAAACGACCAAAAAGCTCAAAAGTACAAAATACAATCAATGAGGTTCCAATTATTGATAAGAAACGTCTCAAAATTACAAGAGTACAAGATTCAAAACAAAAAGTACAAGATATTAAATTGTACGCATGGACGTTCGAAAATCCGGAACCGGGACCAGAGTCAACTCTCAACGCTCGACGCAACGGACTAAAAATTACAAGTCAACTATGCACATAAATATAATATAATATTTAAATAATTCTTATAATTATTTAATATATTATATTTATTTGTAAAACCGTCGGCAGAAGAAAACAACCAAATGTGAGCCTCCCCAGCTGGCCATGCGATCGCATGGCCTTGAAGAGCAATGCTCATGCGATCGCATGAGCTCCTTTTTCAGTTCACAGGCCTATAAATTCGCAGTTTGGTGAACGTAAAATCCATCTATCTTTCTCTTCTCCATTCATACGTAATATTTATATTTATAATTTATAAATTCGCAGTTTAGCGAATGTTGTAAGGGTGTAAGTCGAAATTCTGTCCGTGTAACGCTACGCTATTTTTAATCATTGTAAGTTATGTTCAACCTTTTTAATTTAATGTCTCGTAGCTAAGTTATTATTATGCTTATTTAATCCGAAGTAATCATGATGTTGGGCTAATTACTAAAATTGGGTAATTGGGCTTTGTACCATAATTGGGGTTTGGATAAAAGAACGACACTTGTGGAAATTAGACCATGGGCTATTAATGGACTTTATATTTGTTTAACTAAATGATAGTTTGTTAATGTCAATATAAAGATTTACAATTGGGCGTCCCTATAAATAACCATTTACACTCGATCGGACATGATGGGCAGGGTATTTATATGTACGAATAATCGTTCATTTAACCGGACACGGGAATGGATTAATAGCCACTAGAATAATTAAAACAGGGGTGAAATTATGTACAAGGACACTTGGTATAATTGATAACAAAATATTAAAACCTTGGGTTACACTCAGTCGACATCCTGGTGTAATTATTAAACAAAGTATTAAAATCTTGTTACAGTTTAAGTCCGCAATTAGTTGGAATATTTAACTTCGGGTATAAGAATAATTTGACGAGGACACTCGCACTTTATATTTATGACTGATGGACTGTTATGGACAAAAACCAGACGGACATATTAAATAATCCAGGACAAAGGACAATTAACCCATGGGCATAAAACTAAAATCAACACGTCAAACATCATGATTACGGAAGTTTAAATAAGCATAATTCTTTTATTTCATATTTAATTTCCTTTATTTTATATTTAATTTCACTTCTAATTATCGCATTTTTATTTATTGTTATTGTATTTAATTGCACTTTTAATTATCGTACTTTTTAATTATCGCAAGTTTATTTTATCGCACTTTTATTATTCGCAATTTCATTATCGTTATTTACTTTAAGCTTTTATTTAAGTCTTGTATTTATTTTTAATATTTTACATTTGGTTTTAACTGCGACTAAAGTTTTAAAATCAACAAACCGGTCATTAAACGGTAAAAACCCCCCTTTATAATAATAATATTACTTGTATATATATTTGTATTTTTATAAAAGTAAACTAATATAGCGTTAAGCTTTGTTTAAAGATTTTCCCTGTGGAACGAACCGGACTTACTAAAAACTACACTACTGTACGATTAGGTACACTGCCTATAAGTGTTGTAGCAAGGTTTAAGTATATCCATTCTATAAATAAATAAATATCTTGTGTAAAATTGTATCGTATTTAATAGTATTTCCTTGTAAAATTTAATAGTATTTTATATACACCTCGCGACACATCAAGTTATTTTTGGCGCCGCTGTCGGGGAATCAATCTAGCTTAAAAGCCGGAAGCGCAACGCTAATATATATAGGGAAAAAAAAAAGATTTTTATTTTTAGTACGCTTTTGTAAAAACACGTTTTAAATATTCAAAAATATTAAAAGAAAAACAAAAATATAAATATTTTTTTTAGAGTTTGGTAAATATTTAAGTTATATAAAGTTTCTTTATTTCTATTTCTTTTAGTTTGTAAAAATATAAGTTTTATTTAATTAATAAATATATTTTATATTTTACAGCAAAAACAGAAAAAAAAAATTAAAACTCGAGTCCGGTACTGTAGCAGCCCACTCTGTGGCCCGAAACCCTAGCCCATGCGATCGCATGGCCGGATTGTTTAGGACTCATGCGATCGCATGAGCCCATCTGACACGCCAGACTGCAACTGCATTAATTACGGAGTATATTTTAATTATTATTATTATTAAAACCCTAATTAGGGTTTATTAGTTAATTAATATATTAATTTAGTTTTATTTATTATTTGTATTATTTAGTTTAATTAGTTTAGTTAAATTGTAAAATTAATAGTTTTATAAAATAAATAATATAAAAATAATATTTTTATAAAAATTGTAATTTTTACAACTTTTTGTATATTTTTATATTTTGTCCCTTTTTAATCGTTTTAGCGTAATATTTGTATTTTTAGCTCATATTTAGTTTTAAACTTAGTTTTTGCCATAGTTATTTTTACTTCTAGATTTTTAGGCTTTGCCGTAAAATCCCTTAAGTGTTTTTCTTTAGACTAAGATTTAGGTACTTTAGAATTTTGCGACGCCTTTTTAAGTTTTAGTTTCTTTTTAAGTTATTTCCATTTGGGATATAGTTTTTCCTGTAAGCTTTAATATTTTTAGACACCTTTTACCTATGTATCAATTATCATTCCAATTAGTAATCTCAATTTGCGATTATAATTTTAAGTTAGTTGTAGTGATAAGGTTGGGTTAGTCAAGTGTTTTTAAGTTTTATAAGTTTCTTTTATTTTTCCGTCGCCTTTTATCTTTCTTTCTTATTTTTCTTTTTCGATCTTTTTCCAACGAACTCTTTTTCTTTCTTATTTCTCGCTATTCTAGTTTTTAGGACATAGATTTTTATTCTACTTCTTATCTAAATTTCTTAAAATTACGAAAATTTATTTTAAGTGGTTAAATTGATAGACATCAAAATTTTCTGGTTCGTAGTAATAGTTGGATTTGTACGTGGACCGGGTTATTGGAGCCAAACAGTCCTCAATTATATTGAGACCAAACGAATCCTGCCCCTCTGCTGCATCTTTTGGCTATTCGAAACGTGGGCAAAATCAGAAAAGTCTATTGATTGGATAACTTATTATAATTTTTCTTTCCTTTTAAAAACTAATAGGATATTCAGTGAATGCACCGAGCAAGACGTTCACCACCTTTTGTACGTTCACCACCTGTAACTAGATCAAGACATTTAGTAAATATTACTGCCGTTGATTTTTCTTTAGAATCGTCATCCAGTCGACCAAGTACTCCAGTTCAAATTTCCGATAATCCATTTTTTGAACCCGACCTCACAATTGAGAATCCGGAGAATATTCAGGAACGATTCGTAGATCCTGAACCATTAAATTTTCCTCCGGAACCACCAATCATTCAAACAGAGATTGTTGAGGAACGAACCATTAAATCATAATCCTCTAGTGATTCCGATTCAACAAATTCAATTATGGAGAATCTGGAACCTTTAAGTATGGAAGACCGAATGAGAACTAAACGTACTGGCCAAGGTCACGCAATTACTCATCCAGACATTAATGCGCCAGATTATGAAATCAAAGGACAAATTCTACACATGGTGACTAATCAATGCCAATTTAGTGGTGCGCCGAAGGAATATCCAAATGAACATTTACGTACCTTTAATAGGATCTGCACACTATTTAAAATCCGAGAAGTGGAGGATGAACAGATATATCTCATGTTATTTCCCTGGACTTTAAAGGGAGAAGCCAAAGATTGGTTGGAATCGTTACCTGAAGGGGCGATTGATACATGGGATGTTTTAGTTGAAAAATTTCTTAAACAATTCTTTCCTGCATCTAAAGCCGTAAGACTTCAAGGAGAAATTGTTACGTTCACACAGAAACCAAATGAAACTCTATATGAGGCGTGGACAAGATTTGGAAAGTTATTAAGAGGATGTCCGCAACATGGTTTAGATACCTGTTAAATAGTACAAATATTCTACCAAGGATGCGACATCAGTACAAGGAAAGACATAGATATAGCAGCTGGTGGTTATATTATGAAGAAAACCGAAACTGATGCTTACAAAATTATTGATAACACTGCTTCCCACTCACACGAGTGGTACCAAGAAAAAGATATCGTTAGATCATCTAAAGCAACTAGAGCCGATTCTAGCCATGACTTAGATTCCATTTCCGCAAAGATAGATGCTGTCGAGAGACGAATGGAAAAGATGACTAAGGATATTCATTCAATACGAATTAGTTGTGAGCAGTGTGGAGGACCACATTTGACAAAAGATTGTCTCAGTATTGAATTAACAATGGAACAAAGAGAGAATATTTCATACATAAACCAAAGGCCTGGAAATAATTATCAGAATAATTATCAACCGCCAAGACCAACTTACAATCAAAACCAGAACTATAACCGAAATATTCCATACAACAACCAACAAGGTCCTAGCAATCAACAAGTATCCAATAATAATTACAATCAGCAAAGACCTAATTTTCAAAACAAACCACCACAACAAACCGATGATAAAAAGCCGAATTTAGAAGACATGATGACGAAGCTAGTTGAAACTCAAACGCAGTTTTTCACATCTCAGAAACAAACCAATGAACAAAATGCTCAAGCATTTAGAAATCAACAAGCTTCTATTCAAAATCTGGAACAAGAAGTAAGTAACCTAGCAAGGTTAATAGGTGAAAGAAAACCGGGAAGTCTACCTAGTGATACAAATGCTAACCCCCGGAATGAAACAGCTAAAGCCATTACCACAAGAAGTGGTACAACACTTAAACCACCTGAAATACCTGTAACTTCTGATGAAGCTATTCCTACTCCACAAGAACCACAACCTAATCAAGATAAGGAAAAAGAACCGGTAGTTGAAAAGGTTAATGAAGATAACACAGTTAAGGCTAAACCTTATGTTAAACCATACCAACCATCACTTCCTTACCCGAGTAAAATGAAGAAAGAGAAACTTGAAGCCGAGCAATCCAAATTCTTGGATATGTTTAAACAGATAAATGTAAATCTTCCTTTCATTGATGTGATTTCAGGAATGCCTAGATATGCTAAATTCTTGAAAGATCTAATCTCAAATAGAAAGAAAATGGAAGAACTCTCGGCTGTTACCATGAATGCTAATTGTTCAGCAGTGCTGTTGAATAAGATACCAGAAAAACTATCTGATCCAGGAAGTTTCACAATTCCATGTTTTCCGGGTAGTCTTAGTTCAATAGAAGCATTGGCGGACTTAGGTGCTAGTATAAATCTAATGCCATATTCACTATACGCTAAACTAGACCTTGGAGAATTGAAACCAACCAGAATAAGCATACAACTAGCCGATAGATCAATAAAATATCCTAGAGGGATAATGGAGAACATGCTAGTTAAAGTTGGTACTTTAGTATTTCCAGTAGATTTTGTTGTTCTGGACATGGAAGAAGATTCTCAAGTTCCTCTCATATTAGGAAGACCATTCTTAAATACGGCTAAAGCAATGATAGACGTGTTCGGTAAGAAACTGACCCTAAGTATAGAGGATGAGAGTGTTACCTTTTTAGTTGATAGAGCAATGTAACAACCACAATCTGCAGATGATACATGTTATTATATTCAAACTATAGATGCACATGCAGAATTATTAGAAGAATTTCCAGAATTACAAGGAACAGGAGAATGTTCTTTAGGAGAAGGTAATGAACCAATTGATGAAGCTGAAATGTTAGCTACACTTATAGCTAATGGATATGAACCAACAACAGAAGAAATTCAAATGCTAAAAGAAGAAGACAGATATCGATATAAATCATCGATAGAAGAACCTCCGAAATTAGAATTAAAGCCACTTCCAAACCATTTAGAATACGCTTATTTACATAGTGAATCTGAATTACCTGTAATAATATTGTCTTCTCTTACTGAAAATGAGAAATCACAACTCATTTCTGTGTTGAAAGCTCATAAACCAGCCATTGCATGGAAGATTCATGATATTAAAGGAATAAGTCCTTCGTATTGCACACATAAAATCCTTATGGAAGAAGGTCATAAAACGTATGTGCAACGCCAACGAAGACTAAATCCTAATATGCAAGATGTAGTTAAGAAAGAGATTATTAAACTGCTAGATGCAGGTCTAATTTATCCAATTTCTGATAGTCCATGGGTAAGCCCAGTTCAATGCGTGCCTAAGAAGGGTGGCATGACTGTCATTACAAATGAGAAAAATGAGCTTATTCCTACTAGGACTGTAACAGGATGGCGTGGGTGTATTGATTATAGAAAATTAAATGACGCCACCAGAAAAGATCACTTTCCCTTACCTTTCATTGATCAAATGTTGGAAAGATTAGCCGGAAATAGTTACTATTGTTTTCTAGATGGATTTTTCGGATATTTTCAAATTCCAATAGCACCCGAGGACCAAGAGAAAACCACGTTCACGTGCCCTTATGGTACTTTTTCTTACAAACGCATGCCATTTGGACTTTGCAACGCCTCTGCAACCTTTCAAAGGTGCATGATGGCGATTTTTCACGACATGATAGAAGAATGCATGGAAGTTTTCATGGATGACTTTTCGGTCTTCGGTGATACATTTGAAACATGTCTAGCTAATCTTGAACGAATGCTTATTAGATGCGAACAATCAAATCTAGTACTTGATTGGGAGAAATGCCATTTCATGGTTAAAGAAGGCATCGTTCTTGGACATAAAATTTCAAAAGAAGGAATTGAAGTGGATAGAGCTAAAGTAGATGTAATTGCTAAACTTCCACATCCCACCAATGTTAGAGGAGTTAGGAGTTTTCTAGGGCATGCCGATTTTTACCGACGTTTCATAAAAGATTTTTCTAAAATTGCCACTCCTATGAATAAACTCCTAGAAAAGGATGCTCCATTCATCTTTTCAGATGAGTGTATCAAATCTTTTAATATTCTTAAAGAGAAACTCACTAATGTGCCGATCATGATAACACCAAATTGGAATCTACCATTTGAACTAATGTGCGATGCAAGTGATTTTGCAATGGGAGCCGTTTTAGGACAAAGGATTGAAAAACGATTTCAACCTATATATTATGCTAGTAAGACTTTACAAGGAGCACAAACGAACTATACAACTACTGAAAAAGAACTCCTTGCTATAGTCTTTGCTTTTGACAAATTTCGTTCATATCTCGTTCTAGCAAAAACGGTGGTCTATACCGACCATTCTGCTCTTAGATACCTATTTTCAAAACAAGATGCTAAACCAAGATTAATCCGTTGGATCTTACTCTTACAAGAGTTTGATATTGAAATCCGAGATAAAAGAGGAGCAGAAAATCTCACCGCTGATCATCTTTCTCGTCTTGAAAATCTCGAATTAGAAGTTCTAAATGAATCGGCCATACAAGACAACTTTCCTGATGAATATCTATTGAAGATAGATTATAATGAAATCCCATGGTTTGCAGAGTATGCAAACTACTTAGTTTGTGGATTCCTTGAAAAAGGATTATCGTACCAAAAACGAAAGAAATTCTTCAGTGATATAAAACACTATTTTTGGGAAGATCCACACCTGTTTAAAAGTTGTCCAGATGGAATAATACGCCGATGTGTATTTGGAGATGAAGCTAGTAAAATTTTAAACCATTATCACACAGGACCAACAGGAGGGCATTATGGGCCTCAACTAACAGCAAGAAAAGTTTATGATGCTGGATTCTATTGGCCTACAATTTACAAAGACGCACACCTTCTTTGCAAATCCTGTGATGCATGTCAAAGGGCCGGAAAAATAAGTCAACGTGATGAAATGTCACAAAATGTCATCCAAGTATGTGAAGTATTTGACATTTGGGGTATTGACTTTATGGGTCCATTTCCAAAATCTCATAATAATCTCTATATTCTCTTAGCCATTGATTATGTATCTAAATGGGCGGAAGCACAAGCTCTCCCAACTAACGATGCACGAGTTGTAGTTAACTTTTTAAAACGTCTTTTTGCAAGGTTTGGAACACCGAAAGCTTTAATAAGTGATCGGGGTACTCATTTCTGTAATAATCAACTTGAGAAAGTTCTTAAAAGATATGGAGTAACTCATAAAATCTCCACCGCATATCATCCACAAACAAGTGGACAAGTTGAAAATACCAACCGAGCTTTAAAACGTATTCTAGAGAATACCGTAGGATCAAATCCGAAGGAATGGTCCATTAAATTGGAGGATGCACTCTGGGCTTTTAGAACAGCCTACAAAACTCCAATTGGAACCACACCTTTTAGACTTGTTTATGGAAAAGCATGTCATCTTCCAGTAGAAATTGAACACAAAACATTTTGGGCTTTGAAGACATGTAATCTTGATTTACATGAAGCTGGACGTCTACGGTTAAGTCAACTAAACGAATTAGAAGAATTAAGACATGAAGCATACAATAATTCGTTAATCTATAAGGAAAGAACGAAGAAATGGCATGATAAAAGAATCAGAAGTTTAAAAGAATTTAAAGAAGGAGACAGAGTTCTTCTTTTCAATTCACGATTCAAGCTATTTTCTGGAAAATTGAAATCAAGTTGGTCTGGACCATTCATAGTTAAAAGAGTTTTCCCATACGGAACGATAGAATTAATAAATTCAAATGGGATTGAATTTAAAGTTAATGGTCACAGAGTTAAACATTACATACATGGTCCGATGGAAGAAGACAATGAAGTTAATCACAATTTCGATACCACAGCTAACTAAGTATAGGGGGTTTATGTATTTCTGTTAGAGTTAGATTGTCTGTTTTCATGTAGTTCTCGAAAATGGAATCCGAATGGTCTTTCCCTAGCAGACCCTAAAGAACTAGTCTTCTCCCCCCATTCTGAATTTTTATTTTTTTTAGGAAATGAAGACTGCCTGTGAACTAAACCATGGTCTAATGCTACACGCTTTGATCACTAAACGTAATAATGACACACTTCCGAGTGAAATAGTATCAGTAATCAGAGAAAGATTGGACGGAGTTAGAAAAGAATCCAGATGCGAAGATAATAAGTTACAATTTGGTAAAGGAAAATCAAAATCCGCAAGCAAAAAGAAGAGCACGACACCTAGAAAGATGTCACAAATGCGGAAAATGGTCACATGGAGGTAAATGTTCAAATAATCAAACCTATTCAAATACCGAATTTGTTACTTTATGCAGAGACGGACCGTTCATATGTTTAGAAGAAAAAACACTGAATGCTCGAGGTTACGCCTATGTAGCTATGAAAAACCAATTAAACCGACTATCTTATGAATGGGATAGATCATATAACTAAGAATACTATCTCACAGGTAAGTCTGTACAGTTTTTTTTTTTTTTTAACCTTTTGATAATAAACGCTAATTTGTTCGCTATAAAGTATTAAATTGGTATTGAATAAAATTAGGTTTGGCGACCGAAATTATTGATATCATACAAAAATTTATTACATCACTGCGAAATCTAACGTTTATTCTTAAGGTATAAATATCTTTAATCAATCAACACAAAATATTTCAAAAATTCGTCATGAGTTAAATTAGGTTTTGGAACCGAAATTACTTTACCGAAAAGAGGGGCGTATATTTTTGATAAGATTTGATTGATTAAAGTGGGATAAAAAGCCAAAAATATTTTTAATTTTACTTTTACCATGTTTTTAAAATTAATATATAAATCTTAAATTAATATTGTAAACTTTGTAAAATCAATATATTTAAAATTGTAAATATTTGAAAAATTAATATAAGTTTGGTGTGAATTTATAATATGAATTTTTAAATTAAGTTTGGTGTGAATTTTTAATTTTTAAAATATGAATTTTTAATTTTATACATTTCAAATTTTAAGTTTGGTGTGAATTTTTAATATTAATTTTGAATTTTATATTTAAGTTGTGTGAATTTAAAAACAAAAATTTACTTTATCTCATTAAGTTAAAAATATGATTTTTAAAATTCGTCGTAAGTTGAAGACTAGGTCTTTGAACCGAAATTGCTTTACCCGAGGGAGGGACGAGAACTTTTATTATCATTATTTTTAATCTTATTGAATTAAAGTAAGCCAAAAACATTAAAAAACCCAAAAAAAATCTTTACTTTTAAAAACCGCGCTTTGATTTGACAAATTTTAAAATTTTGTCGAGGGACAGACTAGGACAACGATCCGAAACGCCCTCGCTCCTAAAGAAATCACTGTAGCCGGCACCCCATGCGATCGCATGGGGTTTGCACTTGGAACCCATGCGATCGCATGGGGACCAAATGCAGGCCTGATACATACAGCAGTTCGGTTCTGCCTCACCACAAACACACACATACATTCACGAAACTCACCCAAAAATTCACCAATTTTCGCCATTTTTCCACCGTAATTCATCAAATTTCTTGCTCTAATCATGCCTAGATTCTCATTCTTCAGCAAATTGGTAAAAATTACACCCCTAAACTCTATAAATTCCTAGTTTTTGTGATAATTACCAATTTTTTTACCTAATGCAATTTTGTTAATTTCTAGTGTAATTAGTGTTAAATTGTTAGTATTTTATGCATGTATAACCTAGATTGATGCTATTTAACATGATTTGAAGCCAAAAACTTCAAATTTTTTAGAAATCTAGGGTTTGTGTTCTTGAGCAATTTGGGGCTTTTTGATATAAACAGGTTATGGCCGATTTTTGTCATGAATTATTGCTAAATTGAGTAGTGTAACATGTTTAGATAGTTAAATGATCCAAACAATGATCCTAAACATGATTTTTGGAGATTAAAGTGGACTTTTTAAGTCCAAAATTCATGAACTTGATTAATTTGATGTAATTGCCATTTGAGACTTGTTTAATTATTAGTAATGACTATTTTGACATGTTATTTGAGTTAAATGCTTATGAATTTTGTATACATTTTCATATGTGCTTATTTGAAAAATGTAGAATTGTGAAAAATTGTGAAAATGTGTATAAGTTTAATTTTGATTTAACATGTTATAGTGATTGTTTTAAGTTGTTATTTTGCTAACACTAATGCATATTTGGATGCACAAATTTTGTGTTTAATGTGTTTTGCAGAAAGCCGATACTGGAGGTTCAGGAGCATTATCATCTAGACGACCAGCACCATCACCAGAACCAGAACCAGAAATGCAACACGAATAAGAACCACAACAGGAACAACAACAACAGCCTGATCAGCACATACCTTATTATGATCCGGTACAGTTTGTTGATGAATTCATAGTATTCCCAATGAGGCCGTCAGTAGAATTCCCAACGATTCCTGAGCACACTCTACATCCTAATCTGAGATTTGATAGAAGATGGAGAGATTACGAGACATATCAAAGGAACAAATTCAAATTGGTAACAAAAAATGTAGAGGTGCCAAGGGTAATCGATTGGGCCCCTTTGGAAACGGTCCATCTAGCTGACCGTGTTAGACAGCTTTTAGTTCAAAGGTATGGCAGTTCTTCTTTTACATATTGGGAACGTCTTTTCACCATTCGTAGACCTGTATATAAGGAATGGTGTGTTGAGTTGATGAGTACTGTATCACTTGATACAAATATAGTTAGAATAGATGATAGAAGATTTCTTAGGTTTATCCTTGGCGGTAGGATGTACAGAATGTGCATGCTGGACATGGCCAGGGCCTTACAGATATATACTCCTGGTGAGTTGCTATTACCCGATTGTACAAACTTGATTCATTATGGTGAACGGGTAGATAGTAACTTTGACGCCGACGCCATTTGGAGGCGTATGTCACATTTTGATGTTTTTACACGAGCAGGAGAACACTCCTATAAACATATTGACAGAGCCGAGCTTCGTATTATTCATAGATTTTTGGCTAACTCGATTACACAAAGAGGTCATAATAAAGAAAAAATTACCTTATATGATTTATTCTACCTAAAGTGTATTCGGGATCCTAGAAGCTTTGTCAATATCCATTACTGTGTTGCTTTTTATTTATCTAAAATGGTAGAGGGAATGCAGGACGGGAGTATAATAGGAGGAGGTATTTTTGTTACTCTCATTGGAGAGTATTTAGGTGTTGATAGGAACCAAGGGGGTCCATTACAGATATGTAGAGAACAGGTTAAGCCCTTAGGATTGAAAGTTTATGTGGGTGCTAAGGTATTGAAAAGTAGACGTAACCAGGCAGTACCCTATGAGGGATCTCATCCTCAGGTAGAGAGAGGCTCAGACGAGGAAATGGAGGAGGCGGAAGACATTAGGGATGTCTTTCGAGATGCTATTCTTGACGTCCACGTTCGTATAGATGAGGAAGCAATGACGAACGCGGCAAGACATAGTATGTATGAGCAGTGGAACTCCGAGCGAGTATACGAGGATTATAGGCGACGCCAACACGATAGCTGGTTAGTTCATCAGCACCAAATCATGAGCCAGCTATCATATCAGGTACCAAATAACTATGTACCTACGCGACCTGCTCATTTTCCGCCACATAGCCCCGATATCCGACCACCCTTTAACCGGTATGACTATAACCAAGCCTATCAGAACACCTATAATCAACAATGGAACCCACCCGATGAGATGAACTGGAACCCCTATCCAGACTGATTTAGTTCCATTTGGTTATTTTTATGATTTTTATGTTTTTATCTTTTAACTTTTTCATGTTTAAACTTATGTTATTGGATATATTTGTGTAATTTTTATTATTTTATTATTATTGTGTACTAATATTTCATATTTAGAATTTGAAAGTGGGATATTAAGTCCCATTTCAAATTGCCATGCATGATTATATTTGTATGTATGTATATTGTCGATTGTACAAAACAGGGTAAAACAGCGTATTTTCAAAGACTGGCATTAAGTTCAGCAAAAGCTACTAATTTTGACGATAAGATGACAAATAAATGTGATGTAACAACAGACGAAATGAACAAATGATATGCACCATTTATCATTCAGCAAACAAACGCCAATATGTTTGGAAACTTTGGTAAAATTTAATCATTTCTACGCTAATCACCCTCAATAATTTAAATTGTACTGATTTCTTGCAAATGAGGGCATTGCAAGATCTTAAGTGTGGGAAGGGGTTAAATTCTTTCGGATTTTTAAAATTTTTATCTTTATACACTTGGTTACCATTAAAAATACTAGTAACGTAGTAGTTGTATTAGAATCTAGTGATCTCTGATAATAAAGAACAGCCCTAGTCTTATATACTAACTACCCAATTCTAGTAAAAATTTTCAAAATTTTCAATTAAATGAACTCAAAATCATGTTTATACATATTTATGAACGATAAAACTAGGTGTTAACACCGAAATTATTGTTACCTCGGAAAGGACATAAATTGAGAAACAAACCAAAATGTTAAAATTCATTTAAAATGGAATAGAGAACAATAAAAAGGAAAATAAAAGCCAAGTGTGGGAAAAATTACCAAGTTATCTTAAACATATGTCACATATTTCTGTAACAAATAACTGAAAATACTTTTGCTTTGGACTAAACTAAACTATTTTACCCGATGAAAGAAAAGAAGAGATGGATCTACACGATGAATCAATTCCATCATTAAAAGGAAGTAAAGTCTTCCGAAAAAGAAACGCGCTTCTTGAGTTAGGTCATGAAGTTGTCGTCCAGACCAGCTGTAGGTTGACGAAAAACCTAGAAAAGTCATCACTAAAATCAGCAGGAAATCCACGGACCTCAGCATTAAACAGGGTCGCCAAGTGGTCAGATTTATCCTAACCATGAGAAGGATTTATCTCGTAAAATGGGAGGGCACCGTGCAAATTAGCTGGATAAGACTAATGAATCAGATCCCCAGAAAGGATAATCTCCTTAAAGATTAAAAATCAGCTTTTAAGCCTGATATTACTCAATCCTAGAGATTGACCTTAAAGATTGAGAATTCAAACTCATAGAATTCAATGATATCTAAACTCGAGCTTGAACGAGAAAATATTTTGATCAAAATTACAAACCGATTTGTTTTCTGAAAACCCTATTTTCAATGCGTTCATTACCATTGAACGTAAAATCCTAGGAATTCACCTGAAATTCATTAGGTCACCTGAACCAAATCGGGTGTCAAGCGTAAGAACGGTGGTTGCATAGTGGTCAAAGACAGGACCTTGTGCCAAACCTACAAATTATAAGGGTGAGCTTTACTATTGCTCCTGCAAAGGATAGTAATTGCGTTCGACACGTTATAGACCATAATTAAAAGCATGTCAGGGGACATTGCCTTAATAGTTGCTTGTTCAACGCTTTCCTTTACAACCGGACGGTAGTTTACCGAAAGGTAATATACGGGACAAGTAAACTGGACGTGTTGCTTTTCTAATACAAGGTTAGCAAGTGGGTGACACAAAACCATAAGTTTTGAGCTAAAATTTTCAAATCTGAAACCCACCAAGCCCACAAAAATATTTTGCAAACACCGGTGAAGGGTTATTTCGGAAAACTTATCTAGGGTAAAACCTAGATTTAATTTTCAAAAGATCAAATGTTTTCATAAAGATCCAATTTCCTTAATGGATCTAAATTTTTATAGTCATGTGGGACTGTAACCATATCGTTACTACCATTGTTTATACCGCCGTATAGAAATCACTGATGTACAAAGTGTGAAGAATAAAGAAGTGATTCTAGTATTTCAAGACGATATTGCTTGAGGACAAGCAACGCTCAAGTGTGGGAATATTTGATAATGCTAAAAACGAACATATATTTCATAGCATTATTCCTCAAGAAAGACAAGCTTTTAGTAGCAATTGTTCTATTTACAAGTAATATTCGTTTAAATAATAAAAGGTGAAGACAAAAGACAGATTCGACGAATTGAAGACACAAACGACCAAAAAGCTCAAAAGTACAAAATACAATCAACGAGGTTCCAATTATTGATAAGAAACGTCTCAAAATTACAAGAGTACAAGATTCAAAACAAAAAGTACAAGATATTAAATTGTACGCAAGGACGTTCGAAAATCCGGAACCGGGACCAGAGTCAACTCTCAACGCTCGACGCAACGGACTAAAAATTACAAGTCAACTATGCACATAAATATAATATAATATTTAAATAATTCTTATAATTATTTAATATATTATATTTATTTATAAAACCGTCGGCAGAAGAAAACAACCAAATGTGAGCCTCCCCAGCTGGCCATGCGATCGCATGGCCTTGAAGAGCAATGCTCATGCGATCGCATGAGCTCCTTTTTCAGTTCACAGGCCTATAAATTCGCAGTTTGGTGAACGTAAAATCCATCTATCTTTCTCTTCTCCATTCATACGTAATATTTATATTTATAATTTATATTTTAATTTTAATTTTAATTATAATTCTAATAATAAGGGTATTTTAGCGAATGTTGTAAGGGTGTAAGTCGAAATTCTGTCCGTGTAACGCTACGCTATTTTTAATCATTGTAAGTTATGTTCAACCTTTTTAATTTAATGTCTCGTAGCTAAGTTATTATTATGCTTATTTAATCTGAAGTAATCATGATGTTGGGCTAATTACTAAAATTGGGTAATTGGGCTTTGTACCATAATTGGAGCTTGGATAAAAGAACGACACTTGTGGAAATTAGACCATGGGCTATTAATGGGCTTTATATTTGTTTAACTAAATGATAGTTTGTTAATGTCAATATAAAGATTTACAATTGGGCGTCCCTATAAATAACCATTTACACTCAATCGGACACGATGGGCAGGGTATTTATATGTACGAATAATCGTTCATTTAACCGGACACGGGAATGGATTAATAGCCACTAGAATAATTAAAACAGGGGGGAAATTATGTACAAGGACACTTGGTATAATTGATAACAAAATATTAAAACCTTGGGTTACACTCAGTCGACATCCTGGTGTAATTATTAAACAAAGTATTAAAATCTTGTTACAGTTTAAGTCCCCAATTAGTTGGAATATTTAACTTCGGGTATAAGAATAATTTAACGAGGACACTCGCACTTTATATTTATGACTGATGGACTGTTATGGACAAAAACCAGACGGACATATTAAATAATCTAGGACAAAGGACAATTAACCCATGGGCATAAAACTAAAATCAACACGTCAAACATCATGATTACGGAAGTTTAAATAAGCATAATTCTTTTATTTCATATTTAATTTCCTTTATTTTATATTTAATTGCACTTCTAATTATCGCATTTTTATTTATTGTTATTGTATTTAATTGCACTTTTAATTATCGTAATTTTTAATTATCGCAAGTTTATTTTATCGCACTTTTATTATTCGCAATTTCATTATCGTTATTTACTTTACGCTTTAATTTAAGTCTTGTATTTATTTTTAATATTTTACATTTGGTTTTAACTGCGACTAAAGTTTTAAAATCGACAAACCGGTCATTAAACGGTAAAAACCCCCCTTTATAATAATAATATTACTTGTATATATATTTGTATTTTTATAAAAGTAAACTAATATAGCGTTAAGCTTTGTTTAAAGATTTTCCCTGTGGAACGAACCGGACTTACTAAAAACTACACTACTGTACGATTAGGTACACTGCCTATAAGTGTTGTAGCAAGGTTTAAGTATATCCATTCTATAAATAAATAAATATCTTGTGTAAAATTGTATCGTATTTAATAGTATTTCCTTGTAAAATTTAATAGTATTTTATATACACCTCGCGACACATCAATTACCTAACTACTACAAACTTAGATTAACGGCAATTGGGAACTAATTGAGGAAGACAACTGTGGAAGATAATTATCGAACTCTTGCAGATACTATAATGGCAATAGCGAACTAACTGAGGAAGATAATTATCAAGCTCTTGCTGATGCTATATTTGAATCACTGATGTGTAGTGATTACATGTACTTCTTTTGATTGTAAATATTAAGAACCCATGGGATTTAACTCTTGATACAGAACTGCTAATGGAACTGCCTGAAGAGTGCACATTTGAGACTGCATTGGCTGATTTGATTATGAGTAATAACGCGTGTTTAATAGTTATCACTCATAGTCAAATCAGCCAATGCGGTCTCAAATGTGTACTCTTCGGGCAGTTCCATTAGCAGCTCTGCATCAGGGGTTAAAACCCACATATTCTTAATATTTCCAATCAAAAATATTATTAAATGCAATCACCACACATCAGTGATTCAAATATAGCATCTGCAAGAGTTTGATAATTATCTTCCTCAAATAGTTCCCAATTGCAATTATACAGATTTAGAATATTTGTAAGGACTGGTATGATATCTTCAGAAGTTAGGCGTAACTCTCTGATGGCTTCCAATGGCGTTTAGCGATATCTTTGAAGTATACCTAAAAGATTAATAAAACATTTCAAATTAGTAACACTTTAATTACTAATTTGTTTGATAATAAAAATAAAGGAATTGTTATTTACTTATTAGGGCTCCTTTTAATCATTAAAGTTGTTCGAGTATCTTCCCTACTGGCAATTCTATCAAGATCGATCTGAAACTGCACAAAGCGTTTAAATAATCAATCTACCTAACAGGAGACACATGATAACTTGTGTCAAATATCAAACATTTTTAAAAAGTATTACTTGGAGGGGAATTAGCTATGGAGGGGAATTAACTGTTGGAATTGAGTAATGGATGTATATGTTCCTTCTCCACAAACGCTTATTTCGCAATGCACGCATGGCAGTTCGAGCAGCACGAATATCAGAGTACGATATCATCACAAAAAAACCCTATGTTTACCAGCGTGTGCAAGGCATCCTAATATCATCGCATTGGTACAAAACACATAATAAATAAATATGTTAGGTCACTAAATATAGGTTTTTTTTATAAGTCACTAAATATAATTATCAAGAATACGACTGACAAAGCATAACTTTAAACCATAATCTAAAGTCAACTATTTTAAAAAGTTTCAATTAATATTATTATTTACCTCAAATAGAGCTCTTAACTCTGAATCTTCAACGTCACTAAACCCTAAACCTCAAACCCTAGCAATTCATCTTCTTCATTGTTATTCAACAGGATAGCCCATGTAAAGCAATTTTCTCTGCTGAATATCTTCTCTGTCTTAAGAAAATCTGCAAAATGTTAACACATATAACTGAATAATGACATGCAGCTATCAACAACTATGATCGATGGATAAAGTAAACTATAAGTAAATATAACAATGAACTAAGGCTCAGATCGATGTATAAAGTCAACTAAGAAAGCATCAAATCGTATGGCTGCAATCTGCATTTTGCCCCGCCAGTATACGATTTTATTTTTTATTAACAGTCAACCAATAGCATTCGATTTGAGAATCCATTTTCTATCTTTTCAAACAATACGATGAAGAACCGAAAAAAACGGGCTAAGAAACCGAGTCTCAAATTGATGCATAAAGTCAACTAATTAATCCTGAATCATATGGCTACAATCTGCAGATTGACCCGCCAGCATACGGTTACAACTTTTATGAACACTTCCATATCATACAAAAATGATCATCATTGCCTTTTATATCTTTCCATATAATACATCTGAAATAACGAACAACCATAACAGTTAAGCAAATCAGACTGTTAAAACAAATAACTGAATAATGACATGCTGCTATCAACAACTATGATCGATGGATAAAGTAAAGTATAAGTAAATATAACAATTAACTGAGGCTCAGATCAATGTATAAAGTCAACTAAGAAAGCATCAAACGTCTGGCTGCAATCTGCATTTTGCCCCGCCAGTATACGATTTTATTTTTTATTAACAGTCAACCAATAGCATTCGAATTGAGCATCCATTTTCTATCTTTTCAAACAATAGATCGAACAATATAGATCATCGAAGATGAAGAACCAAAAAAAAAAATTGGCTAAGAAACCGAGTCTCAAATTGATGCATAAAGTCAACTAATTAATTCTGAATCGTATAGCTGTAATCTGCAGATTGCCCCGCCAGCATACTGTTACAACTTTTATGAACACTTCCATATCATACAAAAATGATCATCATTGCCTTTTGTATCTTTCCATAGAATACATTTGAAATAACGAACAACCATAACAGTTAAGCAAATCAGACTGTTAACACAAATAACTGAATAATGACATGCAGCTATCAACAACTTTGATCGATGGATAAAGTAAAGTAAGTAAATATAACAATGAACCGAGGCTCAGATTTATGTATAAAGTCAACTAAGAAAGTATCAAACCATATGGCTGCAATCTGCATTTTGCCCCGCCAGTATACGATTTTATTTTTTATTAACACTCAATCAATAGTGTTCGAATTGAGCATCCATTTTCTAATTTTTCCAACAATAGATCAAACATTAAAGATCATCAAAAACCAAGAACCGCTAAAAAACCGGCTAATAAACCGAGACTCAAATTGATCATCAGATTGCCCAGCTAGTATATGGTTACAACTTTTATGAACGCTTCCATATCATAAAAAATTGATCATCATTGTCTTTTGTAGCTTTCCATATAATATATCTGAAATAACGAACAACCATAACAGTTAAGGAAATGTAACTGAAAAATGACAAAACGCGAAGCTCATTTATGTGCATAAAGTCACACAAGGAAAAACAGATCGTCATGGCTGCAATCCAGAGATTGCCGTGCCAAGATTCGAACAAATTGTTTTTCAAACCCCATACGCGGGTCAGTTTAAGGGGATTAAAAATCCACCCTGGCTGTAGACATCAGCAGTTGCATAAATTAAATGCCATCTGAGTGTTGCCACGCCAAGTACCACGAATATAAGCATCAACGTCACCTGCGCTATCAACAACA
The DNA here is from genome assembly GCF_046630445.1 of Rutidosis leptorrhynchoides. Lineage (NCBI taxonomy): Eukaryota > Viridiplantae > Streptophyta > Magnoliopsida > Asterales > Asteraceae > Rutidosis > Rutidosis leptorrhynchoides. The sequence goes on from NC_092336.1 coordinate 276,516,086, forward strand.
TGTAACATAACGCTCACGAAAAGCTTGAAAAAACTATAATTTTTTTAAAATACAAGCAAACACTGTAACGAACATTTTGTTTTTAAAAACTCAATACGCACATACCTGACATTGACAATTCAGGAGAAAATGGGATTCAAAATCCACCATGGCTGCAAACATCAACAGTTGCATAAGTGTTGCCACGCCAAGGTATCCTTATTTTTATTTTTAACTGGTAACGGTTGGAGTGGCAGAAACAGTACGCGACCAACCCCTGCTCAGCCTCTCTTCGTCTGCTTATCCCAAAAAAAAGATATAAAAATATATCCCACAAAAGTATACATTGTTAATGACATAAAAATATACCCCACACAAAATTAACAATAAAGAACCATACATACTTCAAGTGTATTAGAAGAAATAAAAAATCATAAAACCTCATTCATATAAGAACTAATTTTTCATGTATTCACAGCAACTACAACAAAGGAAAAAAAAAAAAGATAAAAATACAGCACAATTATTTATTTCATCTATTCACAGCAATTAAAAAAACAGAAAAAAGATTAAAATACAAATTATTTTTCATGTATTCACAGCAATCAAAACAAAGGAAAAAAAGAAAAAAATACAGCACAATTATTTATTTCATCTGTTAACAGCAATAAAAACAAATCAAAAAAAGATTAAAATACAAATTATTTATTATTTATCTCTTATACTAATTATGTAAAAGGTTTTTCACCAGCATGAATGATTAAAGGCGCAACAAAGCTTTAAACAACACAGAAACAACTATCAGAAAAAAAAACTCAATCGAGATGAAATCGGTTAAGCATACCTGTAACGAAAACGATTAAGCACACCTGTAACGAAATCGATTAATCACACCTGTAATGAAATCGTTCAACTTCAAAATTAATTCGATTTTAAGACTGCAATAGCAAACAAAATTAAAGAAAAAATTCGCTTAACTGAAAGGAGGAACCTAAATGGAGAAAGCAAGAGTGATTAGGCAAACCTGTAATGAAATCGTTCAACTTCAAAAGTAATTCGATTTTCAGACTGCAATAGCAAACAAAATTAAAGAAAAAATTCGCTTAATTGAAAAGAAATCGATCAAGCATACCTGATTTAACTCTGAATAATTCAACTTAGGCAACTGAAAGGAGGAACGTAAATGGAGAGAGCAAGAGGGTGAAGGAAAAGATAGGGTTAGAAAGAAGAGAATGGCGGATGGACAGAAGAGGACGCAATAGAGTGTGGTGAACAAACAATTCAGTCCAACACTCTCCACACATTTATTATTTGTTTATGTAAAATAAATAAAAAAAGTATACAATATAAAAAAATGTAAAAAAAAAAATATATGTATAAAAAAGTGTAAATAGCGTGAATAGTAAATGTATGTGAGTGAGATCGCCACGTGGACCAATCAGATGGCAAGGATCACTTTCCCTAATAGAAGATGGGTAATGTACTTTTTATTTTATTGTAGGTTAAATTAAAATTAAAAAAAATGTAATGTTTAAGTTTTAAAATTTAAGGAAATATGTCATGGTTGGTAGTGTTTAGTCATGAATTAATTTCGGTGAGAAAGTGATGTGATAATGTGACAACTAGTCCTGGTAAATAAGTGATGTCATGGTAGGAAACACTCTTATATAAGTTACAAAATGTCAAAAGCATGTGTGTACGTGATTGGGGTGACACTTCCAAATACAAAAAAGATATGAATGCATATTTATGAACACAAGAAGATAGCTAAATTTCTCGGGATTGTACTCTCTTAAGATGGTCGAATCTCGAGGCTACGTACAATAAAGCCGGACATAGTTCCCTCGTAACATACCAGTTTCAGATTCACAAAAAGACGATCATTCGTAAGCCAATAATCTGTGATGTATTTCCAAACAATGACCTCCATCCATCCATCTCTCCTTTTATTTGGAACCGAAAATGTATCATGTAAATTCCTTGGGCTTGGGGTTCTAAAATAAAGTATTCCGGTGTATTTATTTTTCCGGTGGGATTCATCTCGCACTATCACCGAACAATACAACCCACCACATTTTTCAGATAACTTAGAACACAAGGTAACACACTTTTTCTGTTCGTGGTAGCGCCATGTTACATTCTATCTTCCACTTGATACGAAATACTAGCTTGTTGTCCTGGAAAATTAATCGTCCCTTTAGACCTGCATTTCTATATACAATATATATATCAACATATCAAGTTTATTTAAGTACTGCAAAAACAATATTTGTGGGACCTCTATAAATCTACCTTTAGACGAGAAAAAGATTTCAACTATTTGAAGCTGTGATAAAACTATAAACAGAGATGCACATATGAAACAACAACAATTGGTGGCATGCATCCTTTAAGGAGGTCAGGAGTTTGACCTCTGTTGACTACATATTAAAAAATACAATTTCATCTCTGCCATGAAATATTCACCCATGACATCTTTTCCATATCGTTTGAGGGGTAAAGGTGAGGGGGTTTTACTTGGTCGTGCCCTTGGATCGGTTTCAAGGTTTCCTCCCGGGCAGTGATCGGGCGGGGTTATTATCGCTGCATCGGCATAGTCGAAACGGGAGATGATCGCAATAGGTAGTTTAGTCCCCTCGGGTGATCCCAATCGTTGTCAAAAATTGTGTCGTGAAAGTAATTATAAAATCGAACCTTAACTAGGATGAAGATTTTGAATTAGAAATCTTCACATGAGAAGAATTGCACAAAACCGTCTCTACGGAAGCAGTACGATGTTCTTTTCTTTTCATAAAGAATCTAGTTACTTGTTCTTTCCCATGAAAACACCTCTTATAACCAACTTTTGAGCCTTTACATGCATGAAACTGGTGGACTAATCCTCTCCCCTTTACCCTTGAGCAAACCGTCGGCCACCTAGGCCTTTAGAGGAGTTCAAATCTTTTTTTTTACTACTTGTTCACTAGTATACTCTTTCATTTACACACACACAAATTACTTGCAATTTCTCTCAACTTTTTCTCTCCATTTTCTCTCCATTCCTGTAAGTAACAAGGTTTCTTTTCTTTCTCTTTTCCTTATGAAAACCGAACCATAACACTCTCTTCATCATCATTCTTTTATGTTGTTTACTTGTTCATGGTTGTTACTTTGTTACTTGTCTTTGTTAGTTGTTACTTACTAGTACAAGAATCAAACTTTCTAGTTAGATTCTTCATATTATCTTGTATTTACAAGAACACACAAGAACCTAACTTACTAGTTATGTTCTACATTTAATTTTTTAAAGATTGTAAGTTCATGTGTTGTAAATCATTACTTGAATTCATGGTTGTAAACTTAAAGTTTACTTCCTTAAAGATCAAGACTTTGGCTTAAATCTTTAAAGTATGAACAACCATGAACTAGTTACTTGTTTGTTTAGTTTATTACTTCATTTCTTGCATCTTTATATTCATGATTTATGTTGTTCTTGGTCAAGTGTTACTAGTTAACTTTGATCTCATTTTTCTTGAACAAAAGTTAACTTTATAAGTTCAAGAACATGGAAGTATAACTTTTTAGTTATAACTTCATACACTTGTGTTAGATTTAACTTAATAACTTTAGATCTAGACTTTTGGGACTTGGATCTTCAAGATCTAACTAAGAACTATGTTCTACAACTTAAGATCTTGATTAGTTATGAAGCGTCCCGTTCATATCGAATATAAACGTCACGTACTCATTGGTGTCATTGCGAGGTATTAACCTCTATATGTGACATTTTTCAAAATCTGCATACGTTTTTATAATACAAACCATAACCTTTATTATAATCGAAGGTTCAAACAGCATAATAATGATTATCGTTTAGTGATAATCTTAGTTTTACAAACTTTACATTTGATAATAACAATACGATTTCCAACATATTTCACATTACAAATCTTCCGATATGCAGTTTTATTTTTGACACAAATATGCATACTCCAAATCTTGCTTAAATTCGGCATAATGCAGCGGAAGCTTTTAATTATCACCTGAGAATAAACATGCTTAAAACGTCAACATAAAGGTGGTGAGACATAGGTTTAATGATAGCAGCGTTATAAATATAGACCACAAGATTTCATATACACAAACGTTTTAATAAAAATATTCTAAGTGGTTGAGCACTTGATAACCATACTTAACATTTAATCAATGTCGCATATTCCCTTTATTATGAAATCTCACTACACCGTACCAAGTATAGTTACCGAAACGAAGTACTGTGCAACCGTTGAATACTGGTCGTCCAGTCCGGTTGGGGTTGTCAGGCCCGATAGATCTATCAACACGATTCGCGTTTACAATACCGCATGTAAATAGTAGTTACCAAGTTACAGGGAAGTATGCCAGTGGTACAACTCAACGTAGAATATATATATTTTTTTATCACTTGTGCCCATAACGTAAATCATAAAATGCATGTATTCTCATCCCGAAATATTTAGAGTTTAAAAGTGGGACTATATACTCACTTTTGTCTTGAAGATATACGACTTGGTCTCCGATAGATATCACGAAACCTAACCATATATAATATATCAACATGTTTTCTTTTCAAATAATCGTTACATGTATACTTATAATACTTTTAATATCTAATTGTCCGTAGTTAGCAGTCCGATATTAGTGGTCCACAATTAGTTGTTCAATAAAATAAATAAAGACCTCATCGTATTCATATTGATCGGAATCAATCTCGACCCATGGTACCATGTTGTCAAATGACGTGTTGCGTACATAAAGTACCGTGTTGTCAAATGACGTGTTGCGTACAATCATGAGGTCTTATGATTAATCTTCTCGTGTTGTTTACGGGTGGTCCTGAAATATGTAGAATTAAATCATGAGTAAATATATATGAAATATCATATTAATTAGCAAAGATATGATTAGTTTAGTTTTACTCCAATTAATTTCGTAGCTAAACTAGCTTCGGATACCCAATTTTGTTTTAGCCGTAGTTTCTTCAATATAACTCCGTTTTTGTTGGTTCAACTTGCCACTTCCTTGGATCGAGTCATTATTTATGAATATGAACTGTAAATACCTTAGTTTGCATTCGAAATCACATGTTATAGGTCAAACTTTGGTGAATCTTATGAAAGTGATCATTTCCGTTGTAAAAACAACATCTAGATGATCATTTTTACAAAAATACTTACACTTGAGTTACACCATGAGATTTTTATATATTAACATATTCATAAGAAATATCATTTTTCAAGAATAGAAACTTCCAATTCAAAGTTTGAGATGGTTTTTAATTATCCAACCCAAAACAGCCCCCGGTTGCACTCCGACGACGTAGATTCAGTTTTAAGGTGTTCTTTGTAAAATAAAGTTGTATCTTGTTAAGTTAGCATATCATTATAATATGTTACAGGTCTTGAAGTGTTTTAAAAGTCAAGTTAGAAGGATCTATTTAGTTTGCGAACAAGTTTGAAATCATTCAGACTATGTTCTTGTTGTTATATATATTCGTAGTAAGATAGTCATATATGAATTGAACAAGATGATGAACCAAGGTTATACCTTAAGTATGATGAAGAAAGTTACTGAATAAACAAGATATGAACTTGTTCTTGATGACTTTGAAGATTAAGAAGTGAAATCATGAAAAGAAACAAAGGTTGTAAGTAAGTTTATATCTTGATTTAAGATAAATAACTTACATGAATTGAATCAAAGTTTAAACATAGTTTTACCTTGATTATGAAGCTAAAAGATGGTGAAAATGCTTGGAGATGATCAAGTATGATGTTAGGAGTATTTTGAGAGAGAATTTGGAGTGTAAGTATGAGAAAATGGAATGGAAAAATGGGGTGAAATCATAAAAACGAATTTACTTGTTATATAGAAAAAAAAAACCTTAAGTTTGTTTTTTAGCTCATTATTCATACAAGTTGATAAATAATGGTTCCACATGTTTTTGACTCTAAGATGACTGCTAAGAATGAATGATTAAAGGTGTATATACCAATAGTAAATACATCTAGAAGCTGCGTACAATACGATTACATATACCCTAGGTATACGTGTAAAAATCTTGAGGAAACGGAACGAGAATTCAAATATAACTATATTTTGTGAATATACTTATATTGTTTTATGTATTTAAGCCATTTAAAAGTAATTAAATACATATTTATACAATACTTGTATAAGCATTATAGGTTATAGGTATATATATCAAAGAACGTTACGTATAGTTACCGTTTTGAAAACTTTAGTTAGTAGTCTCAAAGTATACTTATAACTCATTGTTATTAGTACACAATGATATGTTAAACCATCCTTAGGTCATGTTAAATATGTATAAATACATATATGTACACAATCATATAATTATCGTATGTTTTATAGTTCGTGATATCATCGGTCAAATTGGACGGTCAAACGTTGTGTAAAACTCTTTTCAAAAACACAAGACTCAACAATTTGGATTGCTTATCATGTTGGTAATGTTTAATTTATGTAAATATTAATCTCATATGTATAAAACGATCGGAAAAATCTGGGTTGTTACAGTACCTACCCGTTAAATAAATTTCGTCCCGAAATTTTAAAGTTGTACCTATTTTGCGTTCTCAGGAAACAAATGTGGGTACTTTTGTTTCATCTGATCCTCTCGTTCCCAAGTAAACTCGGAACCCCTTCGTGCATTCCAATGAACCTTAACGATTGGTATATTGTTCTGCTTGAGTTGTTTAACTTCATGGTCCATGATTTCGACTGGTTCTTCTATGAAATGTAGTTTCTCGTCGACTTGGATTTTTTCAAGAGGAATGGTGAGGTCTTCCTTTGCAATACACTTCTTAAGGTTTGAAACGTGAAACATATTATGTACTCCGGCGAGTTGTTGTGGTAACTCGAGTCGATAAGCTACCGGTCCAATGCGTTCGATGATCTTGAATGGGCCTACATACATTGGGTTCAGTTTACCCCTTTTGCCGAAACGTATTACACCTTTCCAAGGTGACACCTTTAGCATAACCATGTCACCGATCTAAAACTCTAATGGTTTCCTTCGGACATCGGCGTAGCTCTTTTGGTGACTACGGGCTGTTTTCAATCTCTCCTTGATTTGTACTATCTTCTCAATAGTTTCGTGTATGATCTCGGGACAAGTTAATCGTCGATCTCCTACTTCATTCCAACAGATAGGGGATCTAAACTTCCTTCCATACAGTGCTTCGAATGGTGCAGCTTTAATGCTCGCATGATAACTATTATTATACGAGAATTCTGCTAATGGTAGATATTTATCCCATCCGTTTCCAAAATCGATCACACATGCCCTGATCATGTCTTCAAGAGTCTGAATTGTTCTTTTACTCTGCCTGTCAGTTTGCAGATAATATGCGGTGCTCATATCCAAACGAGTTCCTAGGGCCTCCTGTAGTGATTGCCAGAACTTTGATGTAAATCTACTATCACGATCGGATATAATGGAAATAGGTATTCCATGCCTTGAAACAATTTCCTTTATGTATAATTAGAATAGTTTCTCCATTCTATCTGTTTCCTTTATAGGCAAGAAATGTGCAAATTTGGTGAGACGATCAACTATTACCCAAATGGTGTCATAACCCCATGCAGTCTTGGGTAACTTCGTGATAAAATCCATGGTAATACCGTCCCACTTCCATTCTGGGATTTCTGGTTGTTGAAATAACCCTGACGGCTTCTGGTATTCTGCTTTGACTTTGGAACAAGTTAAACATTCCTCGACATATGTTACAACGTCTGTCTTTAAATTAGGCCACCAATAATGCGTCTTAAGATCTTGATACATCTTTCCAACTCCAGGATGTATCGAGTATCTTGTCTTATGTGCCTCATTCAATATCAACTTCCTTAATACACCCAACTTTGGTACCCAAATACGTTTTGCAAAATATCAATTTCCATCTTCCCGTATAATGAGTTGCTTCTCATACTTCTTCATTATTTCATTTCCTATGTTTTCTTTAGTAAGAGCTTCTCGTTGAGCCTCTTTGATTTGTGAGTTGAGATTCATGTGAATTTTTATGTTCATTGCTCGTACTCGAATTGGCTCTCGTTCCTTTCTGCTTAGAGCATCGGCCACTACATTCGCTTTCCCGGGATGATAACGAATCTCACAATCATAGTCGTTTATCAGCTCAACCCATCTACGTTGCCTCATGTTCAGCTGTTTCTGATCGAAAATATGTTAAAGGCTTTTATGATCGGTAAACACAGTGCATTTAACCCCATATAAGTAGTGTCTCCATATCTTCAATGCAAACACGAATGCTCCCAGTTCTAGATCATGCGTTGTATAATTTCGCTCGTGAATCTTTATTTTTCGGGATGCGTACGCAATAACTTTCTTTCGTTGCATAAGGACGCAACCAAAACCTTGTCGCGAAGCATCACAATATATCTCAAAATCATCGTTCCCTTCAGGTAACGATAAAATAGGCGTCGTAGTCAACTTCTTCTTCAGTAATTGAAATGCATTCTCCTGCTCAGAGGTCCATTCGTACTTCTTCCCTTTTTGTGTTAACGCTGTCAATGGTTTAGCTATTAGTGAAAAATCTTGAATAAACATTCTATAATAACCGGCTAGGCCCAAAAATTGACGTATCTGCGTTGGTATCTTAGGAGTCTCCCATTTTTCAATGGCCTCAATTTTTGCTGGATCAACCTGAATTCCTTTGCTACTAAAAACGTGGCCAAGAAATTGCACTTCTTTCAACCAAAAAGCACATTTAGAAAATTTGGCATATAACTGTTCTTTTCTTAACAATTCTAATACCAACCTTAAATGCTGCTCATGCTCTTGCTCATTTTTGGAATAGATGAGAATATCATCAATGAAAATATAACAAACTTATCTAAATACGGACTACAAACTCGATTCATGAGGTCCATGAATA